>NW_008794266.1:193232-225249 GCF_000699145.1 Aptenodytes forsteri
GGAAGAGAAAAAGAAGAGGCTGATAGAAACTCCTCCCCTGCTCCACTCCCCTCTCCAGCATCGACTCCCCCTTCATACACACACCAACAGTGAGAGGGAGAGAGGTGGAGAGAAAGATGCTGGAACAAATGCCAGCAGATCAAGCAAGAAATTCATTTTCAGTTCACACAGCTACACTTCCCTGCCTGCAACAGCCTGCCATGCTCATTACTGCCTGCAATAACAAAGGACACCGTAAAAAGAGTCTTCAGTCACCTGCCAGCTACAGGCTTCTGGATATGAGAAATACCGATGGATTCCCAAAGCACTGGAGAAACGAGTGAAAGCCCACAGCACCATAACAAAGTTCTGGCAAGCCCCAGAGAGATACCCCAACAAATTTCCACAACTCTAAGCGTTTGCACTTCTTAGCCAGAGTCCTTGGGGTGCCTTCCTACATGGCAAGGGAGACCAAGACCATTTTCACACTCTAAGAGGGGCTCAGGGGAAAAGAGGTGACTTTCCCAAGGGGACCAGTGCAAACCAGTGGCAGAGCTGTGAGCAAGCAGCTGGCGACCCATCTCCCCCCTCGGCGTCCAGGAGAGCCGTAGCCATACCCCTCCGCAAGCAAACCATGTGCTCCAGCGGCTGACCCCCTGAGCGATGCCGCTCCTGAACAGTACCCTGTTCCTCTCTAGTGGGAAACCCACACCTCTCAGCAACAGGAGGGCCACTGCCATGGCCCATACACACCGGAGGCACCACTCCAACCCACACGAGCCCGGCTCTGCAGGTCAGGTGTGCTCCCAGCGCCTGGAGCCACTCTCCCTCACGCAGGGGGCGAAGGGAGGCCTGCACCAATGGTAGACAGCACTCTTACCTGGGGTGGATGTGCTACATAAGGGAAAAGAGATGTTTACCTCAATGTTGCAAAAGCACCATCATTTCTGGCTACCGGAGACCCAGAGCACAGCAGACTGTGCATTGCCATGGCAACCTGCTCCAATGAGAGAGAGAGATCTCTGCTCAGCAAGGGGTCGTGGCAGCTGCCGGTACATGCCAGGGCAGGTGGAGCAGCTTGTGCAAGCACCAAGGCAGAAGTGGACAACAGAGACATCATCCCGAACACAGAAGAGGCAAACAGCTTGTGCAGAGGGAGCACGAGGAGCTCGCTCTGCACGACTGCGCGGCATGGGGACCACACCGGGTTCAGCAACCTGCCCCGTGCCGCCAGCCCACAAGACAGGGCAAGGCCAGCGGCAGCGAGTTTGCGGTCTGGGAGGGCACCAGAGCCTCTCATCCCACTCCCACCATGACACACAGGGAGCAGCAAGTCTGTGTGTGCGGCCAGGGACAAGGGGCTGCTGCCCTGGCACACCAACACGAACGTCCCACGCTGAAACACATCAGGCAGCTGAAGGCTGGGTGAAGGGGCTACAGCCCCCATTCATGCCCAAGTCCTGTTCAGTGTCAGCTAAACCATGTTAAGGCAGAGCGAGAGTTTGCTCACCCTACGTCACATGTGTGACAGCACCCGGGAGCAGATAAGAAGCGGATGAATTGAGTGGGCTTTTCCCCTGGTTACACCTTCCCAGCCTCTTGCAATCAGGGATTTATATCCTTAGTGGGCAAATGGCTAGAGCGCCACATTATCGTCCTAGTGCATTTTTGCTCGTAAAAGACATTGCTGCCTCCCCAGTATGCAGCAACCCTTCAGTCAGCAGTCACCCTTTGCTTGCATTACCCCCAAGGATGCTAGAGATGCAAATCCTGCCCACAGATTGCAAACGGTGTGGACTATGCTGAAGGACAACGGTCAGTGGAACCGGGAACAAGGGACCCAAATATCAATATAAAAACTGTTCCTGGGGTGACAAACTTCTGATTCCCCACAGATCCTGCCTCTGTCCTGCTTGAGGTACAGACTTCCTGCCACCTGGCAAACAAGCAAGATGTATTCTCATTTCCACGACAGTTGGGTCTAGCAAGCCCACCCCAACCTCACACATTAAGATCAAATCTCAGACCTGCTCCAGCCTTTTTACACAAACCTGTCATTGCTAGAGGGTACCTAAAGGAATAGAGGACCCTTTTTCTCTGGCAACAAGCAATTGCATACTCTAAGTTACTTGTGCCGCTTCCCAGAAAAGATTTCATGTTACTTAACCTATCTGAAATTATCCACTGCTAGTGGAGAAGCTTTTCAAAGAAAATCTCTTCTTAGAGGAAATTTTCACTGCAATCAAACAGCTCCAGATGAGCTAAGCAGCAGGTTCCGACAGGTGCTACGTAAATGGCCACAAATCACTCCCTATCCTACCAGCCCCCTGCCTAGCAGATTATTCTTGCTCTCGGCTTTATAAGGCCACCTCCCCAAGCACCCTCAACACATCCAAAATAATTATATTCCCTAAATATCACACAGACCTGTGCCAATGTGAATTACGCAGAGCAATTTCATTATTAAACACAAGCTAGACCGAATCACAGCAACATTTCTCTTCTGTTGCCCACAGCACAGCACCATTGCTGCTGCCTAAGTGCAGCAGTTTTCCACCTAGCATCCTCTGAGCTGAGGCTAGCAGATCCTCAGGCAGGACAGGAACCTTAATTCATGTGGGAACAGGTCTGATTCAGCTGTAACCAAGCAGCAGTCCAAAATGCCAAGGCTGACAGGTTGCATCTTGTTCAATTTTTTTTTTTTCCAATGGAGTATGGAAAACACTTCTCTCTCAGCTCACTCTCCAAAAGAGAGAGCCTCCCGAGATCATGCTTTTGAAGCCTTAAATGTCTTCAGCTCAGGGATTCAGCTCAGATTTCATCAGTGCCCCCGATTTTCATCTGCAAGTGATAATACAACCTTGTACTCCTGACTGAGCCAGTAGCCCTGTGTACACAGTGACTGTCTTCTTCTGGGGAAAGACCACTCTTCAACGTTAGAGAAGTCCCACCATTTTAGAAATTAGCATGCACACAGAATTGATTTCTGTCTGTAACTGAGCAACAGGAATTTCTGAGGGAGAGGTGGGTTGTTAACATAAATAGAGGGATAGAAGGGATTTTTTTTAAAGAGGGGGTGACATGGCTGTGCAATACCAGAAAAATCAAAGCTGTCCACACCCAGGGGACCCTCCAGGTGTGTCAAGAAGCCATGATTTTCCCCTTGATCAGAGGCCAGCAAAGAGGTGGTGGGAAAGGGGTAGAATGCAGATATTCAGTCAGTATTTAGTCTGAACAGCCCAGTGACACCACTGTGGTGACTGAAAGGATGGTGACCCTATTTATGGACCTTCCCTACCAGCACCTCTAAGGAGCAAACCATAAACTAGCAGGAGAGTTTTAAACTTTGGGCCAAAACAGTTGCAGGAGGGGAAAACTAGAGTCTCTGCTATTCCTTCCATCTCACCCTTTTAAAGCAACCCAAAAGCTTTTCATCCGTCACAGGCACTATGGCAGACTACGTCACCCGTAGAGGAAACAGGCAGCCATTCCAACTTACTGTGCAAGCTCCTTCCCATCCCTTCCTCCCATCAGTCAAGTTTCCCTGGGAGGCCAAACGTACTCAGTCCTTGCTTGGTCCTCCTAACGTCATTCAGCAAATCAACAACATAAGAAGAAAAGCTGTGGAATTCAAAGTGAAATCAATACTGGCTTTTAGGGACCAAACCCAAGGATCACATTATTGTGTCTGAAGAACTCCAATGTCATCACACAAAGCCACAAGAATCCATTAGCATCATTTAAGCCTGATCGCAGTGACAAAAATACCAACAACAAAAGCCAACAAAATACATAAACACACACATCAATTAACTGAAATATACTCTCAAGAGCCAGTAACATATTTGTGGAGCACAGAAAAGCGGCACTATTTAATGCTGCTATTAAATATTGTTTGTTAAATAAACAACATTAAATCGTTCATAGGATTGCTTTCCTTCTTCCTTGTTTTTTAATTCTCCCCAAAATGGACAGGGAAGGGAATGATAATTCTGCTGGATAAGCTACTCATACACGATGGCTACAGAACTGGAGCTCAACAACTGATCAACATTAACATTATTGAACTGACATTTCTGTGATATTAAGATAATGATTTCTGAGGTCTGCTGATCAGGGGGAGATGACAATCAATATTAAATCTAAATGTCTCCAACTGCCATCCCTGTAAACAGCAGAAAAACTAGAGCAACAACTTCATTTCTACATGCATAAGCAACCAGGTCAACAGGAAACCTAACAGGGTAACAGCAGGTATGGTGGGAGAATTATGGATATTGACAGAAAATTTCAAAATTATTAACCAAAATTATCCGCCTAGCTTTCCCCATGAGAGACTCCTATTCTTCACCAACCACAGTACATTATTACCAGACATTTACCAAGATGCTGGGTTTTATCCCAATCTGAATTTACCAGCAAAAAACATCTGTTGGTGTCTTCGAGAAAGAATCTTTCATTTTCTTATGGTTTCTATTGTAGTACATACACCTGTGCTATAGTCTCTGAAGGAATCCCTGGGGATGACTCTGATTTCTCTTACAATATGGAAAATAATCCTTACAATGGAAAGTGGTCAAATTACTACAGCCCAGAAAGCTATCCCATGTCAACTAGGCTATTGTAGCTGCATAAGCATGTGCTTTTAGACCACCTCAACCATGAAGCAAAGCCCATCAACTCACAGCACCAGGAAAACACAAGCATTGTCCCTATGATCCCATGAGGGCAACTGAAGTCTGTATGTTTTACTTTACATGAGAAGCAGGCTAAAAGCACCTCCACAACCAGATGGCTTGTGGTCACAGACACAAGTCTTTACTACTGACTTCTTACATCAGTAAGCCCCTAAAAGTGAGCAGACTGACAAAACCATATTGGCTGGTGAAAGACCAAATCAATCCTGGTATCACTGTACCTCTCTGGGATCCATGCTGCACCTTGAGCCAAAAGAAACCACTCCTAAGGTAAGTGCCCTGCTGAGAATGGTGGGAGACCACAGGTTTAATGAAAACAAGCTCTTTGATAACAACAGGGATACAAAGAAACCATGCCCCCTTTATCCTGATTAGCATTGCTAGTGAAGAGATGCCAGTACCCATCTTCATCTTCCTCGCAGCATGTCTGAAAACAGCTCTATGTCACAGACTAACTGTTGCATTTCCTGGCAAAGCACTATAGTCTCCAGGGGAAAAAGTTTCTCCTCTTGCATTCCTCTTTTTAGGAACTATTGTCTACTGCCAACAGGGCTGACAGAAATTAAGTGAGCCACATAGCAGGCACCAACTAACACAGACCACCGAGTTCTTTAAGTTAAAGCTGCCAAATGCAGCTACAGAAAACAGCAGCACCTTGAACAAATCCACAAAAGCACCAAAAACCTAAAATTCTGCACGCCTATGACAAAAACCCACAGGGAGGTGAACCAAGCACTGGTGCAAAGCCTACCAACTCTCTCAGATCAGCTGCAAACAACCCCTGCCTCTGTCCCTGCAGTGAGTGTGCCTAGAGTCAACACCACCAAAATAAACCCCTCACCACTCAGCACTCCCCCAGAGATGTGCATAAAAAAACCAACAACCCTTCAATGCTTCCCTCCGATTCAGACAGCAAACACAATAACAACAAAAAGGAGGCAAAAGGAGAATCCAGCCCACCCTGAGAACTACATAGATTTCACGTGGGTGTCACCTGCACTTGCAAGCACTGCACCATGGAAGGAACAGCTCCAGGTGGGAAAATAGGTGTAACCTTTGACATCCCTTTTCTCCACAAATGCATGCACCTATGGAGCGATGGCCAGCTGTCTTGCCCCAAAAGCAGGAGAAATCCTTCCTAACACTCACGACTCCTGCCAGAACCCATCTGTTAGCAGGGCAGAAAATAGGTGGCTTGGATTTGCCCCATGTTTGAACCAGGATCTTATGAATACTTCATCACCCAAAGCAGCATGACCTTGGAGGGAAACTAAATGTTCCATTTAACATCACAGGAAAAGGGGGGGGGGGTGTCAAAATTTAAGGAGCAACTTGGTGCTCTTGCTTGAAAGAAAACAGTGTAACTGGGTCAGAGAGAGAATAGTCCAATGTCATTTGAAAAGTGGGGTGACAAATGGAAGGAATACCAAAGATTTATACAGCAATAATTCTAAAACTGGTGGAAGTAATGTTTTCTCCTCTTCTCTTTTTTTTTTTTTTTTTACTTGTTAAGTGTCCTAGGAAGAGAGCAAAATGAAAAAAAAAATGATTCACTTGCCTGATCAACCTGGACAAGACACTACGGAGACCTTACTTCCACAGATAAAAATTAAACCCCCAAACATTCATTAGGAGCCTGGTATTGAGCCACGTAATTGCAGTTAGTAGTAATGGAAATTCTTAGCTGACTCTGCTTGGGTTTCACTCCTTGCTGACACAAAAGCCTGGTGGGCTAGGTGAGATCTTTCGAGTAACAATCAGAAAGCAAAGAGATGAAAGGTTGGAGGAGCAAAAATAATTCCGAGAAATGCAGATCATGAAAGCAGAAACAGACCCATCCTGTAATGGCTGCTTCCTAGTGAGATAAGCAATCCCTAGTACCACCCCTAGACTACAGAGAGGAATCCTTATTCCTGCATCACCGTTACAAAATTTTATGTTTTAAGCCTTTTCTAAAATTCTACTTTCCCTGCTCAGGGACACAGAGTTGGTGGAGAGCATTAGGCTTTTGCTAGTATCTTATGTTGCTTTCCTTAACACAATACCTGGGCTTATTTGACTTGAGAAGCGCATAGATTTCAGATTTTCTCTTTGTATGCATTGAAGCAAGTTCCTGGAACACAAAAAGAAAGTACATTTGCATTTCAACGGGGCAGGAGGGTGTCAGGATCTCCATTACTCATGGGACCCAAAGCAATGCACGGACCATCGTAATCTGGTTTAATTCACAGTCCTGCACAGGCGTGCTTTAACTGGTTATTACTCTTAGACAGGACAAACGACAACACCCAAAAAATCGCAAGCCAAAGGAAGCAAAGGTTATTGCAGCAGGAAGGTCCTCACTGAGGATGGAGGAGAGCCGGGTGTTCCCTTCAGTCACTATGGCTCTGTGGCTCTTCGGAGAGCGAAAGGAAAGTATGCTTTCACAAACAACTGTTTAAAGACAAGGATTAATGGTTTTATTCTGCGTTCCCTGACTTTTATACTGCCAGATTAGACTCTGTTGTCTCCTAGCAGCTGAAAGGGGCCTTCAGTAACAGGTTTTTCATTTGAAACAGGTAAGAAATGGCTGCCCCAGAAACATTATCCCAACAGAAATATTTTTAACAGGAAAAACTTCATTTTAGGGGATAAACAAGGAGGCAAGCTCTCTTCCTGCTGAGCAGAGCTCTGGCTTCTTTAGTGGAGCAGAGACACTTGGTCCCCTCCACCCACCGCCTCTGCCCGCAGCCACAGAGTGCTCCAGCAGTCAACACTGTCCTCCTGGGGCCCTTCTGGCACGCTGCCACATGCTCCCATCTCCCCAAATTCAGCAGGCTCCCATCTCTATTCAGCAGTAGCAGGAAGGTGGGAATTCCTTGCCGAAGAGCCTCAGCCATGAAATGGAGGAAGTGTGGAGACTGCAGATGGGAGCAATTAGGGTGTACACAGCAGTCTGATTAGTTTGATTTCCTCTGTGTAAATGGGGCAGGGGGGAAGTTAGCCACCTGATGCTCACTCCCTTCTCTCCACTAAATACCTAAAATGATTGGAATGGATGAAGCAAGATGCCGGTAATTCTCTTCAAATTGAGTGTTTGCTTTGGAGGGCTTCGGGGGGGGGGGAAGAGAGAGGAGGCAGAAAGACAGTGGCAAAAAAAAAAAAAAAAATCCTTAATTAAAGTGCAGGGAACTGACAGCAAAATGAGATAAACTCTACCTTGCAGGTTCTATAGGAAATTGCATATCCCAGCAAAAAGTGCAGGGAACTGACAGCAAAATGAGATAAACCCTACCTTGCAGGTTCTATAGGAAATTGCATATCCCAGCAATCCTGATCAAGAATTCAGATCATTTAGGAAATTAAGGGGGACTGGTTCTTTGGAAGAGTTCAGCACCAGCAACTCCCACTTAATTTGGTCACTTCATTACAGTGCTTCTCTAGGAGATAAGGCCTAGCCAAAAAACAGCCTTTGAGAAAAAGCAGGTCTTTTACGCAGGACTGGCATCTTACCTCCATCAGCAGCCCCTGCTGGGATGGCTCTAGTCACGTCCCCGCAGAGCATCCCAGGTCCCTCAGCATGATGGAGAGGCTCCCTGACAGCACGATGGGTCAGCAAAGAGCTACCACCTCTTACCACAGCCAGGTACAATCCCCTCGCATCCAGTGTTCATGTCATGAGGCAACACAGCCACCAGAGTCAGCCCACATCAGAGGTTGGGTGATGCCCTTGACTCCATGAATGATGTACCTTGGACACTGCAGATGCAGAGGACATTTACTTATGCAGAACAATATGGGCAGGTGGTACTTAGCACACTGACTAATGACAGAGTACCCTTCCCAAGACGCTGCCTAAGAAAAGCAGGGATCCATTTCCTCAGAGGTGACTCCTTGCAGGCTTTCTGTGGGCCAGGGCAGACATTTTCTCTCCCTGCATAAGAAAGGCCTCGTCACTGCCACCTTGCTTGAGTGGAGTCTCAGACACCTTGCCACAAGGTGACAAGAGACAGACACAGTGGCCAGCACTGTACCAGCACTTCATTTGTGGGGATTGCACTGCCTACAGAAAATGAAGCAAGCATGCATGGCCAAAATTAGGCTCTTTGCAAGCCAATCTTGTCCTCTCCTCCTTCCAGACAATCTTGTGAAGCCCAGCTTTGAAGAAGGCTATGGTCACATAATGCAAACTCAGAGTATCATCAGTGAAGATGGTATCACTGCACCAGATTAAAGCTGGTGTAAGCACAGGAGGAAGGAACCAGCCTGCAGATAAACTACTCCTACGCAGTAGTCATGAGGTTCCTGACATTGCCCCAGACTGATTCAATTTCCCTTCCAAGTAGGGAGACCCTCGCCATGGCATCCCTTTCTACAGGAATAAATGAACAACGGTCTGGTCATGATTCTCTTAGGCTAACAGCCCACAGATTTGACTTAGTTGTTTTAACTGTTTTATGTGTTCAGCTCTCTCACTCATGGTGGTGCTGCCTCTCTCCTTCAGCTTCCCCCACCATCCACAGCAGCATCTGCGGCAGCTAATCCGGGATGTCAGGTACATCCACTCTGAGGAGATGAGTGCTGCAGCTGGGTCCCTTTGTCCCCCTCAGTCCCAGTAAACCTGTCACTCATCCCCACCTGCAAATGGTGGTAACTGTGTGATTCACCATCAGCCGTAGGAGTGAGCATTGAGCCCCTCCACAGAGTACTGCTACACTTAACTAGAACATGGGCAGTCACAACTCCTGGTATTTAGCACTCCTTCCAGGGCTTCAACTCACCAGGACAAAGGGAAACAGGTGCTACAGGAAAGTATAAGATCAAAGCTGAAATTCAGGATCACCTTGCCTGGTCACAGCTTGATACAATACAAAATTATTTGTGTGCTTGGAGAGTCAAAGGATGGGAGTTTCAAGAAGTTTTCTTGCCTTTGAAAAATTTCACTTTCAATAACCTTAATCTGCCTGGATTTAACAGACCTGACTCACCTTCTACAGCAGCCAGACCCACAGAGATACATGCTCCTGATTTACACCAGAGAAGAGAATCACAGCTTGGGATGCTGGTTCTTATTTACAAGGAATTTGCCCCAGTTTGAAGGCATACAGGAACCCTGCAGTAAGTATAAACTACCACTCCCAGGTTAGCATGCACTGACAGTACATAACTGGAAATCAGGCTACTGTCTCCACATCTAGTCTTTACTAGCAGCCGATGGCAGATTAATGGGATGTGTGACAGACGGTCGAACCAGAGCTAAGATGGAATAAAAGTCAAGGTACATATATCTGCCTGCCTGGCAAAGTACTGAATATATGAATATTGCAAACAGATCCCATGGGGAGCACCACGCTTTTAATCACAGTTTGGCATATTTGTCTTTGTGGGTCCCAACTTTAAAAGCAACCTCAGATCTGACAAAAGGAACAAGGAAGAAGAAAGAGGTGAACCTTTGCGCAGATGGGTGTACAAAAGCAAAACTCTTTTCAGTGTTAATGAACAGACAGAAAGACACAAGGTGAGCAAGATCATGTTAGTGTTTCCATTTCCATCTCTAGCCAGAGTAAAATCTCTGTTCCCAAAGCACTACCAGTGACACACCGAGAATCACATCCTGAAGGCCTTACGGTGTTTACCAAAGCATCCTTGTTGTTGGGAAAAAACTTCATGAAACAAAGAGATGGCTCCCTCATGGGAGTGCAAAGGAGCGATCAGGTCTCACCTCGGAAGTTTTCTGAGGCTGATCACATAGAAGACAGAAGTGTCCCTCCTCACCTGTTGATGTCTGCCCCTTGAAGGGCTATTTTCCTATCCAGACAAAACAAATGCTCAGGGCCACACTCTGCACTCAGCAGCACTAAGGGTAATGGGATCGACTGAAGGCAATGTTTGATTTCTGCCTGTCTGCTGACTGTCCTGGACAGCCCCAGCAGTATTTGCATCCCTGACTGTGTGAACTGGGTCCATGGTAAATGCTGCAGAGAGCTTCCCAAGCCCTGGGTGAACGCTACCTGCAAAGATGTAAGCACTTGCTAAGATCTCCCCCCTCTTCTCTCCCCTCCAGCACCACTCAGCTTTGCTCCGGGGCTCGGCAGAGTTGCAGAGCTTCATACAGGGGTGCAGCAGAGCCACAAGGGGAACACAGAAAGACCAGAGAGGCAGAAAAGCCCACTAGCTTACCCACGGGTCTGCAGTGTTCACCAGTGGGTGCTCAGGACCTCACTCCCACAGGGACACACTGCCACCCTGTGGAAACGGTCCTTCCTCTCCCAGGCGGCTGCGGAAGGACATGGGGAGATGGCTCACAGCCTCACAGATGCTCATTAGTTACACTGCTAATGCACCAGCAAGCCGCACGCACTTTGGCACTGTGCTGTAGGAGGGCTCTGTGAATTTAATTTATTGAGACTAATGCAAATTTAATTTCTGCTAAGTCTTTGTAATCACATATCTAGTGGCAGGGTGGCTGCTGTGGACACAGTGATGTAGCTACTGAAATGCACAGCCATTACCACTCGCTCCACTCCCTTCCACTGATAAATTAAAACAACAAGGGGCAGATCATCAGCAAATCTTCAGACAAGCCAGATGAGAGACCGAGGCTGGGTGCCACCTCTGTCCCCAAGACATCAGGGCAGCACGCAGAAAAGGGCGGAAAGCCTCAAACAAGGCGGGACACGGACACCGTGTTTCTTCCATCCTGCTACACCCAAAAAATCCCGAGCCCCAGTCCCGGCTTTGGGTGGGCTGGTGAAGAGCCAGGCAGCCTTAGCATGAGCAGGTCAGCACTAAACACCAAGATACAGCCCTGACTGCGTAATTCTGTCAGCAGCAAAATAAACAGCAGGTGAGCACCAGTGGAAGTCTCTCATCAGTACACTCAGAAGGTTATTTAAACACAGTCTGGAGACCTATTTATTCAATAAGGGCTGTAATCAGCCTGCAAATTAATCTCAACAAATCTCTCTACGGCACAGTGAGAAATGAGATTCCTTGGGGGGAAAAAAAAAAAAATTAAGCCTTGCTGCTGACAGATGAATACTCTGTACCCAGATTTAAAAAATAAAGACATTAAATTTAAAAACAAGGGGGTTGAGTTTATATTCCTAACTCCTTAGTAAGAACTGAGGCAGGACGGCCCAACAAAAAGCTCCCTGAAGAGGCTGGAGAACCTGAAAAAACTACCAATACTAGAAAACAAAGTCTGCTACTTGTAACTATGCAGGTACATCTGCGTTTCACAATGGGCCTGACACAAAACACACAGAAGAGACAGCAATTCTTTTGATTTACTTCGGTAGGCTTTGGGTCAGCTCTCAGATGCAGCAACCTCTCATTTTTACTTCCATTACCAAAAAAAAAAAAATTATGAACTCTAGCGTATGCACTCCTCTCTTCATTCAAACAGACCGCTGTTTCATGCCAGCATTCAGACAAAAGAGAAATGAAACATTCTCATTATTATTGACAATGAAACAAGATTCGTCCCGCTCAGCCTCTTTCCCTGTTCTTCAGATTTAACTCCTGGCACAAACTTAATGAACAAAACCTGAAGCAAAGCAGCCTCTGCCAGACAACACATTCTAATCTGAAATTACATCTCCTGCTCTAATGTGAAAACCCCAAAGCACCTTTGATGAAAAAACACACACACCTTCCAGATATGCAGAGCTCAGGATTAGCTCTTACGTATTCAATAGTCAGAACCAACTGGTTGTTTCTGTCCGCTTTAATCAGGAGACAGCACTCTGGGACAGCATGACCGCATGAGCTTACAAGACACATGGCTCTGGAGCTGGCCCCACTGGAGTTCAGTCTTGCCGCTCCACACTGCAATGAGTCTCGATCACAATCAAGTGAAGGCAAGAGGGAAAACAACAGAATAAACACTGTATATATTATGTATGTTCTGGGAGGAGAAATGTGCCCATAGCTTGTCCTGTTTGACAATTAAGATTCAGAAAATGCAAGCAGGGTGTTCTGTTTTGAACCATCTCTCACTAAAAACGAAACCCATGTTCTGCAGTTCATTCCTTACCTTCAACAGCCCTTTTGGGAAGTCTTTACCATCGTTCATCCCCTGGAGGTTAGCAATGAACTCTTGGCAGGTCATCTTTTTCCCAATGTTCTGGAAGGGATGGCAGAGAAACACAGCATCATATTCATGCTGCTTTCCAAAATGACATAAATAAGCAACATCAGATGAATTGCATCTCCCTACTCTCATTTAAGCCCAAGGCAGGCAGCACTAAGAAGGCATTCCCAAGATTGCTCGGAGACAAGCATCCTTGTGTGAATACAGTTAGAAAAGGGAAGTTGCATTTGGACCCTAAGTCCCACACACCCATCTGAAAAGAAAAACAGCTAAACACTGGAGGGTAATGAAGAGGGTGATGATGAAGCTCCCTGGTATCTGCATGGTGCCTTGCACTCCCACGTCTCCAGAGGCTCTACCAGCCTCTGATGGAAAAGCTCTACTTGATCCTGCTGTGGAGCATAAAGAAACAGCTGACTGAGGCCCTTTCCAGACCTTTTTCTTACGATTTCCAATGCTCCCTTTCCAGTAGCAACTGCCCTGAGCTGGAGTAAGATGCCCAGGAGCAGTCATTACCTTTTCTGATTCACAGGCTGAGGCTGCCTTGACACTTCCATAGGATTGCTCTCTTCTCTCTCTTTCTGTCTAATTCTCAGACTGAAAGTTGCCCAACTGAGCCACAAACAGGAAAGGAACGGCCATGTTCATGTGGGACCCAAACTGCTCCATTTGGAAGCTTGAGGCTGCTCTAAAATGCTCTCAGATCCCAGTTTTCATCACCTCTCAGAGAAGGTGTCTGTACTCGGTCCCCTGGGTGCTAGAAGTCCCATTTGGCATGCGGGGAGCCTTGTAAGCGGGCAGCAATGACAACACTGAGTTGGTGAAAAAGGAGCCCAGAGAGAACTGAGAAAAGGGAAGCAGCCTGGAATGAGCTGTGAGACATGGTGAAGGCAGAGGGAAAACAGGGTCCTGTGATGACCACGGTATCTTTGGGGATGCCACTGCTGCCAGTCATGAGAAGGGGGTGAAGACAACTTCTCCATGGTCTCCATGGCTGCAGAAATACCGTGGAAGAGCTTTGTGCACAGACAGTGACTTGGGTTAGGAGCAAGAGCCCAAATTAACACGGGAGTGGAGCCCAAAGAAGGGCACCAGTCAGTAATAGAGGTCATTCAATGTTATAGTTACATGACAGCTTGGACTGCACATCCTTGACTTTCATAATGTATGACCAGGGAGAGATGGAAAACCAGCAAACCTTGACTGTCAGCCTCATTTAGCCACAAAGGAAGATCCCGCAGTCTGTGGCCAGCATGGACCGGTAGAAGGCGGCAGGCAGGAACACTGCCTTCCACAAGAGAGGAGGTACTTCTGGAGGGGCACACGATGCACTGCTTCTCATATCACGAGGGCTCCTGACAACACAGTCTGGCTGTAACCCTGGCTCTCTGGTTGCTAAGCTTGCAGAATACAGCTCGTAATTGCAGTCTTTGGGTGCAGGCTGGAGCTGTTCTACTAGACTTGCAAATGCTTTCCTTCCTCCCTGCAACAGACTTCAGCCTGCCTCTGTTTGTTTCCTCCATGCAGCAATTTGCAGCTTCCCCATGCTGACCAAAACCAACAGCAGCGTGGCTCATTTCACCCACTGAGATAATTGGCATGGCAGAGGACTGACTGTTCTGCTCCAGGACCAAAGCTAACATCTCCACACAGTAAAAAAAAGTAAAATTCGCGGGCATCGGTCAGCAGGTGGTGAGCAATTGCATTGTGCATCACTTATTTTGTACATTCTTTTATTACTATTATTATTAGTATTATCTTCTTTTCCTTTCTGTTCTATTAAATTGTCTTTATCTCAACCCACAAATTTTACTTTTTTTTTTTCCCTGATTCTCTCCCCCATCCCACCAGGGCAGGAGGGACTGAGTGAATGGCTGTGTGGTGTTTAGCTGCCTGCCGGGTTAAACCACAACAGCCACACAGGTTCCAGAAGATGTGCCTGACAGTCTAGAGATACCTTAAAAGTCTCTAGCATCACAGTCTGGGTGATGACCTCCCTGCAGAGAAGCGAGCATGCACCTCCAAGACACAGCTAGCAAAAATGATTTAGTTACAAAGAGAATGAAATGTGGCGAGACAGGGATAAATAAAGGGATAAGTAAGAGTTTGTCTACAAGAGTTAAGGGAAAGTGTGAACTGAAGGCAGAGCAGCTGCACTACAGCCCTACAAGCAGTTGAGCTTATTGTGAAATAAAAGAGTCTGCACTTATGATCAGTATGTCAGCAAGAAATGGAGCTCAGTGTGGACAAGCCCTGTGACTCATTCACTTCCTGCTCTAGCAGAATCATGCTAAGGATGGGTCATAGCATTATCTTTGTTAGGAAACAGGCAATTAGTGTATATCTGCAAGGGGCTGCATTCCAAGTCAAAAATACCCAACTTACCACCTATGTAGAAAAACGCAAAGCAGTAAGAGGAAGACCAAAATTACAGGAAAGCACAGGGGCGGGGGAGAGAGAGAGAAAGAGAGGAGACACATGCAGGAATCTGGCAAACATTACAGCTGCATACATGTAACAACACACTAACAACTGCCAGTAGGATAAGCCTCCAACGTTACACACTGCAACAGTCAGTCATCCTAGCTTCAGCTGCAAATCATCATCAGCAACAATGGGTCAGAGCCAGATCATTTACTCCAGTACCTAATGAAGACAGTAGGGCCCACTAAAGCATCGCAAGGAATGACAGGAAATGCTGTCAGGCTGACACACAGCTATATAGTCTCCCTCCCTGGACTGCAAGGCCAGGCAGGCTGGAGAGCAGGTGCCCATGGCTGCTCATTGCTCTGGGGAGCAGGATACCTGTGCAGACAGTCTCAGGTGTGCTCAAGAGAAGCTGTGTATGCTAAGAGGCACACCAGGACCTGTACCTCCGCTCACCCTCCACATGACTGACGCACTCCTCAGTTGGGGAAGGCTCAGCCTTCACAGAAAAAAATTCTTCGCAACTCCCTTCCCCCTCCCGCTTCTACAGTTTTCAGACAAAGGCATTCAATTAACAGGAGGTGGGTGTCAAAACCCCTGGGGAAGCACACACAAGCCTCGGCTTCATTACCTGCACCCACCACAGAGCTGCACCCACAGGGGCCAAGCAGCCCTTGGAGACAGACCCAGGGTGCCTCCATCTCCTGCTGCCCAACCCACCACTCTTGCTGCATAAGAGCTCCCAAGCTGAGGCCCTCGGCAGTGCAGTGGAGGGTCTCAGACAGAGAGAAGCCCCAAAGTCACCTGGCTGAAGTCATCGCTCCTGCATGCTATCATGCCATGCTCCCTGTGTTTTTCCCTCTCCATCTTGACTCCAGGACAGAGGAAGCCTCCCATCAGCATGGGAACACCATGCATAGCAGGTATATTGCACCATGGGTGCTGAAATACATGTCCTAGGGCTGCTGGCACCCCGTACCAGTGTGACTAAGAGGACTCAAACTGGAATACTATTTCCCTCAGGCAGGCAGTGGGGAGAGGTATGCAGTGGGGGAACACAGTGCTCCCACTCAGGATGCCCACATCCTCCCTCTGCTCTCTTGGCTCTGGGCACACCCATCATAACCCTGGCTGAGCAGAACACTGGTTCCACCAGATCTCCCCCCTGCAACTGGATGCCTGCAAACATCACCTTCCCCTTGTGACCTTCCCAGCACCTCTTCACCTCCCTTCTTTCTTCTGCCGTCCCAAATGTTTTTACATACTGGAAAGGGGAAGCCAATCCCAACCGCTGCTTCCCAGCCAGGGCCACCTGCTGTAAGCAGGGAAGGATGGGAAGCACACCAGAAAGACAGGGGCCTGAGGACAAGGAGCATCCTCACACATTATGGGAAAACCAGGCACAATGCCAGGCTTACACATGACTGATCTAGGCATGCTGGAAAGCCCTGCCCAGGACAACAGCCTGGGAGTGCAGCCTTCTCACTGTTTGCTGTCTGCAGGGGTGTTTTAGGAGCAGACCACCAGCCAGGAGACTCTGCTGCCAGAAGACCACCCCCTCCAAGCACAGTGTCAACAGGAGCAGCCTGCGCAAAGCTGTGCATACTCACGTGGCCATGCAGGTCTGTGTTCAGCAGCATCATGGCACATGTGAGACAATGAACTCCATCTGCAGAAAGAGACATAACCAGAGTCACATGCAAACCCACAACTGGACCTTTAAGAACAGCTGAAACTGAGCCTCATAGCCTAATTGAGTCTGCTCCCTTAATGAGAATCTGTTTTATCAAGAAATACACATAATTAAATAAATGAACAGTGAGGTCATCCCGCAGCTGCCAAGCCAGAACAGCCTTTCTTTCATCTATTAATGACTGTCAAAACTATCTTGCAGCAACCATGGATGAGGCAAACTAGACAGGAAACCACGCTGTCACCCTTTGCTTGCTAATACCAATACCACAGAGCCTGAATCAGCTCCCTCTTCTTCATTTATTTCAGGGCAGAGAGGGAAGAGTAAAATACACCCATTCTTGTGTGCAGAGTGGATACAGCACGGTATCCTGTCTTTCTCCCGCTCTGTCCCTCTCCTCATTCAGGGCTCAATTAGACTGAATTTTGGAGAACTTCAGTCAGCTATTTAAGCTGCCTTGGCTCCATATTGGGTAGAGAGTGCTCCAGCAATTTCCAAGGTGGTCCTGTAGCAAAAGCCCTCAACAATGAGCAAGAAGAGACAGATTGTATCCCTAGCTCCATCCCTGGAGTCACTGTGGCAGACTTGGGAAAGTCAGTGTAGACTGTCATTTGCAAAAGTGGACACCAATTTCATATTCCTCATTTTCCAAGCACCCCTTTCAAAACCCAAAATGTATTGGCTGTGCACAAATCCAGACAAAGGAGACAGTGCCCATGGTGCCATTTATCACCTCTGAAAATCCAAATGCCTCTAGCCAGTTTCCAAACATTAGGAACACATCAGGAAAAATATTTTCTCCATTCTCTTGTTCATAAACACATGGTGCCACCTTCCCTTCTCTTACAGGGGTGTCATAAAGACACAGAGTCATTTATGAGACATGCACACGCTGCAGAGAGATGTACATAAAAACCTTCGTAGCTGAGTCCAGATAATGACCATGCACAGGTCCCTCTGTGCTGTCAAGGAAGAGGAACGGGGCATGAGGATAGATATATCTCACACTCAGTGTGACTACCACAGGCTTAAATGTGTGCAAGATGAAGCCATTACAAAAAGATGTTCCCCAAGGTAAGGGCCATGTTTTCTTACGACATTCATACAGGCCCTAGCACCCAAGCACTGCAGCCAAACTGTAGCAGAGCATGAAATGAGAGAACTATTATCACTAGCAGTAGTAGGTCTGAAGCAGCTTGAATCTGGGGCTGTGGTGCTCCAGTTCAGGTCTATGCATTTCTCTGGAGTAGCCTGCCCTCTCATTTCCAAACCACAAATGCATCCAGAGGATGGAAAAGGGAAAGGGGAAAAGAGAAAAGCAAATGCAATCCTGGATTTCCATTGAAAGGAACAACCACCGTATTTCTGCAGTGTAGCACTCGACTACCAACAGTAGAAATGCAGCATCTACTTTATGTAGAATCCTGGGCAAAGTCTGCAGGACTCACTTTAACCTAAATGCTTACTCAGGCTTAGAAGTGGCAATGTCCCTCCTGCACCCTGGACTAGAGTAAGGCTGCCACATCAACATGCAAGTCATTATTTCAGTCTAGGCATGACAGACCTATTCTACCTGACTGCCTTCAGAGTCTTGAAACAAGAAAGGCATTAGGAAGAGGCAGAGATAGCATGGAAGCAGATCCTGTCTTACTGCTACCTATTCCCCTCCCCGGCATGCCAGCCAGTAAAGCTGAACAGGTGCAAAGTGGACAAACATCACTTCACTGCAACGGGAGCAGGTCACAAAGCAAGGGATAAGGAAGTGTGGCAGTACCTCCAAGTGTAGCAGCTACTTCTCACTTACACTTGAGAATAAAGGCACAGCTTAGCCTGTGCTTATTTTCTTTCTCGCCCTCCTCCCTTTCTCAGCATGTGATCAGCCCGCGTTGCAATCACAGGGCCACATGCCTCTGCCAGAGTGGCTGGCTGAACGCAGCAGCTATGCCAGCGGACAGTTCGTCCTCTTCTCCAGTGCCAACTTTCTCAGGTTTGATCCATGTGCTTGTTTGTTTTCCCCATCCATTTCCAAAATGACTGAAAACATTGGCAAGAAGGCAGCACTCCGACTGATGTTAGCTAGTTGAGATGAAACCATGCCAGGGTCTGGATACAGCACCCAAAATTCACCCCCACAACTGGCAAGAACTGGCACGCCTGCTGCCAGTGCATGCAGAGACACAAGCACTGAATGGAGCACGGAAAGTGAACAGTTTCTCTTCCATCTGAGATGGGACCCATTCTCATCTACGCGCGTGTAGCTAGAGTACAGGTACCCACACACACTGGAAGCCAGCGAGACCAGAAACCACAACCGAGGACATTCAAATCCGGAGATGCTACAAGTGAGGAGGCCTAAACACCTTTCCTGACTGGGGAAAAATACAGATTTTTTCACTGCCTTACCACGATTACGTGTGGAGAACATGGAGGTTTCAATGCTCACTGCAGGCAGTCTCTAAAGTGTGGCACAGCAATTACACTCCTTCAGTTCCCAGGCACGCACCATACATGCTATTGAAGGCGAGAATGAAGGGAGACAACCAAAGACCTTCCTATCAGAAACAAAGTTACCTTGAGAAGAAATGGTGTTTGGGTTGCACTGGTAGTATCTGCTGGAGAAATGGATTAAAACTCTCTCTCGTTCCTGAGTTTCTCCAATAAGTGAAAAGGCTTTAAAGAAACTCCTAAAAGAAGAGCAGAAAAAGGTGAAATTAAAGCCATAAATCTCTTTTTGCCGCACACAGAGCAAAGCACACTTCACAGCAAGAAGTACATAAGCGCACACCAGACATTTGGTTCCAAGAAGCCTTTCTAGGAAAACAGGCTATTATCCCACGTGCAGTTAATCCCAACGTTATAGTAAATGAAGCAGGAGTTAAATTACCACTGGTCTCAGCCATGGAATATACAAACTAACAAGCAATTACACCATTTGAAAGAGTTGTTCTTATTTTTAAAATTTTTATTTCCTTGGAGAAGGAACTGGAGCAGGTGTTGTTTATGCATGACAGACACCCAGGGTGTTCTCTGTCCTTTTCTAATTGTCTGTCACCCCTACAACTTTTAACTTTACACTCATTAGTATTCCCATCCAAATCAGAGGAGCTACTCCAGGCAGTGAAGTCAAGCAGGTGCACTGCAGACTCAGAGCCCACACCAAATGTGAGGTCCTCCTTCTGGAGGGTCACCTGTAAGAGCAGCCAGGACCACACCAGTCACCTTGCAGAGGGCAGTGTGACTACCTGACCTGCAGAAAACATCTGGGAAGAGGGCAGAAGAATCACAACATTTCCCACTGAGCTTCACAGCAGAAGGAGCAACCTGACCCTCCTGGGTTCCTGCTCGTGACAGTCCAGTGCGCAGGGCTGGTGCACACTTGGGCACACTTGTTAGACACAGCCAGCGAGCCTGTGCAAAGAGGTGGGACACACACACACACACATCTTCCACTCTCCATCTGACACTTAACCACCCCGCCTCTTAACCATGCCACTATTCTTCCTGCTAGGAAAACTCGCCTCGCAGCCAAAGAAGAACTTCTGCACTTCCCAAAATCCCCACATCCTGGAGCCAAGAGATGACCTCAGCGGTATCAGCCTACGCTCATTTGTCAGGCTGCTTCTAAGAAAAGCCTGAAAACACAAACCTTCTGGGTCCAAAGCAAGACGGCATACAAAATGAGTGCCTAATAGACAATTTTTAAATACCCCA
This sequence comes from Aptenodytes forsteri, assembly GCF_000699145.1. Classification (NCBI taxonomy): domain Eukaryota; kingdom Metazoa; phylum Chordata; class Aves; order Sphenisciformes; family Spheniscidae; genus Aptenodytes; species Aptenodytes forsteri. The sequence goes on from NW_008794266.1 coordinate 213,814, forward strand.
TGAGACTGAAACTAACACCAGATCCGAGAGGTGTGGAATATGTTGCTGGAACATTCACGTCTATCTAGCATGGACGAATAAACATTAATTTTTTCTCTTTGATGTAAGGTCAGAGACAGGTTGTACTTGCAACAATCTCGCACCCATACGGAGTGTGATCTGCCTGGTAATAACTTAATTTCGTATGTAATGTATTGCAAATAACCCAATTCACAAGTAGATACAACTGAGGCTTCGCAGGGTTTCTCCTCCCTTCCTACCTCATGTCCCCATGGGACATTTTGACAACTAGCCATCTTTTCTCCTCCTCCTCCAGCTCAGGCTCTTTCCAGTGACACCCCCTGCCCATGCCAGGCACCACCGACCTATACCCTCTCCTCCTCTTCAGCACCCTTACCCCCCTGGAAGCAGCTTCGGAGAGGCAACTGATGAAACATTTGGTAAATAAACAAGGCAGGTTCCTCGCTCTCAGAGCACGATGCTGCGGCCGAGGACCACGGGGGCGAGTTTCTGCCCAGGAGGAGGACAAGGATGGACTCTGAGAGGGGCTGGAGCAGCGGTCCCACCTCCTCACCTCCTGTGGTCCTGCAGGGGACACGAGAGATGCACTTGGGAGATGCATGGGTGACATGGGTTCAGGGTGCGGAAGCAGAGCAGGACAATGAAGGAACAACCCTCCCCATGTCCCAGACTTGCCACCAATGGTGATACACACTGCACAATGGCCTCCCACAGCCTGGGCTTAGCATGGGTCTGGGCTGCTGCCATCGGGCCCAAAATGCTTAACAAACCACAGCTTGTCAGGGAGCCAGCAGCAACAGGGCGGTTACGTCTCGCTCTCTGCAAGCGTGAGGCAGCACAACTCGGCTCCCCCAGGCTTCGGGACAATGCTCTGTCCCCAGCCTCTGCTGCGCGCTCAGGGTGCACAGCCAGCAGTTGCTGCAGCTACTCCTGAAACCTCAGCAAACCCCTGGTGTGTCTAAGTCCCACACGAGCCAGGGCATATTTTAGAGAAGGTCATGACTATTAATATTAACAGGAGATCTACCGGGAGCAGAGACCTCCTAAATATGTGCCACAAAGCAATTAGGTGTTGGATTTCACAATTTAAAAGACGGGTATATTTAGCATCGCGCTTCAGGGCTGCTAAAACCTGGAACGAGCAGCAGACCTCCCACTGCCCCAGCTGCTCCCACCCTGTGCTGAGAGGGTGCTCCGGCTCGGCTCCCCTGGCACGGGAGCAGGCAGTTCACTCTTCCGCAGGCGCGTTTCCTTTCCGCTGCCTTCAGCAGGCGGCACTCTGGGCTTTCCTTGGGGACTGCCACAGTCTCCTGGAGTCAGCCCCCTGGAAATGCGTTTGCAAGGCGACTGGCAAGTGCCTGCAGACCTCCTGGTTTTGTATCATTAGAAAAAAAACAATAACCCACTTGAGTAACCTCATCCAGATGATTTAAACTCACTTTAAATCCCTTTAAATACCAGAATACCAGCAACTGTGCTAACAGGCCACTGCTAACACAAACTTGGTGTTTTGCTTCCTAAGAAAAAAAATACTGAAAACAAACATTGTTGAGGCCTAATTCCAGTGTAAAAAGGAAGGAAAATTGAAGGGTTGGGTTTTCAAACACCCACGCTGGCAGCTACCAAACTCTCAACGCATTTTCCACGTGGAAGCTTTTGCTGTTCTGCACATTTTTGGGTGCCTCAGAGGGACGCAGCGAGGGGGGCTGCTGAGCCACATCAAACCCTGGCCCTGGTTTTGTGCACCGCAGCCAGGCAGAGCAAGGTCCAAAAGGCATCAGCCAAAAAGTCTGTGCGGCTCAGCTGTGAGCAACACCTTCGTTCCTCAGCAGCACCTGGCAGACTACAAGTCCCCCATTTACCAAGTGACTAGTCATTTTTCTCCATCTCCTCTGCATCAAGGACTATCTCTAAGCAGGTCTACCTAAAGATTTCCCTCTCCAGGAAATGCCACCGCTCCAATAGCACTCTGGAGTACGGCAGCACGCCAAGCCAAACAGAAGAGAAAAGCTCCGTCCCAAAAACGCGTCGCATCCCTCTCTTCACCCTCTTAAGCCCCCACAGGGCAACCACTTCAATCGGGACAACACAGCAAACAGCACCGTTACTAAAACAAGAACATAAGGTCTGCAAATGGGCATGTACCTGAGCGAGTAGTCCAGCGTCATGCCTGTGAAGTCAAAAAACTTAAGGTATTCTTCGGCCACAAGCTTGCTGAATTCGTTGCTTTAAACAAACAAATAAATAAGTAAAGGTTATCATTTGAGAGTGAACCCCTCCAGAACCAGCAAGAACAACAACGTGGCCAAAGACCTCATATCAGCACATACTTTTTACCCAAATGCTTTGCCACATCGGAGCGTTTGAATCTGTCCAGATGGTAGAGGCGCTTAGCCAGGCGCCTGGCTGCTTCCAAATTGCGGCTGCTGCCATTGCTGAGATCGTGGCCAAGGGCTCCGGTGGCATCTTTCTCCTGAAGTTCATTGCTCCCCATGGCAGCACTGGAGTCTAACACCATATTCTGCAGTTCAGCATTGCTATGAGACGGAAAGAATATGGACAGAAGAAAAATAAGATGACATTACAGTTTCAAGAAGGATCTAATTCCTCTTAGAATAGAAAGCAATTAAAGGTACAGAGGCAAGATTACACAACATAGCAAATGCCACTTAATTGAGGGAGTGTGTAGAACAGGGACATTTATTTAGCAGTCATCAGAGGTTAACAGAGTTAAACATAGAGACCCAAATACGGGCTTTCTAGCCCAGAAACACATTCTGCTCTGCACTCACCTTCTGAGAGTGCACAACTTGTGCTCACTTCAGAGAGAGCTGTTTGCCATTATCAGCCTACAACTGCACCTGACAACATTGGCTCCGCATTTCCTTCTTGCACTAGGATTTTTTAACCCAATCGCTTGCTTGGCTTGAAGGGGTCCCTGTAAAAGTAGGCCATTAGCCATTTTCCAGGGAAAAATGCAGTGAACAAGCCAGGGTGTTCAGTAGCTCCAAGCTGACTCGGCAGAAGTCCCTTCCTCATTCTTCCCCAGTTGTCCTGGAAACAATACAACTCCCCACATCTAGAATAACATCTGCAGAAGTCTCAGCAGCTTCCGTGCCACCCGTGAGCAGTGGGCATCCCACAGGGAGGCACCACTAGAAAAAGGAGGGCTCGGAGCAAGGAACCCAGTTTGGGGAACGGGAGAGAGACACAAGCCACCCAAGCCAGCCTGGAGAACTGCTTGCTTTCCTCCTGCTCCCTCGTGGTGGCAATAATTTCCCTCACCAGCTGCTCAAAGTCAGGATGTTCAGCACGGCAATCCCAGGGCTCTTTACATAAATCATGCATTTATAGATTCCTCCCACCTCTACTACAGTAGGAAAGCTCTGGCTGAGCTGTGTGCCTGCTTTGCTTCTCCCCTCAAAGAAGCAAGAGCCCTCCACACCAGAAAGCACACCCCCACATACACACCCTTGCACACAAGCAGGCTTTTAACTTTGGAAAAGCTTTTCTCTGACAGTGGCGTGAAAATTCTTGCAAAATCTCAGCTCTGTGTGTGTGTGCGCGTGCGTGACAGCATTTCTATTTAATAAAAATACTATACAGAAATTCTTTCCACTAAATCCCCGTTTACACAGGGCTAATGAACGATCAGCAGGGGTCATGCACAGGGCAGATATGACTGGAATGAGTTAACGATGATTTTAAACACAACACTTCAACATACCACGGTTTCATACACCACTGTAATCTTCGGGCTTGACCAGCCACAGTTAGAACAACCGATTGCTGCGCTCCAGTAACAATTATCTAGCTATTTACTGAAATGTCTGCTAGCCACTTATTAACCCTTTAAAGATGAGATTTTCATATAACGTGAGCTTAAAATAAAAATATTTGCTATTCTGCATGCCTCCTTCCACACAAATCATCACTTGTGCCCTACCTCTCTGCCCACGCATGGTTTATGACAAGGAGGTGTGTGGTGCTCCTACAGGAAGGAGACTTGCCCATTTCACCTCTGTTTCATCCTCCTAGTGCTGCTAGAACATCGAAAGTATCACACATCCACACTGTGGGTACAATTTTTTTTACCAAGTATCTGGGGAAAACAGATGTCTAACCTGTTCCTACAAGGACTGGGGATTTGATTTTGTATTTATTTCAGTGTAAACAATAAGGTGCTATAACAAAAGGGGCTCATTCTCAGTGCTCTAGTAGGGAATTACTACTGTAAATACAGTTCCAACAGCATTAACATCACTGACCACCAGCTACCCTAGAAAACAAAAAAAGCCCCTCCTGATACCATTGTTGTGGGAAATGCCTCCTCAGCCCTTTCCAAAAGCATTAGCCAATGTCCAAAATTCTCTAAATTTGGTCTACTCCAAATGTGTGAAGAACACAAATTCCAGAGTCCTCTGACACACGCCCCAAGCAATGCCTTGTCCATTCAAATCAGGCACAACTGGTTTCAAATTCCCAGCTCTAACAATTGACAAGAGCAAAGGAAAACCAGGTGAGCTAACACATCTATGGAGCCTTCCATGTACAAATGCTGCTTCGAAAGCCATGCCAACTTGCAGAGCCTCGTTCATAAATCACAGCCCTGTTTCACCACTGCTCTTTATAAAATGCAGTATTTATAGCCCTGAAAGATGGCCAAAGCTGACAAGAAACATCTGCACCCTGCTAGAAACCAGTGCACTACGAGAGTCAATGTTACCGCAAACCACCATAAGTTTAGAAAGAAAGGAAGTGCCAGCATCTGCCACTTAGTGAAATAAACAGTAGGGCAGCTCCCAGCTTCTGTTTTGCTGGAGCAGTGGCTGGGATGTGAAGGAGGAACACCCAGCAAGAAGGAGAGCATGCTCTTTCCTCTGCTCACCAAAACTAGCCGATGGGGCTGCATAAGAAACCTTATCTTCCAACTGCCCTGATTTAAAACTTCATCCTGAGAGGGGGTCCCCATACGTGTATGAGGTCAAAGAATTAAGAGATGCTTCCTTCAGTTATTCCAACAGTTAATTAGCTTATTACTTAATAAGTACAAGAAGGCAATCAAATCAGTAATATAGGCTGTCTGTAACATAAGCTTCTTGTTCAGGGAAGATGCCAGATTGTTAACATTGAAGTGAGACTTCAGTTCTCAAGTGTTTTTAGGCGGTGAGAAGACTCAGTGCCCACGTCACTGAAGGCTTAGGAAATACAGGCACCCTGTGCATGACTACTGCAAGCTGCCTTCCGGACAGGTCATTTTAGCAGGGTTTGGGCGGCATTACTCAGGGTAAAGGCTGACATCTCTTCTTACCTCCAAGTCTCTCTGGCTGCACCATTTTCCTTCCATGCCTCAGTTTCCCCAGCTGCTGAACACAGAGAGTAGTACTTGCCACCCTCTGTAAAGTGCTTATAATGGACTCTAATCAAGAGCTCCTAAGCGACCAAGGCTGCAAATAGGTCTGTCTTCTGCAGTCTACAGTTTCTACACATAAAGAGTCCACAGCAGCATTACCAGCTAAACAGAGCCAAGAAAGGGCTTTGTGATGCAGAGCAAGACTGGACACAAAGCTGCTTTCTCATGCAGCTTTACTCTTTATCACATAAAAATGAGAAACCTTCACCGAGTAAAGCAGGCTGAAAATGTAATAGATTATATTCCCCCTAATCCTGGATTCAAGGCCAAAAGGGACTGTAATGATACTGCTGGTAATTGCCTGTACAGCAACGGCTGCTGATCTTCATCCAGAGACTCTTACATTAATCTCTGCTATCAGAAAACACAGAAAACAGAAGCTACAAAAAAACCAGACCCCTTTGGTCTCATAGTGCATGAGCTGTGGCCAGAAACCAGCTCCTTAGACCTTCTTATTTCTGTCCCCAGCAATGCACTCCTGACACATCCTCCCTCCTTCTGCCAAAGCATCCCCAGGTTCACAGTGAATGCACAGAGGCTGTGACCACCACAACCAGCAGAAAACCCAGCAATGCACTCCTGACACATCCTCCCTCCTGCTGCCAAAACATCCGCAGGTCCACCCTGATTGCATGGAGGGTGTGACAACCACAAGCCGGAAACATTACAGCAATTTGATGAACAGCTGCTATAGTAAATTCAATACCTTCCAACAGCAGCAGCCACCCCTTCATGCTCACAGATGAAAAACAGGCAGACTGTAACATCTGTAAAGCTGGTTTCCCATAACACACCGTAACAGCTAGGCAGAATCCAAAACATTTTATACCGTTTTCTTCACTTATTCCATTACCAACTGGGTCTACAGTGATTTAGCTCCCAATGCCAAGGTATCTCAATCATGTCATGCTCAGCACTTAGCACACTTGATCTGTTTAAGAATATTCTAGATTCACTTATTCCGCCCCCCCATCCTGGTTTCACCAAAATTGAAACCCTCCACAGCAACGTATGGTTCGGGAATGGCTGCAACTTCCAGATAAAAACAGAGCAAGGCCAGTAACATAATGGTAAGGACACAGGCACCTCGTATCTCAGTGGTCCACTCTCCCAGTCTACTAGGCTGGAACTGAAAACCTTGGCATGAGTACCTGCAGTTTCAGGTGCCTTAAACCTTGGGATGCTCTTCATTTTTTAGCAAATCCATGGGGAAAAAATTATCTGTTTTGTCCCAAGGAAGAAAAGCTTATCAGCATTTTGCTTTATGGGAGAAGAGCTCAGATCCAGCACAGAGCAACTGCCCCAGCCGCTAACAAGGAGAAGATGTTCGGAGTTGACATTGAGTGGCAGGGTACGACAACTCAGCCTAAGTGCTGTCCTCAGCCCAGCCACATCAGCGATCCCAGCTTGCCACTGCCTGCAGCTCTTGCCAGACCGAAGCATAGCATACGCTCTGTGCCACACGGTCTCCCCTGGATGCACATGGGGCCCTTCCCCGAGGAACACTAATCCGTTTGGTGTGCACGTCCTGAGGCAATGCACTGGATGCACCAATTTCAGGGGGAGCTTGGATGAGACAGGGCTGGGACCTTCCCAAGTCTTTTTGGAGAGGAGGAAGAAACAGGAGGAAAACCAACTTTTTCTCTCAAATAAATCTGCATGCCTTTAACATCAGCTTTACTTCAAGGCAGGCTAACTCAGGCATTTGCCAGAAAAGTCCATCAGAGCAAAACACAGCAATGATTAAAAATAAGGAAGGGTGGAGAGGCATTCTGGCGCACTGAAGCCAGGGCCAGAACAAATGTTTTCAGCAGGGGTACAGCATCCGCCGGGGAGCCACGCTGGGGCCGATAATCACCCTCTGCAGCACTATGCTGGCCCTGTTGTTTTAAATGCCTTCACTCTGAGCCTTCTTCTCCGCCTGGTTCCGAAATGGAGGACACCATCCCCTCAACCATAACCATCAACTCTGGCTGTGAAAAGCGTGCTCTATTTCTAATTCAACAGCCCCTCAGCAGCGGCTCTCACCTCACAGTGTGGCAGGAACATCAGAAAGGCAGAAGCACCCGGATGCCCCTGACACAAGCCTTGACTGCAGGGAGGAGCAGAATTCCCTCTGCGAAAAGTCCTGCCCTGAGGGAATGAATCCCTGCCTTACAACCCTTCAGAGAGATGTGGATGCTTGGCCAGTGATACCCTTCCACATTTCAGAGCTGACCAGAAACGATTGGAGGCACAGGCTGAATTTTGTTTCAAGGGAGCTGAAAAGCTGTGCTTGAACAGCCGGGCTCTGAAAGGAGTAGCCCCACCGGAGAAAGCGAAGAAATCCCGGCAGCAGTGGGATGTGATGAGTCAGTTCCTGCTACAAATGACCGACCACACAGACGGGCTGGGAATGGCTCTGCTGCAGCTTTGCTGCAGCTCTGAACCGGCTTCCCTGGGGCCAGGAGAGAACGAGCACAAAATCACGTCAAGCAACGATTTACCTTGCCAGTTACCTCCAGCTCCAGGGCTCTTCCAAGATACAACCGTAGGAAGGGGAGAAAAATAATAAAAATAAAAATAATGCCCTTTCCTAGCAGATGACTCACTGTGCTATTTTACTCCAAATGGTTTAATTGGCTTTGAAGTCCTACGTATGGATTCTCTTCAAAGACACGCTTTGAAGTAGATCCCTCTTTGAGGACTGACACAGCTGCACTTTGCTGCAACTCGATTCAGTGGGTGTCTCATGAGCACAGCATCAGCCAGGACACATGAAGGGAGGATGGTTTCTACAACTCAGAGTACCCACCGAGGATCCATTAAAAAGTACCTCAGCCTTGTCACATCACACAGCGAGGAGCAAAGCAAAAAATAAACAAACAAGCCCTGTAATCTCCTATTGGTTATCAATAAAATGCACATGCAAAGTCAATCTCAGGGGCTGAAATGCACGTTGCTGCTTAAAAATAACCTTTTGCTCCCTGTAATCATCTGCCTTTTTCTTTGATTAAAAGAATGCCCACTGATTGTAAGTAGGAAGCTAACAGCTAAAGTGTTCAGAAAATGCCATTTCTGGTGGGCTTGCATTACAGCAAATGCAAACGCTATCGTTAACGGCAGCATTAGGATAAGAAGTCCCGCCACACACAGGGACAGGACTGCAGCCCTTCCAAGAGACAGCGTGTCCTTTATTACACAGACACGCTGGCCTGTTGCCACCTGAAGTACAAATGTTTTGCTAAAAATACTTCAGGTTTGGTTCCCTTTCGACCTCAGGCTCCTCAGTGGTGGGGGTTAGCGATCACAAAGGGACTCTCACCACATTAGTGCCCCCATGCCTAGAAAGTGAAAACCTGGCCCTCGCCACAGAGGGTGTCCAAGGGCTCCCCCCTCAATGGATATTTCTGACAGATGCGTTGACATGTAGACTGGTCTCTTGGATATATCAGGATAGTCCCACGCTCAGGATCCAGCCCACCTGCCCCCAGACATGAGCAAAAACCAGACCCAAAGAACGCACTGCACACCTGTAACCTTGCTCAGAAAACACTCAGCCCCTGAGTGTTTCGGGAGCCCTTGGGCTCTCTCCCCTGAGCCCACCCACCCCCAGCATGCTGCAGGTGCCAAGAGCTGTCCCCGTGCTCAGCACCAGCGTGACATTTCCCCATGAGGCTCCTGCAGGGTCCTCCGGGACAGCAGCAAAACTGAGAAGCCAGCAAAGTACTTCCCCCCTCGCTCAGGCTTGGTTTAACTGTTTGGAGACTGGCCCAGGGAGTGCATATTAACAGGGCAGCTGGTCCTCCCTGGCAGGGAGCAAAACAGATGCACAAAAATATGGGTGTTTACGCCTTTTGGTTAAGGCTCCCCTGCAGATGTGTGGATGGAGCGTTTCAGCGCTGGCAGCAGTATCGCACAGGAGCTTTATGTTGCAACCATGCAGCAAAATGAACCGCCTGTCCTCAAAAAGAACAGTTAATAATAATAAAAGACAGACTTCCACAATAAAGGAAAAACAACCACCAACCAACCCACAGCTCACCCAGCTGTGCTAGCAAGGAGTCTGCACACTACGTGCCCTGTTCTTTTCCACCGGTGCTCTCGCATCACATCCGAAGCTGCCCTGCCTCTACGCTGCCCTGCCAGCCGCCAGGCTCTGCCTCTCTCTATCCCAACAGACAGACAGAGGAAGAAGAGAGTTAACCAGCAATAACGTGGAGGGGGGCTTGATTGGCAGCCAGTCGTGGCTAATGGATGAGATGGCAGGCTGCACTTTGGGACCGACTCGGAGCTGCCAGAGATGCCTCGGTTTCAGTGAATGAAGGCTTCCTGACCTAAATGGCTTTGACTTTAATGGAGATATGCCAACAGATGCCAGCTTAGAAGCTGAGCTGCTGGCAGCTTTATACTGAGGTGCTTTTGTGCAGTGAACTGATCAGCTGTCCCCCCCCCCCCCCCCTTTTTTTTTTTTCTGTTTTCTGTTTCTGTTGGCTCCTGGATTTTTGTTTTGTTTGTTTTATTTTCAGAGGAGGCTGGGAACTGAAGAGGTGAAAAGTCAGATGCCCTTTTTTCCCTTAAAACAAGTTTATTTAGGAACTAGAAGCAGTTTTACAAACTCTCACTAAACTGGTGTTGCAAGCACCTCATTAGCCAGAGTAAAGGCAAACTTGCACACTGTATTTCCAGAGCCTTGATAAAGCAATGCCACCTTCCTGCAGGGAATGCCAAGGTGATCAGTGTGGCTCAACATTTTTGAAGTTACTAAGCTGTGTGATAAAGGGACAAATCCTCAGCTGCCAAAATGCCACCAGTTTCAGAAATTTACCCCTGCGGATTGTGCCACTTCATCTTTACTTGGATTTAACATACCTATGCCAGCATATTGTGCTTACTAGTGGCTCAACAACTGACAGATGCAGTAGCCCATGTGCAGGCAAATGGGCTCCAGCACGTGTTTGCTTGCTCACCGCCTGCAGATGCATTTGACACATTCACTCTTCTAGGACAACAACCAGTGGCATTCCTCTGAATAACCTTCCTTATCCCGGGCATACAGGTGGCAGCAAATATGAAGTACCACCTTCTAGCAGCCCCAGCTCTCCTAGGTCCCAGAGTCTGTCGTGAGCTGAGGCATGTCTGAAGGCCAAATAATGTCTGCTTAGGAACACAGGGATCTCGGCAGATTTCACACTAAACAAAAAAATTCAACCAGGCTGCAAGGTGAGAAAACAGGGGGAAAAAGTTCTACCAGACTGCTGTTGGACAGACTAATAAAATCAGTGAATAAATGTTACATGTTAGACATGTAAGTACTGAGTCTCATATCTACATTGAAAATCAAATACAAGCTACCTTGGACAAAAATACCGGCGTGCAAACTGAAAACCAGAAGCATAACTGGCGTGCAGGATACTGATAAACTGAGAGGAAACTTAGAGAATCAACGCAGAGAAAGGGATCAAAACTGGGTTCATCTGTCAATAAAGTTTATCGTCTCAAAGAAGGAATAAGCAGAGTGCCAGCTAAGAAACTGTGGGAAATGACCCATATGCAGAAGAAAGAAAACAACCATGGGAACTACTATGAGAGGCCCAAACCATTAAGAGTAACCTGGAAGCCATTGGGAACAGCAGTCTACATTCTTGTACATTTATTCTGATAACCACCAGATTGCTTTAGGGAGTTTGTTTTCTTCCCCCCTTGAATTACAAGAGACTACATATGTGACTAAATTTGTGTTTGCATCTCTAGGGGAAAAAAGTAAAATAACAGGACTTGCAGAATTTGCTGAGCACCAGCAATTCTTTGAAGATGATGGCAGGTGGCAAATATTTAGCATTTTTGAGGATTAGGAGCTGCAATACAGATTTTTTTCTTTTCTCTGCGGATTTAGAAAAATCTTTGGCGGTGTCCTACCAACAGAGACCACACCTTCCAAGACAACTCAGGGAAAGAAATGCCAGAAGTTTTTCGGTTTTTTTAAATTTCTTGTTCCGACTGTAGCATGCAAGGGAAGAGGG
>NW_008794266.1:225269-258251 GCF_000699145.1 Aptenodytes forsteri
GTGGGGGGGGGGGGGGGGAGATTAAAAGAAATTCTGTTTTAAAGTCTGAAAGTAGAAAAGAAAGATGGGGATCATCACCAAGAGAACTTCATACCTTACTTCTAGACACACTGATGCTCTGGCACTCGCTGTATACCTAGCAAAGATAACTCACTTTTCCCTCAGGTATATCTTACTGCTTTGGAAATACGTCCCCTTCCTCCCACTCTGATTTGGTGTAAATGATTACAACTAGTTCAGGCGATGCAAACTCAGGCTCGAAGTCTGGGTAGCACCTTGCAAACAGTCTTCCTTATTGCCTCTGCGAGTAAGACTAAACTCTCATATACCAAGGCTGAGCCTTGCTCCGTCTCAACACAACCCACCAGCACAAGAAGGTAGGAGTACAGTACTTGGGGCGCGGGTGCGACGGTGGGGACTGCGTGCCTCTGCAGGGATAACACAGAGGCAAGAGGACCAAACACAGCCCAAATGCAATATCTTTATTGCCACTGCAAAGCTTCATTACACCAGCAACCTGTGGCTCAGCACGTTTCATGGGGACCCCATGGTGCCCTGATACACAGTGAGGCTGTCCCTCAGCTCTGAAACCTCACACACTCCCCCTCCTCCCCCAGTTCTCCCAGTCCCACCTGGGGAAACTTAAGGCTACTTCAGCTGCAGAAATTTGTTTTTCCCCCAGAGGGATGATCATTACATACCTAGGAAAGAGATTAAACCCCGCAAAAGACACCAAGAGCTGGAACTGTTCCCAAAGGAAGGCAAGCTGCACACCCTTCTCCCCAAGCATCCCTCCTCCACTGGCCAGATGCAAAGGGCACCTAAGCTGTGATAGGAAAGGACTACTTGCAAAAGCAAGCCAACCTGTCCTGCAGGAAAACCCAGGGGCCAGCTGACATCCCCCTGCCCTAAGGAAGCACGGCAGGTGGCTGTCAGAGCAGGCACATCACACAGCTCTCACCAGGACTTACTGCGTTTAACCACGGCCAGCAGCTGATAGGGAGGACAGCAGGGACAAAACATCCAGACACCCGGGAGCCCATAGGAACTTGCAGCCCGCAAGCCTCTAATCATTTTTTTTTTTTCTCCTTTTTTTTTTTCAATTCTGAAGGCACGTGACTGGCCTTCACATACCAGAGCTGACCCCTCCCAGAGCTAGCGATTTCCTAAGAGCAGAGAAGGATGTTACCCTCCCACTTATTCATTACACGACTAGGTTTCCTTGCCGTTATGCATTAAAACCTCACACCACCTAGGGTCCTCATGTCAGTTACGCTCAGGATCCCTCCAGAGAGATGCAAATGTGCTGTGGTGCTCAGCTACCTGCTATCAGGAGGGCACGGCCATGGGGAGCACCTGCTCCTCCTTTCCTAATTGGCACACGGCTTTCAATTTCCAGGTGTAAACCATTAACTCTTTGCTTTTACATCTGCCCTCCCCTTCTGTACCGGACTGTGAAGAACTGCCAGTATTTCACACTCTGTTCCCCCATAAATTAGCACTGGTACTTGGAAGTGTAGTCTCTCCCCACGCACTTTCCCACACATTTTTTATGTCACCGAAATATATCGGGGAGCTGCTGAGGTTTTGGTTTCGGTTTTTGTTTACTTGGGTTGGCAGTGCAGTTTCTGGAAAAGACAGGTTATGCTTCTTCTTGTGCCACACTGCAATGTTGCATTGCTTTGCTCCCAAGCCCCCCGCATCCCAAATTCCCCCACTTCACTTTGCACTGACCACCATTCACATGCTGAGACCCCACACTTGCCTCCATCCCTACAGGATGGGGTCCTCCAGCTGCTCTCCTGCCTGCACCCACCCCCCAGTGACTTCCCATCACAGGGTGGGCAGAGGGAGCTGCGGGAGCCCCCGGCTTCAGGGAGAGCCGGCAGCTGCGCAGAGGGCACAGAGACCTCCGGTGGCTCTGCGATATATCGCAGGCAAGCTGCTGCCTGCGAACTCCTGCTGCTGGCTGGGGGATGCAGGGCCAGGGAGCGCTGCCTGGATCAGGCAGGGCGGTGGGCTTGCCTTCCCAACCTCGTTCTCCGGGAGAGCTGGACCACTTCAGCGGGTGCCCCTTGATGCTCTGCAGCACCAGGCAGGCGCGACACATGGGAAACTACAGCCGCAATGGAACCGCAGGTTGGCGGCACCATAGGAAACAAGGATTTACAGCAGAAAGCACAAAGGTGCCGCACTGGCTACCGCACACGTATCATACACGTGGACTTCCAGTTGAAAAAACAAGTCTGGGATTGCTTCAGGCAACACAACCACACACGCAAACTGTTACAAATAGTACCCACAGCTCAGGCAGCTATTTCTGGTTCACCTGAGCATCACAGTGACACACTGTCTTGACCCCTCTGTGAATAAATCCCATGCAGGCCCCAGCATGCACACACTGCTCCTCACCCACACACTTAACACCGTGATTCACCACTGGCTCCAACAACATAGCACACACGATCCGTCAGTCACCTGCACCCTGGTGCAATACAACATGATATTAGAATATCATGGGGGTGGTGGTGGTTAATAAGGTTATTATCCAGAGGATTACCCTGTTGGGCACATACGTGGCTGGCTGTACTGCTGCAGCTACACTCTTTATCAGCACCTACCTTAAGAGAGCGAGCTCTCAGGGCTCGTCTGTAACAGAGCCCTGCAGACTACAACAGCAGAGCTTCCTAACAAACCCGCTGTTGGGGACACTTCTTTCTTCTTTGTTTATTAAGGGGGAAAAAAGAAGAATTTAAAAATCCTTAAAATTGGTTTATCACTATGGCTGCAAATTTAAACTAAAATTAACTTAATTCCTAATGAAATCCATACTAGGCAGGCACCTAATGTGTCTCTAAGCATTATCTAAGCACACCTTGTCTTCGTGATAACTTCCATCTTGATGAGCCGATGTGGGCCTTACTTGACAGTACTTTTTAGATACTAGATGCTGCAACTACAGGGTAATTACAGAGAGGCCTGTATGTGCTGTTTGTCCTCCACTGCCCAGTCTCACATCAATCTCTAGTTTCAGTACAAGCAAGGAGCTGCAAGTGTCAGGACTGATCTCAGTTTCTGGCTCCACACCGGTTGTAGCAGATTAGCAGTCACTTATTGCCTTATTGGCACCAAGCAGCTCAGGGTGATACAAGATTTAAACACCTTTTTTCCAGTAGGATTGATGGAAAAAACATTCTAAACTGCTAAGTCCCTCTGCCTGTTCTTTTAAGAGCAAACTGTACCTTAATCCATAAAGTCAGCAAAACTACTTCTGCTCAAAGGACTTCTTTCACACTAGCACAAAAGGAATAAAACAGATAAAAGACCTCCCACCACTGACTCCCAGGAAAGCTCAGACTACACTAGTCCCATCTAAGAGTCTAAGGACTCTTAGACTCATGTCCCTGGAGAATGGAGACCCAAGGCATCTTTGTCACTCACAAGGTCCCTCACCCCCTCCACAGATTACTGCTTTTGCCTCGACCCCCAACTTTGCCTTTCACTCTCCCCACCCTCTCTGACAATATACGATGAGGAAAGTTTGCTCATAGAGCGAGTTTCTACAATTACACAGCATTTTCTGACCACTTAGCCTAGCTTTTGCTTCTCACATGACTCTTCTCTTAATAGGTTTTCTTATCTCTCCCTTTACCTAAATGGAAATTATTAACATTTTTGCAAAGCGCCCTCCTCTCTCAATCAGTAACTAGCGCACAAATGAAAGCAGCAGCGAACAGTCTCTAATGCCATGAATGTGGTGGGAGCAAAACCTCGTCTCAGCTGAAGTAACTGGCAAAACTCCCGCTGACAAGAGAGGAAAAGATATGCCCAGAGACACACCTTTAACATCCAAATCACGAACTGCATTTGGACAACTCATCTGTGTGCACAGGGTGTTATTGTTCCTAAAATTGCTGCTAACAAACTCAGGTATAACTGGAGCTGAACAAGGTTCATCTGTAACCGGTAACTAACTACTCCAGGGACAGGTCCCAGAGACACGACAACACTGGCTAGATAGACAAGGATCACCTACAAAACCTTTGTAAAATAAATTTGCACTTTTCAAATGAATGGCAGGTTTGGATGGCTCACTTCTCTCCTGCAGCTCACTGTTACACTGGAAATTATTCTGTGTAGAAAACGTGCAGTGTTGAAAGAGGCAAAACTACACTCTGCGACAGTCCGCTGAAGTAAACAGACATCAGGGAAAAACTGGCAGGCACACAGAAAGCTCACCCACTGCTTTTACCTTTCCAAACGAGGGACTTCAGTGACATCTCCTCTGAAGAGTGTTTCACTTACATCCCTTAAGCCATTGGCGATGCCTTCACCACAGCCCTTCACCTCCCCGTCAGGGGGAAGCTGCAGGACATCTGGCTGCCCCGAGGCTGATGTCCGATCTAAAAACTGGCCGCCCTCCTTCATGCGCTGCTGGATCATGGGAGTGAGTGGCATCTCAAAGCTGAAGTAGCTATCGGGCTCCGAGTACAACGTCTCCAGCGACTCTGCGCTGTAGTATAAAGATGCATTGTCTAGGATGTTTTCAAACTGTGAGCTGTACAGATCAGTGGAGACATCGGAGTGCCTCTGCCCAAGGACATCTTCATATCCTCCCGTGGCTGCTTCCCCCTCCTCCATCATCCTGGAAATTAATCAGAAACAGCTCGTTTCAGCTCGGGGGCAAGGTTTAGACCTCTGGGTGAACCTCCTCGCCTTCCACCTTTGTAAACAGAAAGGTCAACGTGGCTTCGTGCAGGAGAGGACACTGCGGGTAAAATACTACTTTCTCCTTGCACTACCTCTGTTCATGATTGGCACCATCTCCCTCCCTGGGGACATGAAAAGAAACAATCTTCTGTGTAAAAGAGGGAAGCAGGGGGAAAGCCTAATATTGCCTAACAGATAACATCAGTTGCTTATGTGCAAAGGAGAAAAGCACTCACAAATGCATAAGGTCTCTGCTAGCACCACTGCCATGCCAGAGGCTGCACAGGTTGAAGATGTGCACCCAGATGGGGCCTCTACCCCCAGAGGACAGTTTGCTGGCTCTGAAGTCCTAGGGGTGGGGTCTTCAGTGAAGGGCTGGAGGAAATCCCTCCAAAATGCAAAGGGAAGTAAATGCAATTAAAAACCTGGAGCCAGGAGAACCAGATTTGAAGGGGGAAGACTTGGCCTGCTTGCAGATGCACAGGGGAAGGTGTAGCATCCCTCTAGAGAGAGTTTTCTTCTCTGCTGCACCAAATACTGCGGGGCTTCTCACAGCATGTGCCAGGCATCAGGGCTGCCCGCCCAAGCGATCTCACACGCTAGCCAAAGCGAAACTCCGCAGATCCCGAGGTTCAGAGGCAGGAGCACCTCCCTTGCTGAGATCCTGTTGTTTCAGCAGCAAACACCCCGCCAGGTCAGAGCAGGCACGGTTTGCTCAGAGTGCGCTGGTGGGACCCTTTGCTTTGTTACAGATGTGCATCAGGAAAGAAAGTAAGAAAATTGGGATGCTCTTGTAAAAAGCAGTGCACAATTTTTGCAATATATATAGCTAAAATTACATAAACACAGATAGATAATATAGAAAGCACATCACAGCATTTACCCTCTTAGAACACACAAGGCCCTGGGTAAAACATCTTTATTATCCGACCTCTCAGAGGTGCTCGCACCGTTCTTGCACAAACTCTGCCCGAAACCTGAAAATCTGGCCAGGCACATATGGCCAGGCCTGCATCCTGCCAATATTTAATTATATGCCATGTCCAGATCCCAACTACACCTGCTACAGATGCTTCATCACACAGCCATTACTCTGCAAACAGCAAGAGACATCTTTACATTTCCAAACCTGAGACGGACTTCAAACTTCAGCAAAGTGGTGTGGACAGGGTTCAGTCCCAACTTCATGCACTAGCCACCAGCAGGCATGAGCCACTGCCACCACACCGCAGGCAGCAGACAAACATTTGTTGTTTGTCATTAGCTCCTAAAGGGGTAGGCACAAGCCACGTGCGTGGGACGAGAGAAACCCCGCCTACCCCCTGCACCCCCCCAAGCATCATCTCACCTGCCCTGGCCTCTCACTAGCACAGCCGTCTCCTCCTTGCCGCGGTTCTTCTTGTCCTTCACAAAAACTTCATCCTCCTCACTTTCATCGAGCA
The DNA here is from genome assembly GCF_000699145.1 of Aptenodytes forsteri. Classification (NCBI taxonomy): domain Eukaryota; kingdom Metazoa; phylum Chordata; class Aves; order Sphenisciformes; family Spheniscidae; genus Aptenodytes; species Aptenodytes forsteri. The sequence continues at coordinate 231,422 of NW_008794266.1, forward strand.
GCGCCAGAGGAGTGGCTCCAGGGGCAGCGGGTCCCAGCCTCAGGTCCTCACAGACCTCGCTCCAAGCACTGTCTGGCAAGGAGACCAAGCCTGGGGAGACCATTAGTGGTGCAGGGTGACTGGACGTTTTGGGGAATGCCTTCCTCTCCACAGACACAGTCTCTAGCAGCAAGTGCTTCTTTCTTCTTTGCTCCTCAGCTTTTTGCAGCCATAAAATCTCCACCCCTTGAAATTCTACATGTTTGCTCACAGCTGCCTCTTTAGAGAGCCTCCTCTCAGGACCCATTTGCATTTTGCCTTGACTGTACGCTGAAAACTCCTCAAAATGCGCCCACCCCTCCACTCTGCTGGTTGCTTCCAGGTTTGTCACAGATGGTCTATGACAGCTTGTCTCCTGCGCTGTGTGGACCTCCTCAGCTTTATTACTGATGGCTTGCAAGGACTCGGACTGCTTTTCTCCAGTGCATATTGCAGCCAGATCTTTCTCTACGATCAAATGCATTTTTTCCTCAGCTGTTCGTTCAGATGGAAGAGGCATGTCTGAGGGTTTTTCTTGGCCTGCTGGAACTGGTTCTCTGGCTGCCTGTACATTTTGGCTGCCAGTAACACTCTTTTTTTCCATTTGCATCTCTGAATCAAGAGAAGTATTTGCTCTCTCTTGTACCTTTGTTGCTTCCAGCCGTCGAGAGATTTTCATAATCTCTGGCAGGTTACCCGCAGGTTGCAAACCTTCTTCTGGCGCGCGCAGCTGTGCTGCCCCAGAGTCAGGTCTCGAATTGTCTGCAGGAGCTGCACACTGAGGAAGGGGCCTGCCAGGTACCCGGTGGTGACTGTGCTGTCTTTCTGGACTGCGTGTCACGGGCTCTGCCTGGCGCGGCAATGAAGCCCTCGGTGTGTCTCTGCTTGGCTCTACGGTGCCGTACTCTGGAAATTCATTGATGATGGTATGAGGGAGCAAAATGCTGCTTCCATGGCCACTACCTGCAAAGAAAAAAAGAGAGCATGGGTTTACCTACCATATGCATAAGCAAAAAGCCTGACCTCCCTTCCCAGCCCTCTCCTAACAGAGTAACTATGCTCTCCCCTGCAGGGAAAATACTGTTCAGTTTAACTCACTTCTGCACGCTCTCACACTGCAGTTATCCAGAGCTGGACCTTCTACATAGGAGTTTTTGGGCAGCCCTACTTTGGGAGTGTGCACTGCCGAGGAAGGAATGCCAGAAATGTCTGCTACACTTCAGAAAGGGTCCCAGCGGCCCATGAACAGTCTGAGGCCACGGGCCAGGCACAAAGGCTGAAGAAAGCAGATATTCAGAGGTCTGACATCCATCCACAGCATGCACCATACGTGTTGGTTTTATTTTAAAAAAATGTTTTTAGGTCATTTTCACTTGTAAAGATGAAACACTGGGAAGATAATCAGCCACACCCCATATATTCCACAGCTTTGACAAAGACAATTAGCTAAAATTACAAAGCAATTAATGAGCAATTCAACTTTCTGCCAGCACTACCCTCTTCCTTTAACAACTCAGGTAACTGAAGATCATGTTGCAGTGATGTACGCATACCAAGCAGTTCACATCTTCTGTTGCAGCAAATTCACCGCTGCACAAATAGCTTGCTACCCCTCCCCTCCTCGTGCTGCTTTTCCAACTGATGTAAACAAAGCAGGGGCGAAAACAGATGGTCCCATTTTCCAAGTGCCGAGCACCCACTGGCTCCCATTGTTGTGGGGTAACAGAGAACCAGCTGTCCTCAGAGGGACCTCATGGATGACACAATGACGGATACTTGGCCACCTTATATTATGGCCCAAGGAGGAACTGAATTTTGGAAAAAAAAAAAAAAAAACAGCAACAGCTGCATTCGCTGCACCCTTCTGGAAAAAACTGGCCTGGAATATAAAAGTGCTTTAAAATAAACAACAGTGGGGCCAGATCCAAACACCTACTCTGAAAAATGTCAGGGGTGACAGCTCTGAAACCAGACACCAACTTGCATTTGGATGCTTTGCCCTGCTCGAGGTGCATCTCTAGGTGCTGCGTTACAAACAGATTCCCATCTCCACTCCTAGCAGGCTGGCCACCAGCCATTTCTGAGGAGGAAGCCACGTAGCTGTCATTAATGATAGGCTGAGTTGAAGGTGAAAGGGAGGATAATTTAACATGAGCTCAGCACCGCACTAATGTGGCTATCTATCTGCCAGTGGTTTGTAAAGACGAGCAGCAGCTCACACCTGCCAGCTCACTATCCAGTATATCTAGCCACAGGGTAAACACCACACATTGTGTGTGGTGCAGGATCAAAGTGACAGACTTGGACCATGCCAAACCACAGACTCTTCCCCAGTAGGTTCTCCAGATATCTCCATGCTGTTGATTTAATCACTCCATAATAAAACTTCAGTGGGTCAGGTTTCACCTAGATGACTTGGTTGCTGTTGAGGACAGCGACTGGACAAAGCAGGGTTTTTTTCTCTGCTGCAAGGCCTCAGGGAGCTGTGAGGAGCATGGATGCCCTGTCCACCTCTACATCACCAGCCTTTCTTCATGGCAGGGTTTCCAACACACAGATGTGGGTGCACTAGGGAGAGTCTGAAGAAGAGAGCGAGGTCCCTCTCCCCACGTGAGCGCTTCCAGGTGCTTTTTCTAAGTGCCCGAAGCCCCAGACAAACATCCCCCTTTGCACACAATTCAGCCACGCAGTGCTTGGGTGCACCCCAAGCCCACCCATTTCATGGCACAGGCACCAGGCTGCCATTGGGACACACTTCCACCAGGTCAGACTCACAGATGAGAACAATGCTGTGTGGCTGCAATGTCCCTACACCTGCACCGGGACCAGCCCAAGCCAGCAAAAGGCCTCGGCTCCCCACCCCACAGCCCTGGTCTGCTCTAATGCAGCAGCATTAGTGCTTGCTGCTCTCTCAGCACGTGTCCAGAGATGGGATTTTTTTAAGAGAGGAGAACTGCCGATAGGGAGCCCGTCACTATAGATGCTAACATAAACCCTTCTCAGTGGACACAGCTCCACCTACAGCAACTCTCAGCTTGCAGACCTGCAAGCGTGAGGTGTCCCAGTTGGGATCACCTCATGTCCCCAGCACCGCGGGGCAGCGCTCGGCCATGCCACTGCCTGGCCCACACACTCTGGCCGCATCCTGAAGGGAGGCAATGCATAGTGCCCCAGGAGCTGGGACCGCCTGCACCTCCCTTCAACCCACGCACCCCACCTCATTGGAAGGAAGCCCAGAGCATCACCCCCTGGCCCCCCATGGGGCTGGAGTGCAGCCAGCGTGTGCTGGAGGCCAAGCCCTGACAAGGCACCGCACAGAGACCCTGCCAAGGGGCCAGGTTCATCTCGCTAACTGCTATCATAGCTTCTGAACCAACATGAGGGAAACAGAGGTGGCCTTATTTCTGGCGGTGAATGCTAAATGCACTGCTGTGCTTCCCCATCTGCCACCGACGGCCGCTGCTGACAGCAGTAAGCAATCCCGAGCAAGTTTCTGATTTACTTCTCCTCCTGAACTTCATCCCAAGGAGACTTTACCCTCTGGCAAGCCCAGCAAACTCCAGAAGAGGTACATGTACAAAGCACATACACGCAAATATAAGCACAGAGAGACGTGCAGGAGGAAGGAGCATGCACAGGTACTCCTCCCTGCCACACTTGCAAGCTGTGTTTCACCTGGGCAAGAGAGGAGCATTTTCACGGTAGAAAATCAAGGCCTTTTCTAGAGTCAGGCACCAGCAGCCCTGCTCTGGAAGGACTGCTGCTGCTGCCATATGCAAGCACAAGTCAGCGGGATTCTCGCCTTCACAGCATCCTGCAGGAACATTGCCTAATTCACTGCCTAATTAAAAAAAAAATCACATATGGCACCAAAGCAGCAGCCTGTCCCCATTACGTTAGGTACCACCATGCACATGACTGCCGAGGTCTCCATTCCTTGCGGTAAACCACCACCAATTGCCCGCCGCTCCTAAAAGGAGCAAAGTCTTTCCCTTTGCTGAGAGCTATTACAGGTACCAGAGCTTAGAGGAGCCTGAGCTCTTTAAGGGAAACTCCTCCCTTATTCCCATCCACCACCACAGCATCATGTCTTGCTGCAGCTACTGGCATATCCTGTCCAGCCCCATCCCCCAATATGACTGCATTACAAACAAGGCTAGAAAGGCAACAACAAAATTTAAGGACCGCACTGAAGATGAGCAGGGAAAAAAAATACCCATCACCAAACAAACAAAGAAAGGACACACACTCTCAGGTAACACCAATTTCTACTTTGCATTGAAGGTGGCTTCTTTCAACTAAGCAAAAAAAAAGAAAAGAAAAAAAAAAGAATTCAACAGAGAGAGAAAAAGCTAAAATAGAAAGGGGGTGAGTGGCTAGAAAACTGAGACTGGGCAAATATAACCTAACAGCAGTTGGCAGCCTTTCTGATGACTAGACGTTGAAAGAATTCATGACTTAAATCAGGCATAGATATGATATTTCATCGGTAAATAACCATTCCATGTCAAGCAAGCTTGTCTACAGTATAATAAAAGGAAATTCTAGGAAATAAAACACAAGTTACAAGTGAAAGAATTCATGACTTAAATCAGGCATAGATATGATATTTCATCGGTAAATAACCATTCCATGTCAAGCAAGCTTGTCTACAGTATAATAAAAGGAAATTCTCTAGGAAACAACACAAGTTACAAGCATAGACAGACATTTTGTTTACAGGTACATTTTACAAAAGAATGGTGTGAGGGTCTCTCTCTATACAGTATATATATATATATAAGCTAGCTCAAGAAATCAGATATATTTGCTTGAACAGTCTCCTTACTCACAGAGGTTACTGTAGCTCCAGCAGTTACCCATTGGTCAAAGAAATAAAATGCACAGATCATCAGTTTATCTATAGCGATACCAGCTAATTCAATTGCTGCTGTTCTAGTCAACTGGAATCAAAACAGTTTCAAATTTCCTGGCAGCTGCTGCCCTGCACTGCACACAATGATGTAAATGGATGCTTTCTGAGTATTATGAAACTGATGGGGGAACTGCAGTCTCATTCAGTCTATCGCAGGAGCTAAGGAGTCCACCTTGGCAGCTTGCAGGGGGGAAGAAAAATTTCCTCCAGCCAGGCTGCCTGACGGTACGCCAGGGAGACGTCTGTGCTTAGCTGCCGTTTATTATAACTGCGTCCATAAGGGAGGAAACGGGCAGAATGGCGATGCTGGGAGTCGTGTGCTGGTTTCAGAGCGCGGGGCACCTGATGGCGTTTCGGCATTACTGAGCTGGAAGGTTTCACAAAGCAGCCCAGTCATCTTGCATTTTATTTCTCCGCAGCTCCTTGCGCCGATCACAAGCAGCACAAGGGTGAGCCTGCATGCACCGTCACACCAGTTATGCTTTCTTGGTACCGGCATTTCTTGCCATTATTTATAAAAGGCAAATTAGGGCAAGTAAAAACAATGCGTGCATAAAGAGGAAACGAATCTCTAGGTGACAGAGCTTAATGAACAAATCGCAGGATTTATGGCATTATATCATTATTGCAGCTTGCCAGAGAGGGGGGTCACATGTGTCTCCTCGCCCTGCACTCCCTCGAGTTACAACTTCTGTGGTAACCAAAACTATTGCGATTTATAAAGCAGTGCCCGCGCACGCCGAGACGGAGCGGCCTCCCCCTGTGAGAGGGGAGGGATGCTGCACAATCACTGGCAGCCTTGCGCAGCAGCCCTTTTTCCAAATGATGTCATTCTCCGTGCCGCGATAGGTCCTGCCTGGCTAGCGGAGGTCCTTCGTTAGCCAAAGCCGGGGGATTAGCATAATGCAAGCACCGTGCTTTTGTAACTGGACTGCAAACATCCAGGCCGGACTGGGCACAGGGTTTTCTGCAGCCTGCAGCCCCTCCAGGCTTTTGGGCAGCTTGCTTGCCTGGAGAAGTGGAGCCAGGCCTCCATTCCGGCAAAGTTACACCGGCATTATGTAAAAACAAGACGTTGGTGGAAATGGGGAAGCTGAATGAAGGCAGGGAGGGGGAGCAGAGGGAAGAGGTAGGGGAGAATTGCCTAGAAAATAAGTCCTGGTTAAATGCCTCTGCTGCCTTAGCAAACACACAGGGGAGGTGGTGGGGACCAGAGATATGGCAGAGCCTGTGCAGAAGTGACCATGTTGGCTGAGATCCCTCACCCCAAAAAGAGAAGACCAGAGGGGGTCCCTGCTGCTGTCAGCGGGAGGTTTGACACAGACCCAGTAGCGTGCACAGGCAGCGTGCACCTTGCACTCACCGTGCTTGAACATCCAGGCAGTGGTGTGGCAGCCGGTAGCTCAGGGTTACCCAGAAATTAAACTGACCGCTTCAGGGAAGAAAATAATCCCCCTGCAAGCACCCAGGGGCAGTGTGTCGCTCAGGAAATCCCGCACCCACGGCTTGCTGCACAATGGAAGACATTATCAGAGAAGTACTGCTCGCTGCTGTTCTTGCATAGTTCCCTAAATTCTGGGATATCTGGGCAACCAGAAGCTGTGTTAGGCGAACCTTCAGTCTGCCACAGGACAGCCATGCCCACACTAGGTAAATTCGTCCCGAATCTCTCTGCTGGCCAAGTCCCAGCACCTGGAGTCAGGTGGTGATGTGATGCCCGAGTTGTCACAGCTTGAAAAACAGAGAGTGAGAAAAGCTGCTAGGTTAAGAATGTAAATCCTGTCCATTAAGAAAGCAATGACCAAAACAGCATGTAAAATACCTGGGTCACTGTGTGTCTGAGTGTGTGTGTGTGTTTTTTACAATTGCAAACCTTCTAACCCTGTTCCTGATGCAAAGCCTTAGGTAAGCAATGCTGTGACTCGGTTGCGTTATTGTTTTTCCCCCACAGATTTTAACTATTTCCCAGTGGTAAACAGGGAGCACTTGCGTAACCCCAACCACACTGAACTAAGAGTCCTCCAGGGAGCCCCACACCTTTCCCCTGGCTACGGGAAGGATGGCACCTTGCCACAGCAACTCACAGGCCTACAGTGATCTCAGAACAGGCCAAAGTCCAAAACTAACACGCAGCACGTGCTGGGAGGGTTTAGTGTGAGGGATTATCCACTACAAATTGCTGTATGGGCCACAGATGGTCAGTGAGATAGCTTGGTCCCAAGAGTCGTTACCCTGGAAAGCAAAAGGGTAGAGCGAAACAGCTGCTAGCATGAGTGGGAACAGGCGGGAATACAAAGGGAGTAGTATCTGGGCTCCTTATCCTGATGAGAAGTGCTGGTCAGTCTTAGTATATTTAATGCACTTTTCTTCTTTAAAGCCCCGCCCACTGGACTGACGTGGCTGCGAGAATCTCAAGTTTTGGTTTAAGACTTACATTTGGAAAAGTCTTAAACCCAAAATTCAAAAGACAGATCCAAAAAGAATCCAAAATTTTCTATTTTTCTACCACTGTGATTTAGAAAGGAAGCGGCTAACAGGTGATTTTGTAAGTGTAGATACACACAGTGATAGCAAGAATTACTTTAAAAGCTCCCTAAGAACCTTCAGCTGAAAGAGGAAACTTCTGGAGCTGTGACAGCCCACAGCTGCTTTGACACTTGCAGCCTCTCTGAATCCACTTGTACTTAACCTTACATATTTAAAATATTGTATTTTTAAAGAATCTTTTCAAAAACCTCAAAAAGTCCTTCAAATAGAAAGATCTCTTCAGATAAAAAATATATCACCAGACTTTGAGCAAGCAACAATGGCTTAAAAAAACCCACACTACTACTCACAGATCTCAGAAACTGGATCTTTGCAGCAGCCGCTGAAGAAACTAGGCACATCCACAGAAAAGGATGTCCTTTACCGCATTTCAGGGTTCCAGACCAATTAGCCAGGCTAAGAGAAAGCTTGCTAAGCAGTCCTCAAAGCACCCCAGGAGCTGGATATCGAGTTATGCACCCAGCTGAAACAAAAATAGGGCACAGAGGGACATGTGCATCTCCCAGGCTCCGAGTATTTGCTGCTAAAGGCAGAGCTGGACATTGCATGGTAACTTTTCAGCAAGCTCGCACAGTGAATGAGATTCCCTTCCTCAGGAAGCTGGACAGAGTTAAATAAACAACGCAGCGGTCTAGAGCAGAAGGCACTTGTTAAAGCGGTGAACTGCGAACAGGAAAAATACTTGCTGTACCTTGTGTTACACTTTTCCAGTGCGATACCAGGCCAGAACTGCATCTACCCACATAATTTTAATGAAATGCCTTCTCCATGTTCATTATCAAGCCATCTCCAGCAGCAAGATAACCTGCATCTTTTCCTTCAGAAAGCTTCAGGGATGAATCAAGGCTACAGCACGATGGAGGGCTTGTGTTGGTGTGCTGCCTGTCTCACCAGGTGATGGGGCTGAAGCCAAGGAGAGGAGAGGAGCCTGCAGTGACAACAAGCAAAAATGCAGCTGTGCCCCACTGTACCCAGCTACAGCCGGCCAAGTCAGCTGGCTGAGCCTCTCCTGTTGTGCCCACTGACCTGGATGCACCATTTTCTGTCTGCCCGACAGAAGACAAGGGCCCAACCGCCTCTGGGAAAGTGTTTCTGAGCCCTGCCAGCTTCAGCCGAGCTCAGCCTGCGCCACGTGTGCTCCGAGCATCTGGAGCGGACAGACACCACCAACGGGCTGCCGGCACCACCAGGCCCCCAAATATTTGTGTGCCCACGTCAGCGCAGCTCTCGGTTTCAGGCTGACAGCCCACAGACGGGGAGGTAATTACTGCCTTAACTCTGGCATTTCCTAACTTCTGAGTGCTTAACTCTGCACCTTTAAAAAACAATAAACAAACAGTCCATGTTTTAACAATTATTTGTACTAAACCCTTGGCCTTCAAACAACTCTGTTGTTTACCAAGTCGAGGATGTGGTAATCTTCTCCCTGCAGCTGTAGGTTATGATAACTTGAACTACCCAGCTTTCAAGTGCAGGTCACAAGACATCCAATTTCCTCCTGCAGAGTAAGGAACTTAGCATAATGCCTCATGCCCCTTCAGTTTTCCTTTCCCTGGGACTGGAAACCCAGACATCCATCACACCACCGCGGCTGGCTCCAGAGTGTGCCCCAGCTTTGCCCAGCCCTGGGAAGCCGGACTCAGAAATTCAAAGGGAGAGACAGCAAGACGGCTCCACCTCGTGCAGCTGATGCAGAGCACAGCGCGACCTGTCCTCCTTCGCTGGCATTAATTTTTCCATACGCACAGTCAGATGTGCTCTTCTGACAGCACTGTAAGAGCTTGCTGCTCCTCAGAGCATCCAAGCAGTAGTTCAAAATCACCTGGTTTACTCCACATTGGAGTGAAAGAGGAGCACTCAGCACAGCCGGTCAACGTGCTGGTGCCGGAGAGGTAATCACCTCTCAGAGCACACAAACTCAACCAGAAAAGTACCTTTTAATACAGCACCTCTGGAGACTTAAATTTAAAAAGTTAACCTTCTCTTTGCATCATTGCCAACCAGTTACACCAAACATCAGGGATATCTACAAGAAAACGTATTGATTACACACTACTATTTAAAAACTCCTGCGGGTCTTCAGTGTGTCAGAAAACACAGTAAGACACTAGAAACAACAAAAAAAAAAGCTGACAGAGTCAAGTACACACAACAGGATGATGGAATTTTAATTGTGTGTGGGGCCACCACAGGTCTGAGGTTCCCTGATTCCAGCCTTGCATGTGTCCCTGGTAAATGTCACAGGACATACTCTTAAATGCACATCTGACGTACCTATCCTCACAGGTTCTGTCCACCATAATTAAGCAACATGAATGTGAAAATCAGGCAGTCCTTCAACCCTCAGAAAATGCAGTTTTGCACCTTTTCAGGAAAGCAGAGGTGCAGAGGAAGATACCAGACCAGGGTGCCCAGACTTTCAGGATTGCCTGGAGATGGAAAGAGCAAGAGATGAAAACATGACAAAGGGTGGTGCATCGAAATGGAAAGCGATGCAGTTGAAGCACTGGGAAAGACTACAGTCAGCAATCTGGGCTAGTGTGAGAACGATGCAACGTGTGAGTGGCTGTGGTCTAAAGGCCGTTTTTAGAGTGAGGATCAGGAAAGTGCCTCATCCATGTAATGCAAGGAGGATGCAGCAGAGCTGGACACACATGACTTGAAGTGACACAGAGAAACCAAGTGAGGCAGAAGAGCAAAGGACAACCTAGTAAGTTAGTGATACTCATTTTACAGAAAGTTACTGGGGTAATTTTCTTAAGGCTATTTAAATCAGCATCATAGGATAACAAAAAGGCTTTGCTTGTACAAAAAAAGCAGCCACTCTGTGCTTCCTTTGCTCCTGAAACAAGTTGAAGAAATTCTACAGCAAACACAATCATTTCTATGATTCAGGTTCAGGAATGGGTATGTTGCATGGGTTAAAGTATGCATTTCATTTTCTTCCATGTGTCAGCTCTGGCACTGTTTGGCCCCTTGCAGAGGTGATTCAGCACACATTGCCAGGAGAAAGTAAACCTTTTTTTTTTTAAATTGATTTTTGGCATCGTTTGGGGGTTTTTTGGTACTCAGTTTTTGCTGGTTTGAGCTTGCTAAGAAAACAGATGAGCATAAGAACTAGCATGAGACAATCTGGAGCAGCGTGCGGCTGGGACCATCTCTTTTGGCAGAAGCAAGCTGTTAAATGAGCTCAGTTGCCTCATGACACCTCACTGTACACAAAACAGCAAGTGACAGGCTTTCCAAAAAGCTATTTGTTTCACCAGGAATTCAAAAACAAGCTTCTTTCAGCAGCTGTTGGGAAAGACCAGATTTGCATAGCAACCTGGGGACTATTTGTACAGGGCTTTTTTGTGAAGGATGAGATTAAACCCTCTGTTACACAGGACGGGTGAAAGCTTTCTCCTCCTAGAAGCATCAAAGAAAAGACTGTTTGTAAGTCTTAAGAAGCTATTTTCTTCCTAACAACTGTCTTGGATTTATTTTCTCATGTAACAGGAATTATGGGGTACTTGGCTTTCATGTTCACTTAAGCAATTATTTTGTAGCGCCCTCCCCTTTTTTTCCCCAAGGAAGCACTTTTTAGGACTAAGCCACGTTGTTGGGACTTTTTCTTTTTCTTTTTGGCATTTAAATGTATTAACTGCAAATTCATAAAAATCAGTACTCTGTAGCGTGCCCAAGCCTAAAGATAAGGCTGCTCAATAGAGATCACTGTTTCCACAGCCGGTTCCAGAGGAGGGTATGTTTCCATGTACAACAAGCGCCCTTTATGTCAACAAGGCTGAGAAGACGTCTTGTCCAAACCAGCCAAATTCAGTTTTTAAAAAACATTTTCTTTTGCTGGAAGGCAGAACGCTGGGGTTTCGCCAAGGAAGGTGGCCAGGCACCCGCTCCCATGGCGGCAAGGAGCAGCCCCATGAGCAGGGGTCTGCAGGGAGACACGTGGCCCCGAGCCCTCCCGTGATGCAATGAGGGTCCCGGGGGCCTGGACCCGCTTCTGCTCCAACTGATGCATCCAGAGCAGGAGGATGGGCAACAGACGAGGAGAGGAGCCAGACAAGAGGCATCACGCAGTAAAGATGAGAGCACATGAGTACATCAGGAATCACAAACATCCCAGATAAAACCGGACTGAGGGCAGCAAAGGAGTGAAATGAGGAGGAATTGTTTTTAATGTGGCAGCTTTATTAGCATTTGAATATTATCGATGAAACACCTCTTCTACAGACATCTAACTTTTTTCTCCCTCCTCTCAGCTGTGAAAATGACCACAAGCTTCAACCTGGAAGGTAAAAATTAGCACAGCAGCTTATTAACAAAGTCTGCTGTCTCCCATCTAGGCAAACAGAAGTGTTTGCTACAGTCGCTCCCAATTATTCTTCCTTCTTTGTGAATTGGCTTGTCCGATGCAAGTATTTAAGTATCCAGTTAAAAAATTTGTACCCGCAACAGCATCCAGCAGGGCTTCAGTAATATGGTTGTAGCCGAAAGGGAAAGGATAAACAGGGAGGCAGAAGTAATTAAGCCATTCAGCAGCTTACATGTTATGTTCTCAGTTTGTGAGGCCAGCCAAGGCACGGGTGAAACTGCTTTGGGTTAGATAAATTAAAGTTCAGCTTTACTGCCCACACTGACAAGCTGTTCTCTTGATCAAGTTTAAACACCAGTACTTCTCGTGGCCCTGCCCCTGTCACTCGTTTGCTTGAAATCTTTCATACTTTGACCCACAAAAAGACTGTCTTCTTTCTTTTAAAGGCAACTTTAGAAAGTAGCGGGTTTGTTTGTATTTTTGGTGGTGTTTTTTCCCTCCCCATCTAACACAGGGAAGGACAGAGAGACTTTCAGGCATAGCTGCTTGCCCCCAAAACGTATGTAATGACATATTCGACATACGTCAAATCAAAGGAAGCCAGCATTTGGTGCCCAGAGCCCTGGGTTTGTACTACTGTGCCCTCAGTTACCCCATCCTCATTCATCTCAGTTAATAAGCAGTTAAAACCTTGAAGAAAAAAAGTAGAAGTGGCAGCACCACTCTCATTTATCCATTGTGGTCAAACATCTTCCTGGAGGAGGAGGAAGATGCATTTGTGACAGCATGAAGCCAGTCTGGGTAAACACAATGTCACCCAGTTTTCAGGTACAATTCACAAATGTTGTATGTTAACCACCGTTAAACATTTGGAAACTCTCCCTTGAAGTCACTCCTATTTCACTAATTGTTAGCCCCCAATGGTAGTTTCTGACTAATAAAGGAACAGAAGGAGATTCTGAAACAAGGCAAGAAGCAGCACAGGAAAAATACAGAAAAGTACACACATAAGCCAATATATCTGGCTTGTTCTTTGCTGTCCTTTATTTTAGGACTCAGTACTCAGTCAGCTCAGAATACCCATCACATTTGATAATTGTTTTGGTTAGTAATAACAATAGATTCACTTGGATTTATTAGACACAGCATACTTTATTTAATGCCAATCTCCGGAAATGTACTAATGCCTGCTGACAGTGCTCTCACACTGTGTCTCTCCAAACAAGAAATGAGGTCATCGTGATTCCTGAGTAATCTGATACACGTTTTGTGGCAATTTGTAAAAGATTTTAAAATTCCTAAATGAGGACATTTTGGTTGTTCTGATTTTTTTCCCCTCCACTCTGCAATTGGGATTTCCCGAGTGGAAGACCAAACTTTAGAAAATCCAGGGAGAAACTCACTTTAAACTCCAGAGTTTACTCACTTTCCAGACTTCAGTTCTGCTTTTTTTTTTATCTTTGTTTTTTCTTCCTTTCCTTACTGAAGTGGAGGAGCCTACACAGCTTGTTTCTGTACAAAGTGCTGCCCTTCTCTGGCAAGAAGGGAGTCTTCTTTAATTAAAAGTGACATTCCAGAAAGTTTGCAATTAGAAAGGATCAAGGTGCAAAGAGAACAGCCTGAGGAAATACTTCTGCAAAGAAGGCATGGATTGTTGATAATTACAGTGAAGCAAGAGAAATAAGTAGAGTAACTACATTTCTTTTCTTCTAAGCTTAGGCTGCGAAAAGGTAGAAAACGCCCTGTATTTACAAGAAAAGAACAGAAGCAAGACTGATCCTTAGGCATAACATTGGATACTGCACCTGGATTTCTTGAATTACTAACTACAGAAGATGGAGCAGTTTAGGTACCACCTCAAGTATCTAAATTAAAATCTTATCTACCTCTAGCTGTAGGAAGAGCAGCATGCAGACCAGGAGGGGCATTCCTGGAAGGACCTCCAGGCAGAGATGGCCGTGTTTCGGCATGTGTAATTGCAGAACGTGTGGCTGAAACAACTCTGCTGCAGAGAGGTGCTGGGACTCCCTCCGCCAACGTGTCTCTGGCACACGAGTCCCTGCTGTCACATCGAGGTGGCCCGGGTGAGCCAAAGAGAAAGCTGAGGGCGTAAGACAGGGAACTGCTGTCATTCTGTGGTGCCAAACCAGCAGGCTCCTTTGGTCTGGTACTTGCACTGTGGTCCAGCGAAGGCCAGGTAGCACACTGAGCGAGCCCTCATGGGATCATTAGGGAGGAGCTTCTCCAAAACTTTCCTGAGGGGCTTAAGAGATTTCTTTTTTTTTTTCCACACAATAATAATAAATAGCACTTACCCATTTCTGAAGGCTTCTCTTCTTCCAAGCCAAATAAAAATTCATATTTGGCCTTGGCAACAGTCTGGGCATGAGCCGATACATCATTATCCCACACAAGTGCTTCTGCCTGTAGAGTCAAAATAAACAAAGCTTATCTACCTTTTAGTGAAAAAACAGCTGCAGGAACATGAAAGCCCTTCAGGTGGGCTGTCATGTAGGATTTTCAAAGTGTTCATTTAACAATATCACCACCAAGATCAACCAGAGCAGACACTGGCCAGCTCAGAGTGCTTTTGAAGAGCTCACCTCTCTGTCTTCGAACCCAAGCGTTTCAGTATTACGCAGTGATGTTATAGCACCCAACTCCTCACATCTTTAGCCAGCTTACCCGCTGCAAGGCCAGCAGCACTGGGCAACCATCTCAGTAATACCAGTTAGGGTTAAAAATGCTTAGAGAATAGTATCAGAAATAGCAAATTTGAGTATGGATGTTGCAAAACTGGGACCCATGGGAAAACCATAAGTGGGGCAGGCTGTTTCTCTGGGAGGAGACTGGCATGGAGAAAGGGAGGAGCAAGGGCTATAAGAAGGATGATCAGAAATGGGAAAGAGGATAATAAGGTATGCAAACGTGTGGCGAGTGCTGTCTGAGGGCCCCTGTTTGGGCAGCCCACACCTGACCACCGCCGTCTAGATCAGGACAATAGCCCAGCCTGTTTTTATGACCATACCACACAAGTCAAACCTGCTTCTGTGGCCATGAGGCGGGGAGGGGGCACAGGGTGGTCTCCCCGGTTAGCAGGGGAGCACCTGGGGGGACAGATGGACAGATGGATTGAGCATCCCGGTGCCACCCAGGCCTGGTGCCACCAGCGCCTTCCGACCGCTTCCTACTCATAAGAAGCAGTTTGACACAGTAAAGGTCCAGTTTCTCAGAGGAGAGAAAGACTGCAGGACTAAGATTAAAATTAGTTTTCTGAACAGGTGAGGACAAATCAAATCTCTGAGATAAAGCTCACACCAGCACTAAACTGTAGAGCAAAAACTGTCTGCAGTCGGCATTAAGTTTCTTCCCAGCTGGGCAAGATGGAGCCCGTAATTCTTCTGTCTGAAGTGACAGATGAAATAAATCATTAACTCTATAAATTCTTCAGTGACCTTTATATTCATACCCTATGTCTGAGGCAGCCAACTGTTATGACATAGCAAGTCATTGCACAGTTCACACTGGCAAAGGCCTTAGCTTACAAAAATACTCTTTAAAAAAAAGAAGCCAGATGGAACATTCTGCCCCCCAGGACAATAATAATTTTTATGCAGTTCCACCAAATACCTTAGGGTAAGCGTCAGCTACAAACAGAAATTCAAAGTACAGGAGACACATAATTCACAGCAACATATGGTCAAGGCTCTTTAATCAGAGATGGATGGAATCACAAATCCATACATTCCTCCAAGGCCAGCTCTCCAACAATTACATTTTCTTCCAAGAGCATATTGACAAATAACTATCTTGCCCCATGCCCTAGAACTGTTTTGCTCCAGGTTTTCCTGGCCTTTTACCCTCATTTCTTCTCCCACTTTTCTGCATTGCGCCAGTTCTGCAGGATTTAGTCCAACACACCTCTGTAATAAGTGGGCAGTAGATCTTACGCAGAGCCATTCACTGGTCCAACTATTCATCACTAGGGCTCCAACGGGTACTTTGATGGACCTGCTAACACTAGCCTACCAAATACTTTGGAAAAAATGTGATGAAACAGACAAAGGGCTTTCTAGCACAAAGATGACTATCACAAGCATGATGAAATGAGCTTGGAAGAAGCCTCCCTGCCTCCCCTGTTTTACAGGGCTGCATTAATTTGCAGGAAGGGGGGCAGGAAAGGCTAAAAAAGGAACAGCTGGACCCAGAGCACACAGGAGGAGGCTCTCGGTCTGCAATAGCCTGGACAGGAGTAGCTTACGGAGCCAGACAAAAATTCAGCCTACCCAGATGGATGCAAAGGGATGGGACGGCTAAACAACTAGCTGGTGCCAAATCCCACTCACAGATGAATGAAATGGAAAATAAAATGGACAGACCAGTCCAGTTCCCGAGCAGTCAGGAATTTCTGATCTACACACCTCCGGGACACAGCATCTCCAACCATCAGACCTGCTCTTCGAGGCTTCACAGACATCTGCCGCACTGAGCTTCCCTGCCAGCAAACACATTTTCCAAGGGTCTGTATTTGCCTGTACCTTACTGTAAAGCAATGAAGAAGAGTCCGGTTCACAGCACCCTCTGCATCATCCAATAATGGGCAGAAATTAATGGTTAAATTAATGTTTTTTCAGTGTACAGGGCAGCGTTTATCAGAGTTAGGTAAACTCTCCGCCTAAGCAGAGACTGCAAGACCTTTGTCTTGGCATCTGAAAGGGATAACTTGATTTTCAGAAGTGCTTAGCACCGCTGATGAGAATTACAGATACTGGCTTGTGCATGGAACAGCTGAACCTAACACCTATTTAGGTTGTCAGAGCACTATGAGGATGTGTAAAGGTAAAGCAGGTGAGAGCCTCCAGATCCAGGCTTAAGGATAAGTTTATGATATTTCATCCAAACAAGAGATAGTAAAAAGAGAAAACAAGAGGGGGAGAGAATGAGGATGCTATGAGGTGAGAGCTGGCTTTTAAGACTATTGCTTTACTGTTGTCCTTCCTTAGAGACAGGGGAAAAAAAAAAAAAAACAGGAAAAAAAACAAAACAACAGAAAATCGAGAGAGAACATGTGCTCTCCTTTTCTTCTTTCAATCTGCCACTCACCCAAACCTTGCAGAAGTCATCATGCCCCGAAGCCCAGAGCCCAGAGAAGGGCTGGACAAACATTCACAGCGCTTTCCAAGCTGCATTAGTAAGGATTAAATACAAGCAAGATTGGAAGGGATATAAAACTCCTGCTTAAGCCTTCTCCCTCAGTTCAAGGGCAAAGAATCTGCATCCAGGTCAGCTCATTTCATAATTGCTTTCCTCAGAGGGCTTTAACCACCACCTTTGATGCATCTGGTGTTTGTCACTGCTGGAGAGGGTGACGCTCACTCAGAGCATCAATCCCCTTAAATCAGCCCAGCTGTACATACATTTCTCATGAGCTACATACACACTGTTTTTCAGTCCGATTACCCTCTGGGCAGAGCGGCAGTGAGTTCCTGCCCATTCGTTCACCACTCTTGCAGCACTTTCTGCCTGTTTGAACGTGTTTGATGAAGCCTACTTCTCTGGGTCATGGTTCTTGGTCGGGAGCTGGGGAGGATGCATTTGCCTTTCGGGTGAATTTTGTGTAACATTTGTGAGGCTGCGTTAGCTTGGACATGGCAGTCCTCACCCCTCAGACCTCCTGCCAACACACTGGACCAGTTTCTGTTGACCTCGCACAAGGCATTGGCATGTGTCAACAGACATCCCACCTTGTTGGGCTTTTGTCCCTTGCTGAGGGAGCAGAGATTGTTTAGGACGTGCCCACAGCGCTCGTGGTGGTTTCAGGCTAGCACGGGAAGCGAAGCTGCTGAATCCATGTCTCAGCACTGAACTGAACAGCAGTAGGATGCTAAGACCTCAGGGATCCTGCTCCTCCAGCAGGAGCTGCCAAGGACAGACAAGTCAACCCGGCATGAAGCATGCACACTGCCTCTGCTCCGCTCTGCTGTCTGAACATGCGAACTGGAGCAGAGGGTCAGCAGCTGCAAGGAGAAACCATTGCCACAATTTACCCTGAGAGGTGGCTTTAGGCAGGCCCTTGATGAGTGTTGGCTGCTGCCTTTCCTGAAGCCCAGTGTCTCTCTCTGGATGAATTTGAGTTCGACTCCAGGCATGAGCTCCCCTCAAACTGCCCCTCAAAAATCCCAGTGGTTTTTAGATAGGCATGGTGAGTCATCCAAGCCTGAAGAAAATGCTCCTTCTTTCTCCATGGAAGGAAAGCACCAAAGCATCCTCTTTTGAATTTAACTGAGGTTCTGGTTGGGGCCTTTTTTGGGAGAGACTGTTTTCTTCTTGGGGCTTTTTTTTTTTTTTTTTAATACCTACATCCCAGAGAGCATTAATTGAAGAATATCAAAGTCTTGTTCTCTCACCACCATTTGCAGCTGAGCCGAGAGGAGAGCTGAGCTCCGTCTCTGTGGGACTCAGTGGAAGGAGGTGACATTGTCCATGGCTGCTGGGACAAGGAATGGGTCAGTCTGAGCACAAAGAGCCGGCATGAACCCATGCCTCCTGAAGCATTCACACTTAAGGTCATGTGTTTTCTTTGAAAACATCTAATAAGGAGGAAGTGTTCAAAGGAGCAGATAATTAACTGGCAATTGTCAGTCTGGAGTTTCTCAGACCCCCTGAGAGGACAGATGCTGTTAGACTGACTCCTCGCAGGAGACCTGGGAAAATGGTGCTTGGGAAAAAGCAGAATGGGATGGGTGCCCAAGCTTGAGCCTTCAGGGAGTAAGAGTCAGCTGAAATGCTGGCCAGCAGGAGACCAGTCATGCTAAAGGAAAACATCAGCAGGAAGGGGTCTAAGGACCTTTCATGAAGGACTGTTAAGCCAGGACAGAGAGGTCAAAGCATCCTCAGGGGGACCCCTGCAAGCCTTCTTAATAAAACCCAGCCACTCCACCCCCAGAAAGAAATGTTACTCCAGTCCTTCTAGGCTTACTAGAAAACCTGGAGGGAACTGGCTAGTTGGGGTGGGGGTCTCCGCAGCTAAGCCATACCATGAGGCAGCCTCAAGGGAGCCCCAGTTTTGCACACTTTTGCACGTGCACAGCTCCTTTTCCCAGAGCTGACCACCTTCCCCCTTGGCCATGTAGCTGATGGATGCCAGCTCACTGCTGGTAGGCGACAGCCCCTGCACCGGTGGCACAGCGCTTTCTGGCAGTTTCACAGAGGCTAGTGGGGAGATGCCGCAGCGGCTGCAACGGAGCCATCGGCGCTGCTGCGAGGAAGCAGGAGAAAGCCTCTGCAGGATGCCTGTAAAGCACAGCCAACTATGGAGCACTTCACAGCCACGCTGGAACCATTGGACCATTTCTAATCCGAGGCTGTGCTTGTTCCATTCTCATTGCTTCACCAACATCTTCAGCAGCAAAAAAGCCAAATGCCTCACAGCAGCCTATCATATACCCTGATACAGTGAGTTTATGCTCTCAGGAGGAGTTTAAACATCTACTTTCATCTTGTCTTCTGCACCCCAGGAGTTTCCCCAGAGACTGACAGAAATACAGTAACTGCTAATGGAGCTGGCTTCAAACAAATAAATAAATAAAAGAAAGGCAGGAATGATGGATGGAAGGTTTCCACAGATTTACAACCTTCTCCAGCAAGTTCCCAGCAGAGCAAAAGGACCATGTGAGCCAAGCTGCAACGCAGTGGTCAAGTCTTTATGGAGTCATGCATCTAGAGCTCTACCTCTGCTGTCACGGACGGACAACCCCCCCAACAGCCTGGCACAACTAGTGGCCAGCCCTTGTTTTTAAGCACTGTTATCGTTCCTGTGTGGGCGTGAGCTTAGCAAGCCTCGCTGCTTTTGACAGGTCGTACTAATTGTTCTGAAAAGACTATTTCTGTTGAGCTTTTCTTAAGTCGCTTTCTTAAGTAACATGATGAAATGCAGAAAGCTGGAGTTAAAATAAACTTGCTAGCTAGTGAAAGCTCGTGCACCGACAGCACAGAGAGAGCAGAGAGTGCCGGTGCTCACAAAAAGACTGCTAGCAAGGTTTGTAGTTTTTACTTCCACGTGACCTCATACACCATGTTTGTGCTTTCCTTACACACACACTCCCACATGCTAATATATGTGTTCGCAATTCTTATATTAAAGCATTAGTAAAATAAACTAAGACTCAAAAGAACAGGAGTTTTGCATGGCTAAATCTCACCTGTAACTGCCAAAAGTTAATGCTAGCAAAGGTTTTGGAAGAGAAGAAATCTCAGCTTGGGTTTTAAACTAATTCCTAACCATCAGGAGTTGCAGGGAGATGTGTAGAGAGCCAGAAGGTGGGGGAGGAAGGAAAGGGCTCGTGTGAGGGTGTTGCCTATAGCCGTTGTCCAGCAGAGAAGTTTGGATTATAGAAAGGGATAATCAAGTCATATAGGACTTTTCAGCTGAAGGAAAGAGGCAGCTGAGAGACACGTGGCAGAGATGCATGCAGTCACAAGGGGTCTGGAAAAGGCAAAGAGCAATCGGTGATTCACCACCTCTTTTAATACAACAGCCAGAGGACATCAAAAGATGGTATTAGGAGTCAGCATCACACCAAACAGGAGATGGTTCCTCACACAGTTTGTAGTCAAAACCGCACACCTCCCTGCAAAGCAATGTCATGGAAACCAAAATCCTACGGGAGCTGAAAAGGAGGGTGAACAAGCTCAAATCCACAACGTACGTAGAAATCACATCCTTCTCATGAAGCTCCAAGCTGAACTCTACCCAGGCATCTGCCGACATCCATGACTACGTACATGCTCCTGGGCTAAACTGACCTTGGGTCCAAAGCAGTGCAGCCAGCCACTCTTACCTGCTCACCAGGCTTTGGCATGGCCCTGGACTGGGCAGACCTCAGGCTTGGTACCGTCCAGCCAGCTCCACTCTTCAGTCCTCACTGCAATGCGCCCCACACCTTCACCCCAGGGATCTACCAAAAGGCACCAGGGCACCACAGGCTTCCCGTGCCGCTCCCAGTGCCATGGGATGTGTTTACCGGGAGCAGCCTCCCGGGAAGCAGTCAGGCTGGAGAGAGCAAAACTGAAAGGGTGCAGATACCATCAGAGCTGCTCTCCCTGCTCAAAGGCAGACTTCACAAAAGTTCAGTGTCTGATGAGAGGCTTAATTCAGAGACGAAGCAAAAGAGTCGTTGCTTAGAAAAAGGCATGGGAACAGTGACAAAAAATGAATGCCTTAGCAGCAGTATCAAGCAGTTGCAGGTAAAATTCATTTTCAGTCTGGTCATCTTGTTTTATACCTGCACTTGAGTTTTTCTCCCCTTAAAGAAATGTTTGCTTTGTTGTTTGGTTGAAGTTGTTAGAAGCAGTCAGCTGTTATACTGAATTAAATGCTTTTTATTATGCAAAGGCTGGCACTGTCTGAGCTGTAACTGCATGACTGTGAACAGCATATTAATTCAAAGTCTGTATGATTACACTTTACCTTTAAAGGTCACTCAGCATTTTCTATTTGCCAAGTCAGTGATTTTTGATGTGTGCTGTATGGACCACTGGACGTCTATGCATTATTTCTAAGGTATGTACAAGAATCAAAGCAAGCCAATTGAGCGGTAGGCTTCAGCTCACTGCATGAATCACCAGGTTCTTAGATATAAAACGTAAAGATAGTAAAAAAGATCCAAAACATTAAAAGCCACAGTGCAAGTATTTTCCCTGAGTTATGTCAAACAGCATTGGGATGGGGGCCTGATTTAAGAAAAATTGCACAAAGACAGCATCTTTTATTCAGAGAATTCAGTGGTGCATGTACAAGACATCTTGCATTTACTTTTTTTGTTCAATCTGTTCCAAGTATATTTAGCAAACTGACAGACTGCTTCTTTTCAGCAGGTCATCATCTCTAGGTATCTCAGACAGCAGAACAATGTTTAGACAGGCTACAGGTCTGCCCCACCATGGATTTCAACTCCACGGAAGCTAAAATTTGGATATGCCTAAGTGCCTCATGAGCCCACCAGAAGTTACATCCGTATCTTTAAGCAACTAAATTCTTTCCAAAACCCAAGCCAACATCTGCTGAGACTTGAGAACTTGCAGGGCACATCCCTTCCCATGTGCTGTACATTCTCTATGTCCAGCTCAATAAGGGCTGTGTTTATGGATGGAAGTAAATAAGGACGGGATATTGGGAGAGCTCATCTTCCTTTTTCAAAACAATATTACAAAGATGGTTTAAGATAGTATCCCAACGTGATTAAAATATTCTTTGCACCTCAAGTTCAGTGAACAGTAAAAAAACAAACAAACAAAAAACCCACACCCAAAACCCAAACCACTCTACACAAGAGCAACTGGAAGAATTTACATTTGCAAAGGTGTAAAAACCTGCATTTTCTCTGTGGCAAGGGCAAATTGTAGAGCTGTTACACAGCGACAGAGCATGCAAAAAGGGCTATATACCTCCCTCTAACTTAGACATAGCTCATTGACCCTGCATGATTATTTCAGATCACGTATTTAAATTAATTTTACAGCTTTCACCTAAATTGTTCTTTCCAAGTCTTAACTAGATTTAACAGAAGTTATTCGGATCAGAAATTTGACTGAAGTTTGATCTGAGCCATCTTTTCCCTGGCACAACTGAGGCAGAAGCTAGAAGTCACACCAACAAATTTCATGTAAGCCTCCTGCTATAGAAGCGCTGGGGGACTGAAAAGATGTTGTTGCAAGAGCAGAATGTTTGCTTGCTAAGAAAATGCGAGTTAAGGAGCGTCAGCACCAGCATCCTCGCGCAGCTGTGGCCCCACAAACGGTCAGGAGCCACCAGACAGTTTCAGCCCTGGCAGGAAGGCAGAAGACACCTAAGGCGATACATCCCTTGCAAGCAGCACAACGTAGGCCAGCTGGCAGTAGTGTCCCACTGGTGAAGAAGTTAATACTTCTTCTTTTTTCCTCATTAGGCCACAGAGAGTCCACAGATGAGAAAGCTGATGAAAACCAGAACTCACTGGTACTAGAATTTGTTTTCGTTTGAGAAAAGGCCTTTCCTGGTAAGGGTTCTTCTTTTAACGCTGAAATACAGCCATATCCCAGGCTTAAGTGCATCTTGCCATCACACTTGGCATTTGTTCAGCCTGGGAGATGCGGTTATTATCCCAGTGACACTTCCTGTTTGAAAACTGTTGTAAAAAAATAATGAGTACACTTTGGAGGTAAGCCACCTCTTCCACTGTGCCATTTCACGCTACGAAGAGAAAGCAAGACCCGTGCATCACTTGTGCAAGAAGGGAGGCTTGCACCATGTAATCTGTGCCATTTGGGTTGTTTACTTACTGCTCCTGAACTACTGTATCACAGACTCAAGACAATGCCCTCTTGTTCAGTCCTTTCACCAGGTGTCAAAACAATTGCTGTGGCTGCGACCTGAAGTGCTCGGCAAGCATGACAGTGATCAGTGTGCTTCTGCCTTGGCAGCCCATCCTCAAAACCCAGCTCCAGCCTGGTCTCCTTAGGCTTAGCTCAGTGGTCACGGCACTGAAAATCTTTTCATGCAGTTATCAAAGCAAGCCACAGCAAACACCACACACTTTCTACAGCTGGAGCTGGTGGCTGAGGCACGAGGTGGAGGTGGAAATGCAGAGCTCCGGCTCTGACGAACAGCTTGATCCGGTGCCTGGGCAGGTTTGTTTGCTTACAGCATCCAGGAAGTACAGTCAATTCAGGAGCAATTCAAGCTTCAAGGGCCAGGTAATACCTGAGCTCCTCTGACTCCTGATTCAACCCTGTAGCAACCTAGCCTGCACCCAGAGGGCTAGCCTTCACCCCACCCTGCTTTTAAGCCCCATCCACGACCCACCTTGCTCATCTCCCTAATGCAGAGAATAAATGCTCAGATGCATTAGCATCCCAGGACCCTGTGGTCTCCGACAGGAGCTGGTGCAACAGCAAGAGGCATCTCAGAGCAAGGAGGGGCTGTGCTCAGAAAAAGCACCTGGAAACATACTGCAGAAGCATACTTCAGTGCCATTCCTGAGAGGAACAGGACACTTACAGCCAGACTGAAAGTGTCCAGCAGACACTTAGAGCTGGTCTCAAATAGCTTTTTCATCCCATGGAAGCATACAATTTCTACCCCTCCCAACCTCATCTCAGTGCAAACAGGAAAAAGGACTGGAAACAGTCTCTGTTACCATGGGTGCCGGAGGACAGGAATCCCTTCAGAAAGAGATTCAGATGTTTAAGACACAAATTGCTCAAGACCTAAATTTGTCCATCTGTGGCCCCACTTCTCCGCATGGCGACGATCCAGAGGAGCTCTCTATCACACATGCCCCCTCTCTGCCAAACTTCCAAAGAGAAGGACCCCCACATAGTTTTACAACCCACTGGGATACAACGAACCATCCAGGCCACGGAGCAGGTCTGGGTGGGAGAGCCAGACCATGAAATCCCTGCTCTGCCAGAAGCCAGCTTTCCATCAGGAACCGGCTGTGAGGAAACATTCCTCCAAGGAGAATGGGTGGCGCGTGTCACTGAGCCCATGGATGCCACTCCCACCTTTTCTGGCCGAGCCTGCAAACCTCGCACCAACCAACTCTACCAGCTGCTGCACCCCGGGGGTCCCCAACACCCACGTTGCAGAGCTGACGTGGAGCGGGATACTCTGGCTGGTGGCTGACTGCCCCGACCTTTGAGTTTTGGCAGCAGTTCACAGGTTTGCCCAGCCTCAGCTGGAGCACAGCAGCTTGGCAGATGGCTCTCCGGTACCCTGGGGACCCGCTTAATCTTACTCTCCAGACGCTACCCCCTCCCTCCCTTTCTTGGGCTCCCTTCCCTAAGCCACTACATTGTGCTACCTCTAAAGTATCTTTAAACCAGCACCCAGCAGTACCCCAGGCTCTTGCTCTCTCTCAGGACCCTTGCAACTAAACAGAGGAACTCCAAAAAGAAACACATGCAACGCCTCAGAAAATCACCGCGGCTCCCAGGTCTGCCAGCCTGTCTCTCCATGGAGCAGGGGTCATTTCAAGCAATCAACTCTGCTGCATGCGGAAGGACAGTTTATCAGCCATGGCCAATGCATCCTTCCTCTGCACGGACGGCGGCATGCGGGGTGTGACTTGTGCGGCCTTCGACTGCTGAAGCTCCCAGCACTTGGCTCAGAGCACGCCCATGGAGACAACCACTTGTCTGCAGAGATGCTCCGTGGCACTGGTGCATGGTACTCCCGCAGACAGACTGCCTCTTCATCCCACAGGAATCAAACCCCAAACCATCTCTTAAATCAAAGCTGCAAAACCAAATGCCAAACTTTTCTGGTAAGAAAAAGAATAGAAAGGACCTGGCAAGAATAGAAAGGACCATTTTGGGGGGGAGGCAGGGAGGGGAAATACTCTGAATGACATCCAGGTCTTTCAGCTATGCAGTTTGACAACAGCAAAGAAATTCTTGCTGGAAAAAAAACACTAGCGTGTTCATTAGGATCCTCACTGCTCTTTTCCTTCTCAATTTGATGGCATAGAAATGGCAACAGTAAATCACATAATCTGCTCAAGCACCAGTAGCACAAGAGGACACCTTTCACACAGGTAAGTTGTGTGAGAATTTTCTTTATGTACCAAGAACTCCTAATTTCTTTGTTGTATCGAGTTTTGAAGAGAGCAGCGTGTAAGTTTCTTGGAATTGTTTTTAACATCACCACTACCACAAAGGATTTTCTTACACTCTTTTCTGCAATTAAACAAGGCTGTAATTGCAGGGGAGCATTTGCACAAGGACTCCTACATGATTTAACCTCACCTTCTCTCCCACCAAAGGCATACCCCAAAACCAACGACTCCATAGCCAAACTCTCAGTCTGTGTAAATCAACAGAGCTAGGTCAGATTCACAGCTAGTGTTAAACTGGCAACATCTGCTGAAACACATCGACAACACATTGATGAAAAAGCATTTGGAGTAGAAAGAGGTTTCTTTCCACTAGCTAAACCAGACAGGCTTGGATGATTCTCAGCAGCCTATTACAATTGCTTTAAACACTGGGTGTGCAACCACCAGTTTCATTAGAAATATTGCATTTGACTTTCTGTTTTAATGGCCCTTCACACAGACAGAATTAAAGCGTGACTGAAGCTGCAAAAGCCGTAGTAATTGCAGTTGCCTATTACACACCCAAATCGCTTCAGTAACACGTAGATACGCTCTGCCTGACAATGTACTAACTGGCACGCTGTTTATGGCACGGAAATACTGCGTCTATATGCGAAGTTAGCATCTTCGGTGAGTTTGTGTGAAGTTCAAGCTCATTACAACTCTATGTTTATGTTCCCATTGAGAAGCGTAGCTCCAGTCCCCAGTAGCAAGGATGAAGGTAACACCACAATTGCACACAAGCGCCCCTGTGTACGTTTAATGTTCTAAAACTTGACACCTTTGGTGAATTCATCTCAACCCCGCTCCTCCCCAGAAAGCACAATGCTACTACTCAGCCAAAGACACTGGCTTTTTCACAACATCTCATTTAATTTGAGAATTTGGTATGATTAAGAGAGCTTGTCAGTGCAGCAACAGTGCTGATTTGTTACACAGACAAGTTACGGGGAGACAGAAGCAAAACCAACAGTACAGGATGCAGGTTGGGAGCCCCAGCCCTGGGGTGGGGGTCCCAGTGTGGCCTCCCCGGTGCAGTCGGTGCCTCTGGGGATGTAGGAGTAGCGACTGCAGAAGCGGGCTCTGAGCTTTTTTTTCCCTTAGGAAAGTGTGAAAAGAAGGAGGAGAAAAAAAGAAAAGGAAAAAGAAAAAGGAAAAAGGAAAAAAGGAAAAAAGAAAAAGGAAGAAATAAAAGAGGGAAAGGGGAAAAAAGGGAAAAGGGAAAAGAGAAGAAGGAAAAGGGAAAAGGAAAACAAAAAGGAAATGGAAACAAGGAAAAAGAAAGAGAAAAATAAAGGGGAAAAAGAAAAAGGGAGAAGAAAAAGGAAAAGAAAAGGAAAGGGGAAAAAAGGTAAAAGTAAACGAGAGGAAAAAAGTGCCCGCGGCTGAGCGCACCCCCCGCAC
>NW_008794266.1:258637-261387 GCF_000699145.1 Aptenodytes forsteri
GCGATGAAGGGACGGGGGTTCGGAGTACGCACGTGCTCCTCAAAAAGATTAGGGGAAAAAAAAGGGGGAATTATTTCAGGATTAGCAAAGCAACAGAGTGAAAAACGCGACCCAGACCGCGTGCCCACAGCAGCGGCGCTGGGGAGGGACACGTCCAAAGCCCGCGGGGGCCAGGACATGCCGTACTCTGCTCTGCTCCTAAATCCCTTCAGTGCGGCTCGCAGTTGCTGCAAAAAAAAACCACCCCAAAAGCCTTTTCCAGCCCCGGGGCTTTCCTCTGCAGCTCGACTTCAAAAAGCGAAAGAGCACAGATGTCTTTGGAGTAACCCCATCTGACCGTTCAAAACTGATTTTTCATTTTTATTTTTTTCACAGTTCACTGGAAGTTCTCTTGCATCGTCAGACTTCTGAGCACGCAGTCACATTGTTAGGATTTCTCTAACCAGGAACTCTGCAAGTTGTCCTTTTTAATAAAAACGGGGTTTCCCCATCAGAAGCCGCACTTTAGAAAATACCCCCAAACCTCATGGGCCCAGTTACAGGAGTTAGCTACACAAGTAGCTGACAGACTGAAGAAAGAAGGATGTTAGTTTCTGTAGTTTCAGCCTATTTGCGTTTTGGTCAGTAGCAGTTGAAAGCTTTATTTTTTTTTAACCCACCAAAATTGAGGATAGGTTTTCTGTAGCAATCTGGAGCAAGGACCAGGACTCGCTAAACACTTTATGTTTGCTCCTTCCCCTGCACTGGAAAACAAAGCTGCGTGTTAGGTGGAAGGCAAGTTGTTCCAGATGCTTTGCTGTTATGAAAGGCTGTGGACAGTCCTGGTGGTAGAAGTGCATCACCGTGAAGTCACTGACATAAGTGCACCACACCTGGGCACGGCAGCATCTCTGCAGCTGAGGATAAAGCGTAGTCCTGCCTTGTTCCCCATCGCTCTCCCGTCTCACGACCAGAGCCACGCTCTCTGCCAGCACAGGGCAACCTCAGCCTTTCAGTTCTCCAGCACCAACAAAAAAAACCAAAAAACATTTCTGGCAGGATCAAGGTAAGTCCAGGCATAAAGCATGAGGCACCCTGGCCTGGAGCTTTCCCTGTTTGGCAGTAAGACAAGGGTGGCAGCACCATCCCTGGGCTCTTCCAGCTCGTCTGGAGGCTCCATCCAGCAGCATCTCCCCATGCTCCTCCCAAGAGGGCTGCATCACGCAGAGCTCCTCCTAACCCAAACCCCCTCTTTCTCACCACCTCCAGCTCTGTACTTACCCGAGCAGTGCCTCCTGCTTTCCACCCATGCCACCCTGCAGGAGACTGCACTGCCTCTGTCGTCTGGGTGCCTCAGGCCTGGTGTACCCTGTATCTGAGAAGGCATCCCGCTCTTTCCCTACAACTTCCCCACTCCCCATCCCAAGCCTCCTGCCGGCTCCCCAGCACCACAAGCTGTGCTTACCCGCGTATCCCAGGAGCAGCACAGGACCTGTCTCCTGCCCTGCTCAGCAGCCCTCCAATCCAGTCATTTTTGTCCTCTGTGAACAGTCGGATGAAAACCTGGCTTTCCATCCCCTGAAATGGCTGGCACAGGTCCCAAAGAGGTCCCTGTGTGGGCCCACAGGCACCGTGTGGGTGCAGGTCCGTGTGCCTCTGCCCCATGTGCCAGCGCTAAGCCCAGCACCCACAGGAGCAGCACGTCCCTGTGATGCAGCCCCGTGCCCATCCATCCATGGTCAACACACACCATGGACCACAGTGCCCCAGCAGGGCAGGGTGATGTGCTGGAGGGCTTCACCCCTCTCCCCCCGCCAGGGCTGCGATGCCAAGCACGTTTTGGCCCTGGCAGGGTTTTGTCCCATCTGTTTCAGGCACCTCTGAGGCCCCAGGAGCCGGTGCAGGGCACAGGCTGCAGACTCCCCATCTGTGCCACATCTGAGCTGGCTAAGGCAGTGGAAAACCAGCACCTGGGTCTCTGAAGAAGTGATGTGCTCTGCCTCCCTCCTCCCCGGCAGGGCTGAGGTAATGCCGCTGCGGGCCAGGAGGCAGCTGGGAGCAAAAGCCATGTTTGAGGGGAGGGCTGGTGCTGCCCCTTGCAAGGCAGCTGCCCATCGCCCCAGCCCCAGGCACCTAGGTGGCAGCTGCAACCGTTGCACTCCAATTTGGTTTTTTTCCCCTATTTGTGTTCAGTTGAGAAGAATTTGACTTTTTCTCTCTGATCCAGGCATCTGGCCTGTCACCCAGACATTTAGGCTGCCGGGAATGTGCTCTGTGCCATAGGACTGAGAGAGGAGAGCATTTGCTAGCCTGGGGGAGGATGATCCTGCAAGCCTCTGCCACGCTGGCATCTAGCTGTTGGTTTGCTTCACTGCAAAGGAGGGTGATGGGGTTTGGCACCACCCGTCCTGAGATTTGCGCAAGGGAAGGCAGCATTTCTTGCACCATCGATCATCACTTTCTGCATGAGGGACATACTAAATCCCAAAACTACCGTGAACAGGCAATCAGCAGAGAAATGGGGTGTTTTTAGTGCATTTATGAAGGAAATCTGTATTTTTTGTCCAAAGGCTTGATTTAAGTTTCCAGTTAGTTATATCAAAAAAATGACTGCAGCAAAAGCTGACACAAAAACTGGCGGCTTGCTAAGTAGTTATGAGGGCTTGTCACATCTACAGAGCACTCTGAATTGCTTAAGAATTTAAGTTCGAGCATACGGCATGTATTTTGGCACAGCCCAACCCAGAATAAAAAAAAAAAAAAAAAAAGAG
>NW_008794266.1:261440-279684 GCF_000699145.1 Aptenodytes forsteri
TTTTTTGGGAAAGCCCAACCCAAAAAAAAAAAAAAAAAAAAGACAGAGGCAGGCACCCACCAGTCAACCTCTGTGAAGATGGCAGTCAACTCCGCAGGAACGTCCAGCCTGGTTCAGTGGCTAAACTGCTGCAAACCCTCTGGCCAAGGGCAGTGATGGGGAGCAGGGAGCCAACACCAGGCAGGCGACCCAGCTGTGGCCTGGGCACTGGGCTGAGGTTCAGCAAGGGCGAACAGGGCACAGGAAACCGGAGGCGACATCAGAAGTTGCTGGCCGCAGCAGATATCAGTGTGAAAGCACCACGAGGGACGGCTGGATCTCACAGCTTGCTTAAGGGGGAGTTGTGGGAGAAGTGGCCAAACTGCACAGGCAGTTGCTGGGGGTATTTTGGGGAGCAGAGCCTTGCAAGGCCAGTGGTGCTCCGGTAATCCTATCAATCAGCTGAGGTTGCCTTGGTAACAGCATTGAAAATAGGAAGTTTGGCTATGCCATGTAGCAAAACTGGGACCCGAGGCAAAAAAGTAACTATGGTGGATTGCTTGTTTGCAAGGAGTCTTGGGTGGAAAACGGGAGGTCAAGGAAGAGGAAAATGGGTGAGTTATACAGTGCAAAGGGGATGCCGAGGTGTGCCCATCAAGCAGCCCCACACTTGATCACCAGAGTGGGAGCAGGGCAGCAAACCAAACCCATTTTTCTGACCATACCACATGGATCAAACCTGCCTCTGGTCACAACATGGGACCACAGCGTAGCGGTCATGCTGCCAGCAGTGCAGCACCTGGGTGGATGCATGGATTGAGAATCACGACATTGCTGTGTCAGTGCCTGTTCCAGGCAGCTGGCACCAGCCTCTTCCCACCACGTCCTAAGACAAACATTAATCGTCTGGGTCAAAAATTCACGGCTGAAAACACCTTCTCTCACTACCCCACCCTCTCAGAAAAAAAAAAAAAAAGGAGTGTATCGCAATCAGTGGTCCGTAAAGAATAACCAATGCATAAACTCTGTAATCTTTTGCCTATAAAGGTGCTCTCTTGCTCATTATCCTTCTCTCGCAGGGAGATGAGAGGAGTACAGGAAACTCAATTCCAATTTATTCCTCCTCATTCAAAAGGCAGAAAACCATGTGTAAGCCATCATCCAGGTACTCGCCAGAAAACAGCTCAGGACATTGCATTTCAAATCAAATAGAGATCTCTCTTTCCATGAGGGAGAAGGCGGCTAGCAATAAAAAAAAATAGATTATAATAATAAAAAAACCAACCAGCAATACCATTATCTGCAGATGCAAAGACTGAGTTAATCATTTATTGGATTTTCCTCTGTGTGTCTGGATTTTTCTGGACACAGCTGGCAAAACTTTTTTTTTTTCTTGTTTTACTCAGAAAACAGACAGTCACCATCACAACCCTTTCTTTCTGAATTAAGGGTGGAAAAGTAGCTGCAAGAGCACAAGGGGAACAGAACTCCAAATCCAAGCAGATTTGGAGATAAGGTGCAGCCTAGAAACAACTGGGTGTGTGTAAAGAGGGTAATCTTTCTATTATTTCTTAAGAAGAGTCAGAAGAGCACTAATAAATCATTATAGTAATGCCCAGGGTAACAGCCACGGCAGGGAATGGGTTAATGCACGCACGGGCTAGTTAGCTGGCATTGCTGTGAGGAGGGGTATGCTGCCAGCTGTGCCAGCATCATCGTTCTTCACATGGCTCTTTCCTTGCAGGTTGTCAGGCTGGGTTGGCCTCCCACCCAAAGCTCCTGCAAACTTCCCTCTTAGGAGTTAACTGACTTTTGTCTTGCTCCTTCCCCCATTGACAATTCTCGAGAGTCTTGCCATGCCCAGGACTCCAGGAAACATAATTTTTCCAGACCCTCCATCTCTTGTCTCCAGACATTTCACTTCACGCCCTCCTCCATCTGACATGTTCCTTGGGAGGAAAGGAAATGACCAACATTCCCTGCCTGGGGACCCCTGTAACTGGCCAAAATTAGAGCATTTGATGGGAAATCTCAGAGGCTTGTTATTCTACCTATCAGACTTTGGGGATCTCCAATTTGACATTTCTCTCTAAAAAACAGGGACTTCACAGCACAGGTACCTCCCCTGCTGGGCGAGTCTTTAGAAATCCCCTTATTAGCCCAAGCCAAACTGAAGGACACAGAAAACCCTGCTTTGGCACATTCAGGGTTACCTCCTAGTCTCTGCTGTCACCTCCTCTCTTAATCTTAACCTTTGCCCTTCCCTATCTCTAGCAAATCTCTCTTTTTGGCCTTCTCTTTAGCAAAGGGCTGCAGGGTCCTGAAATCAGCCTATCTGCAGTGGGTCTGTACCTTCTGAGCAGGCCACCAGTGACAGCCAAGAGCACCATCCCCTGCCCAGCAAACAGCCACAGCTCCTGGGAGTTTGTGCAGGACTGATGAGCCCACAGCAGGGACAAGTCATTAAATCTTTTCCTTGCCAACTCCCTCCAAAAGTGGCAGTCCCTTGTAGCATTCATGGTGTCACCTAGGGGCCCTACTAAAAGCTCTCCAGAGTGAAGAACCCAAGGAAGAGTCTCAGCCAGGTTGAGGTTGGCCATGTTCCTCCCAAGCACCTCCAAAAGTGATGGAGAAATAGTCAGTTACCCCTGGGCTGCCAAGTCCTACTGAGTTCTGCTCCTGCTGCTCCCCAGCACTAAGGATGCAACCCAGCCATCCTTCCGGGGGGGAAAGCCATCCATCCTGCTTCTGACAGGGAAGCAAGAGGCCAGGCCTAGGAGTCCAGGATGCTCCAGCAATGGGAACGCCAGCAGTGGAGGCAGGGAAGAGCAAATTTCAGCCACTTCCCAGGAGCTCAGTGTTGTTTCTGTGGCTCAGTCTGTGCTACTGAGAGATGTTTCTAGGGATCAAATCACCAAGACTGCTTCCCTTCCCCCAACTTGCCATATAAAGGGTAAAGGAGAGAATTACAGTTTGGTTTATTTGCAGTTTCATCCATATGGCAAGGGGGTATTTGGCCTTTGGGAGGATATGAGGGAAGGGGCTTCTTCACTGCCTTCTAGCACAGAGCATGTGTCGCACCAGCATCATCAGCCCCACAAGTCAAGCCCCACAAGTCAATCTGACATGCACAGCTCCTCAGCTCTGTCCCAGAGGATACAGTGCCTAGCAGAAAAGCAAAGGAAGAACATAAGGAAAGAGAGACTTTCCTCTCTCAGACTGAAGCACACAGCCATATGTTCATGAAGTCAACAGTGCTTTGTTGAATCAGATTAATCAATCAAATGTCATCTCAAAATAAGTCTGTAAAACCTCTGCCTAAGCGTGGTTACTCTTAGGGGTCCTTCTCTCAGAACCACATCTGCCCTAGACTCAGTGATTCCTCTGCTGTCCCTGCCTTGCGCCTGGGTATGGTAACTAGATGGATTCACTAGAAAAGTAGCCCATCTAGACTAACACCCACAAGAAGAAAGAGTGTTTTGCATGAACATCAGCAGAGGTGTTCAAAAGTGCACTCAAACACACAGGTGAGGGGAGCACACTGTGTTTGAGCAGAACAGAAATGCTCCAGGTGGTCCTTTCCCCTCCTGAATAACATATGTGATTCTACAGAATGGTATCCGTTCTAGGGAAACCTTAGCCAGTCTCACATAAATCATTCTGGTCTTGACCTCCAAAAGGAGATGCCAAATACTGCAACTGTACAGTATGCTATGATCAAGGGAAGCATACATTGCAAGCCAAGATACTGTGGCGTTGTGGTTTTGGCTTCCTTAGACACTGGCATCCTCCTGTAAAGTCCCGCTGTACAGTTTTCCCCTTTTCACGTGTGTCTTCTTTCTCCTGCTACAGATGGTTCAGACTGGACTGAGACTGCACACCAGATACCAAGCGCGTGAGAGGTGAGGGGAAGGGAACATTTATTCAATGGCCTTTTTTTTTTTTGGTAGGGTAAATAGCAGCTTTTTACAGCACTACCAGTGTCTGGAAAACCTGAGTCAGAGGAGGACTGCTGCAGCTACAACTATGACTGCACTGACATGCGACAAGCAGCCTTCAGAGTCAAGCAAATCTAAGGCACATCACCCCACTGTCCTCCCCAAAATGAGATCATTATGGCCTGCAACTCTGACATTCGTACAGCAGCCACTGCCCGAAATGCTGCAGCCAAAGAGGGAATCAACACCGCCGAGAAGAAAAGTAGCAACAAGATCTGCTTCCTCTGCTTAAACAAAGCTGCAACGGGTGTGGGCAACAAACAGCTGGAAATGGCCGGGCGCATCCATATCCCTCCCCAGCTCTCCCCAGGCAGTGAGCACGCATCAGTCACAAATGATGGGTGGAAGGTTAAATGGTGACAATTAAGCACATTTCACTGGGACAGAGAAAGCCCAGCCAACGTGAACAGATTGATACTGACTTTGGTCAGAAGTGGAAGGTCTTTGCAGGCAGGTCTCTTGGCAGATTTTCTAATCAAAGGAAGACACCGTTCATTCCCACAGCAGAAAACAGGAGGCAAAGCCAAAAAAGACTTGAGCCGGAGGTATTGTGTGTCTGGCTGGAGCATGACAGCAGAGACAGCCACTCTCCTGGTGCAGCAGCATGGTAAGAGCTGCGTTTTGTAGTGCGGAGGGCTGTATCGCCAGGCATGGTGGGGTATGGCATTTTCTCCTTCTGTAGCTGGTTTCCTGGGGCAGCCTGCCACACAAGGTGGCTGCACAGCCTCCTGGGCTAACACCATCCTTGAAGGGTCATCTGAAGAGATGGAAAGCCCTAGGAGAGCAAGAGCCCCAAGGTGCCTGGGAGGACGGAGCGAGAAGGGAGGCATAGCTTTGCATCAGGTGTCAGGGAGTGTATGCCTGGCGTTACCCACTGAAGCTGTGGGTAGAAAACAGGCTACCAGGGGAAGACTCCTGTCCTCTCTTCTCATGTAAATCTCCTACAGTTTCCTGCTCCTCTCCAAAGCAGGACCCCAGGCCTCCTTTCAAACTCTCCCTCTCTCTCTCTCTCTCTCTTCCCTCTCTGAATGTCAACCTCAGCATGCATCCCCTAAATTTCTCCCCCACTTCCTCACAACCAGCCCCACCTCGTGCTCCTCAGAGCCCTGGCTTCCTACTGCACTCAAACCCAGATCCCAACACAGGAGCTCTCAATTCCCCTACCCTCCTGCTATATGCCGCTGCTGCCCCCTCAGGGAAGGGTCCCAGCACCACTGCTGTACATCCCAAGTCTCGTGCTCCCTACCTCCCCAGCAATCATTTATCTTCTTATTATTGCTCTTTCCGCAGCTAATTGTTCATTCCTACCCTGTCCCTGGCCAGAGATCAACCCTCCATCGGTGAGATGGGCACACAGACTTGACATTCAACATTACTTGAAGCAGCAGGAAAGCTGTAGGAAGTTCCCACCCATCCCACTCTCAATCCTGCCCACCATCGGGAAGTTGTGCCAAATGCCACATCTAGCCAGGCCCACCCTGTGCAGACAGAATGCTCTAGCCAAGAAACATCATTTTCCATTTGAGCTTTTCTTTTACATTTTTTCCCCAAATGAATTGCTGCTATTGCCTTTGCTCCCCCAACCCTTTACCTCAGCCTTACTTTTCCATCAGCAACTGGATAAAACAGCTCCTGCCTGCTCCTGTGCTATAACCCTCAGCATTAGTTTTCACCATTTCCATACATCTTCCTCTGCACCCCAGATAATTGTACTAAAAGCCAGGCTAGCCGGCTATACAGCATCTATCTTTTCTTCCCCTTACTTCCAGGAAATCCTCACCAGGAATGCAGAAGGCATGAAATAGACAATACAATACTCTAGCATGGAGATCCAATCTCCCACAAAGCAGGTTTTATCTGAACAGCTGAGGGCATTGGTGGGTATTGCCTGTCATTTTCCACTCCCTATCACTCACCATCTCCATGTGGATCCAGTGTCTACAGGTGAAACAGATGTGCTGCTCCTGACTCCCTCAAATCCAAAAATCCTTCTTTATTCTATTTCCAAAAGCTTGATTTTTTTTCCTTCAGCATCATACTGACTTTTTACAACTCCATCAAACCAGCTTTACAACTCCACAGCTATCTCAAGATCAAATCCAAGTCCAAATTCAGCCCAAGGGAAAAAGCCGCTCACTCTCACAAGTATGTGTTCCAATCCTCCACAATTCTTTTCCATTTATATTTTTAAATTAGGATGCTAGATTTTTGATAGCTAGTGCAGAAGCAACATGCTATTTTCTTCCCTTTCCTTGATGTCAGAAAGACTCGTCTTCTGGCTTGAAGAGCTTGCTGGATTCCTGTTTTCTGAGAGAAGCAGAAGATGAAGAGGTATGTATGGTGATGAAGTGATAACTATCTGAGACAGTTGTGGGAGATGGGAGCTTGGTTCAAAGCCTGCTAGAGTCAGTGGAAAATTACCACTGACTCCTTTGGCCTTTGGAGTCTTCCTTGGTTCTAAAAGCTTTAGGTTCTTCCCAAACTTTGGATTTCCAATGGCTGTCTTAAAAGTAAGTTTTTAGTCTGGTTCTGATCCTGCTGAGCACATGCAACCTTAACTGCTTTGAGCAGTAGTGGCAGTCAGTCAGCTGTGCTCAGGATAAGGCTGTTGTGCAAGTGTTTTCAAGTGCAGGACAAACAATTCTTAATTATAGTTTTTCATACTGACAGACTTCTCTGAAGTCCAGGGTGCACACTCATGAATTAATCCTCCTACATCACCTGTCAAAAAGGCAAACCCTAGCAATCTGACTTCTCAGATGAAACAACCGAGGTAGAGAAGTTAAATGACACGATCAAACCACAGATGCAAGTGAGTATTACAGTCAATATGAAAAGGCTGCTCTTTGCATGGCAATAAACCAGATGTCTTTCAGCTTGGCGCCTCTCAGTCCCTACTAAACACATGGTTCAGTCCCACTGAAGGTAGTCACATACATGAAATTAGACAGGCATACAACTGCTTTATAAAACTGGGACCCAAATATCTCAGATTCACATTCACATTTTTAGACACTGGTCAAGCACAGTGCTGAAGCATGAGTTCAAGTGCATTTACCATATCTGAAGTGGCCACAAAATAGCCAGCCAGCCCAGCTGTCTCAGGAGTGAGCTTTGCTGAACTGAGCCCTCAAGGAGGGCCTGAATTTCCCTGGGTTGCCTGAGCTTGAGATGTTGGAACTGGGTGGGAAAAGAAGGGAATGATATTCTGAGGTACTCAGGTTTGTCCCTCCTTCCTCCTGCTTGAATGGGGAACACCTTTCAATCAGTGACCTCAGATTAATAAATATGACTCACATCTTGGATTTGAGTTTGAGGGGATTATCTGAGTTCGATGGGAGATTTTTACCTCTTTTTGCAAGTCAGTATTTGTCAGTGTGTTAGCAGGTCCCTTGATACCAACAGAAGATCACTGTTTTCTGTAGGTAAAATATAAAGGGCCAGCTTTTCCAAAGAATTCCTCATACAGCAGTTCTTTAGACACACCTATGGGAGGCAGACGGATTTGCACTGGAGGTTAGCAAGAGAACAATGGAAAACCCTTCTACTTCCCATAATGGGAATGTGATTATTGCTAAAATAACTTGTTTAAATAATGGACTTGCTTAAATAATGGCTTTGATCTCCAAAGAAAACAAATACTGCAGGCTTATGATGACACAAACCCACCATATCATCTGGTGGCATGACAGGAATCCTTTTTGCATTTCCTGCATCCTCCCTGCATTTCCCGCAGGGAATGCATTTTTGGAATGCAACGTGAACATTGCAAAGGCAATCTTCGTGTCAAGGCTATGGGCCTCAAGCCATACAGCTGCACTTGATGCAGCCTGAGGGTTTGAAAATTCCTCACCAAGGGTCTCTTCTGTATATAAAACATTCAAACACATGAAAAGAAGCATTGTGCTATGTGCACTGAGGTAACCTGGCAAAAAGAGATTACCAAAGATCCTTTCTTTTTTCTCTTTAGAAAGCCACGTTTTAATTTAATAAGGCCAGATCTCTGAGATCTAAGGGATACTTCACAAGAATTGGCAGGGGTTGGGCATAGAATCCAGCCATTTACTTTGGCCAACGTGTGTGGCTGGAGATCTGGTAGAGGAAGGTAGCGGAAGTGAACAGGTCAACATCATCTGTCTTAAAGGCCACCACAAGCATGGGTTTTCCTATAGATCAGAGCCCATAGAAGGTGTGGGAGATGGTAGTATGCACACCACATAGCCTGTTGTCTATGACTAATGAATCTTAAGCCACCAAGATCTTCTCTAAAAATGGCAAGACAAGCCACCAGTCAAAAACTCCCTGCATGGACAGGAATCATCCTTAGGGGATGCACTATGTAATTCAAATGATACTGCAGTGACAGACTGGACAACTATGGGGAAAACTCATATTCTTGGAGTGGACTGGAGAATGAAAGTCATCCTGAAGATGAACACAGTGGAATGCTTTCAAAGACCAGAGCATATTGCAGTAAATAAGGTACAGTACAGACCACCCAAAACTATTAATATAACTACTGTTTACCCTGTGGGAGAGACCAAAATGTGCAGAATGCTTTCTAAGCATTGCTCCTTACCCACAAAGTTCCCAGTTCAATCCAAGTGATTTTTTTTAAAAGCCGGTATTTTGCTATGAATCACATGACAAGGAGGCTAACAAAGGTGTCCCGGAAGGCAATACTTTCTACTGAGATTCTGCTGTTCCCCCCTTGCCATATCCTTCAACCCATCACCTTAGCTTCTCCCTCTATTCCCAAAAGAAGGCACCATCACAGATGGGGACCAACCCCAGTCCTGCTGAACTCAGTCCCGTCCTTCAGCCACAAAGGTGTCTTCATCTCCTGTGCCCACAGTCTGCTGAAGCAGTACTGAGAGCGGTGCTGAACATTGGATCAATGAGGACTCAATTGGGCCAGCCTGGGC
Organism: Aptenodytes forsteri; assembly: GCF_000699145.1. Taxonomy (NCBI): domain Eukaryota; kingdom Metazoa; phylum Chordata; class Aves; order Sphenisciformes; family Spheniscidae; genus Aptenodytes; species Aptenodytes forsteri. The sequence continues at coordinate 270,343 of NW_008794266.1, forward strand.
AGGAATTTTATATTCAGTGTGTCTCCCCAGAGAGTCTGCTGGATTTGGCCCCCTGGTTTTTGAGGTGCATGCTCTCTCTTGAGTGCCTGACTTGACCAACTCACAGGCAGCAACAATTTGATTAAACAGTGCTTGTTTTAGCCTGGTTTTCTAAGAAAACAAGAGCTTACGGGGTTATGCTGTTATCTGTTTGTTCATCTGTCTGCTTCCCGTAATATCTTTTGAACCAGTTAGCTAATTTCAAACAAAAGTAGGACAGAGGTCTCAGGGAAAATTAGGTTAATGGAAATCAGCACTTTATTAATGCTTGTTCTGAGGGAAAGATGGGGAGAAGCACATCCCTTCGGGCAGCAGTCAGCATTGGCAAGTGGTCCACTTGTCTAGGCACTTTTTTTGCCTGCCAGAGGTATCCACCAGGACACAAGTGGGAGATGGGAAATACTGATAGGAGTGTATGAGGTAGGGCCAAACGAGTGAATCCGTAGGAACAGAGACTTAACAAAACACTGCACTTTTTGTTACCATTGGTAGAAGTTCCTTGTGATTCATATGCCCTGCTAGCAGGCAAACAAGGCCATAGTTTTCTTGGTCATTCAACACCAACAACACAGCTGGTCCCTTTGAAATTCTGCCAGCTCTAACTAGAGGACTCCTTCATTTTCTTTGCTGGCAGAGGGAAGAGCTCCTGGTTACCAAAGGGCAACTCTTTAGGTAAATACCCAGGTTGCTGCCTCAACATCACAGACAGAGAAGGAATTATGAAAAAAACAGCTGAACCAAGTTATGGCATGGCGTTCACTGTTGTCCACCCTTTCCTGAGTCTGTGTCAGTCCCAGCAAGAACTTTTTCGTGGCATATAGGGGGCAGAGCTGCATTGCAGTGTTTAATCCTGAGGCATCCCTGGTTGTTTCGGTAGTCACTCAAAATGTAGAAGGCTCTTGTGGGCTTTCAGTGACAAAGGACTGGCTCTTGGCAGTAGTTGCTTGTTATTGACATCCTGCAAAAGTCTCCAGGTATAAATACGAGTTACTTTCTCTCAGAAATTGACATTATCTTAGACAAGATGTCTGGGGGGAACCCAGAAAGTCAGGTAGGCAAAAATGTCTCAACCTTCTTCAACCAGGAAACAAAAGGCTACAAGCCATCTAGCATTTTAGAACTTGATGGCTATTAGGCGGGATGGTGATGCATGAGTACCTTACTCAGCATTTGGTCAAAGTGTTACCATTTTACAAAATGGTATTTTTACTGGTTTTGCCCCCAACATGTCAAATAATCCCTCAGAGCAGAGGGCAGAGATCTGCCACATCCCTGCTGGCTGCGGACTGAGGGGTTTCTTTAAATTGTTTTCCCATTGCCCTTTCACACTGCATGGACCCTGCATGTCTCATGGACCGTTACTTTGTGGTTCATATTCCACAGGCTAAAAATGCTAATCTAGCCCATACCAGCTGTGTGAATGCAAGAACACCATTTTAACCATCCCTATTATTTCCAGGCCTGGATATCCTACTTTCTCCCAGGCAATCCTTTCAAGTGTGTCGCTATCTTAACAAGTGGAAAACATCTAATCTGAATTTCCTTTCCTGTAATTTCAGCCTGCTGCTTTTATCTTATCCACCGTGGACAGAGAGAACAGATTACTCCTTTCTCTCCTGAAGCACTCTTGTAATTACATGAGAAAGGATCACATGACCCCCGAGTCGCCTCTTCTCTAAATTAAAACAACCCTGGCTTTTGTTCAGCCTTCCTTGTAAGTCCTGCTGCCTGTGTAACTTTTTTGTACTGAGATAGGCCTACCTGCCAGATAAAGCAAAAATGCAACAGTCTATCTTCTCATTAGAGCTGAGCAGTAATTACTGCAGCTACCTGTCACCAAGTGTGAAGAAAATGTTCCGGGCTTATAGACCATACATTTTTGGGACCCGGAGCTAGGAATACCTAGATTCAAACCCAAGTTCTGCTGCTGCCAGTCTGTCTGGTCCTAGGCAAATTGAATCCCAGTTCACAGCACCTTCACTTGACAGACAGGTCTAGAAATATCAATTTACTTAACTCAGCATAGCATGACCAAGGTAATATAAAGTTGGAGACTGGTGCAGATGTAAAGTCTGGTGGAAGAGCTCACTGTTATGACAGACTTCCATGTGGATAAGTGTTGCCTCTTAGAAGTTATTTTAAAAATTGTGTTCTGAAATACTACAGGTGTCTTTAAAAACCAAAGTTCTTCGAGAGTGACTACATCAAACTGCTGGGATATCAGTAGCTTCCAAGTAAATGTGGGGAAGTGCAGGACTTCAGAATACCAGGAATCCCATGGGTAAGTATTGATATTTGAAGCCCTCCAAGTGAATGATTAAACCGATCTGCCTAACATTGCTGTGACTCACAGGTTTCCTAGAATCAAACTGTCTGAGCCTGCTGGGAGGATTCTCTCTATAGCAGGTGTATTCCTCCTCCCTAGAAGATGATTATGAGTATCAGAATGCTTTCTGGTTCATGCTGGTCTTTTTATTTTTGTATCACTGCAGGAGAGATCCACAGAGAATCACTCAAACACTTACTGATCAGACTTCCTTCAGACTGGAACTTTCTACACAATCACCTTCCTTTAGTTGTACTGGCCAAGAGGCTCTGTATCAAAGCTTCATAAGAGTTTTATAGGCTTCCTAACTTAAAAAGAGAAGGATTTGGTTTGTTCTGGTTTTAATACATTAAATTTTAAGAGAGAGCTCTCTGCAATAACAATCAGAGAGAGCACCGTTTCAGAGCATTTTCTGAAATAGTGCGGGCATAATAAAAGACACCAACATTACTTGTTTTTACTCTTTATTGAAAGAATAAGTCCCACATGGGTAGATGCAAGCAAGCAAAAAGAAGCCTGTATTTTTTTTTAGAAGGGAGTGGACACTGATGTAAGTTACAATCTCCAGGTGAGCCAATCCCACTTGCAAACATTCTTCACATTGCACGTCCACTCAATTCATATCTGTCTACCTGCAGTTTATTCAGGCACTACAGTTGCTCTTGTGTGGTAGCAGGAGTGCTGAGGTGTACCTCATAGCTCTTTCTGCCTAGTACCACTCTTGGCATTGCTTTGAGGAGCACAGTGGCAGAACTTGTCTGTTCTGCTCCCAGCCTCCATCTTCTTAGCCTATCGGTTTATTTAACTGAGTTATACCCTGCTCAGCACGTTCAACCTGTGTTAACCATAGCTCATTCACAGGTAGATGAAGTAGTCCAGCCTTCAGCTGTGTTCATTGCACCAGGATTCAGATTGGAAGGACAGAGATGGTGATGACAACATGCCGGACAGATGCGGAGGTAGCTGACAAGTACTGCTGCAAATTTCCCTTGTGTGATTAGCACAGACCTCCAGCTCATTACCCTAAAGAGCAGCAGTGCCTCCTGAATTTTGGCAAGAGACTTTGTATAACAGGGGAACTTCTCATCTTGCAGTACCAAGAAAAGCAAGTTTTCTAGGGCTTGACGGAAGAGCAACTAGGGCAGAAACAGAGGCCTATTATCAGTACTCATTTCAATGCAACTCCAGGCAAAGGAAGCCTTGAAAGAAGTTATTTACAGAGACTGGAAGAGGGAACAATTTTTCCAGGCAAGTGGGACAAGACTGTTTTTCTACAGGAAAAAGATGTTTATCTAAGCAATGCATCAATAATTAGGAGAGGTAAGTTACTGGAGTTGATAACTCAGCCTTGCTTAGAAATCTCACTCATTATTTTGGGCTTTTCATTGATGAAATATCCTCCAGGACTTAATCCCAAACTCAAGAGTTGAATTAGGGCAGAGGAGCTTGCTCACAATAAAAGAGCAACAAGACTTGCTGCCTCTAACCCCAAGGATGCCAAGCACAGCCATCACGGAGTTTCTTTCATTTACACAGCCATTGGGACTTTTGCTGCAGGCCGTGTGGGTCAATGTCATAAGTAGTATTACTGGTATTACAGTGGGTCACAGATAAAGAGATAAAGAACGAAATACCTAGAAATCACATGCTTACTATGTGCCAGCATTGATGGTTGTCCACCCAGGTTAACCAGGCCCACAGTAAATCAGCAACACTCTCCTTCCACATCGAGCATTGCAGGGGTCGGGCTCGGCAGGGCAGCACAGGGAAAAGGGGATAGCTGGTCAGTCAAGGCTTCTCACTGGCACAAGCACAGCAACAAGACAACGTGAGGGGATGCACTTGTCTGAGAGTGGCCTGCTTGCATTCATCTTGGATCCAAGATGGGAGAGGGTAAAAGAAATCACCCAAGAAGGAAAGTGGTCCCTATCAGCCTCCCCCCCTCTCTTATGCCTGCCCAGGACCATGTCTTTTCTCTACCTCTGGGCTGGGCCTGGCATGGGACTGCAAGGTAAGAAGGTGCTTTCCCCAGGTAGCTGTCTTGTGTTGGACTCCATCTTCATCCATAAAAATCTGATGCAATGGGTACTTTTCCTTGTCTCCTCCACCACGTAAGGCCTCAGACAGGTTAGGAGGCACAGTATTGTTCCATCCTCAGCTGAAATCATCCTGGATTTCTCCAAGTTAAACATGTCCAGGTCTGTGTGTAGAAGACCAAGTAGAAGACCCAGAAAATACCTGCCCAAGGAATGGTGGGGTGGCCCTGAATGATCTCTGCCACCTGGCTTTACCTGCTTTCATACTAGAGAAGTTAGAGCCTGCCTTAAAGCAATACTTAGCTCCCATCTTTTACTCACTTCTCTGCAAGCAAACCTGGGTTCAGAACATAAGTGTAACCTTGGCTAAATCCTGGTGAAAATCTCACTCTGCACCTCCAAAAAAGAGCTTATTGTATACAGAAAAGAGAAGCAAGTAAGAGAAGGCTGTAGAGAATTTTAACTTAGGCAAGAGGATCTGGGTATTTTATCAGCATCCTTTCAGGTACTAATTTTATTGGGGAAAATGTTAATTGAGCTAGTTAGTACCTGTGAAGTGAAAAGTCAACCCAGCTAGGTCGTCCTTGTGTAAACCTTCATCTGCATACTCATGTTGTCTTCTTTCCATGCTCTTTGTTGCACAGACCTCCCAGTTCTCAGCTGCATCATGCTTAAAATACCCACAGTGGCAGAAGCTACCTTATGTCACCCCGTCTGTGAAAACATGCAAGCAGAGTATTCATTTTTTGCCTCATTAACTAAAAAGGGATTGACTAAAAGGAACATTTCACTCTCAAATTTAAAAAATATCATTCACAAAGCCCACATAGATATTCTGAGAGGAACAACTGCAATTACAGTGGCCAAGTAATAAGCACAAGCAATTAACACAGTCTTTTAATACTTTAAATATAATATTTATGGCCTGTTGATAGGAAAGATTTATTTTTTTTAAATCAGAGGTTTGGAATAAAACCGTTTTACTGTACAAAAATGATTGGACGATTTCAGTGTGTGTGTTACCTTTAACATGTCCCTTCTTCTGGAATCATTAAACCATTATAGATTTCCGGGGGGGGTGTGTGTGTGTGTGTGTGTGTGTGTGTGTGTAAATCCATTCACCAAACTTCTAAGAAACATGTCTTCTAAAAAAGAACAGGGAACACATCCGAATGTTTTCTTTTGAACTTAATTCAGACAGACGTAGTGGCCTGTTACCCAGTTTGTGCTACTTGCAAGATGACTGGAGAATGTTTGATAGAGTAAAATTTATCTCCTCCTAGTGTTGATATAAACAATGACACAAGGCATCACGACATCAAACATCAGGCCCAAATGTTTTTAAAAATCAAGCAGTACGAAGCAGCTCTCTAATTCCCTTCCAGATAGCCATAAGCGCCTGCTCTGCCCTTTATCTTCTTGCTGTGCAGCTCTGAAAGGCTACGGTCTCTCAGCGAGGCCGAGACAGCTGATGGACTGCACCCTGGTGTGGTCAGGGGCTGTGTCAAATGTCAGCGCATATTCGGGTGCGGAGTGGATAAATCTGGAGTGGATATCACAGACCTGCTTCCCAGAGAAATAAAGCACTATGTTGCTCTCCCACTGCCTTCTCCAGCAAAGCAAAAACATGAAACCGACTTTCTTGATGCTCATTCACTGCCTGGTAGGGCATCTGAACATGCCTCTGGTTCAAGCATGTCCTCAGGCCCTGGGTAAAAAGAGCACTAACGTGACTCTTACCACTGGTAAGCACAGAGGTGGCACTGGTTCTTGTAGGTATTCTCATCAGTGCCACACAATAACTATTTATATACAATACAGATTGTTTTCATGAGATGAGGAATGCATGCTAGCTGGGAAAAACAGGGAAGAAAATACCACGTTTGATAAGCTGTTATTCAGATTTTCATATGGAACAGCTGAGAGAATGGAAACCAGAGGATATTTACACGTTCTGGCCTACTGGGAACATACCAAGAGGCTGCATTACATTCAGGAATGTTGCCTTGTGTGCAAACCAGGAAACCACTTGTTGCTTGCTCACACAGCAGCAGAACTAGAGAGAGGAAGGGCAGCACTCAGCATGAGAGATTTGTGAAAATGTAACAGTGGAAACCCCGTGTGTTACACTTACTTACACTAAACAAGCTCGTTGCACACCTTTCTCAAGCCTACCAATGGCACTGCACTATGTAAGGGAAACCCTACTGACATTGAAAATTACAATTACAAAGAGTTACACCCTCCTGTGCTTTTGAAAATTGCCTTTCTGAGGAAGGAATTTAAGCTGAAGGATTTACGGAGAAATAGAAGGAAATTTCCTTGTTTTATCCTTCATGCAAAAGGAAACTGAAAGCTGTGATTCACAAATGGGAACATTCCCCCTAGCAAAGGAGCAGGTACTGTGCTTTCTCATTTTCCAAAACTCTGAGTCACTTTCTCTGTGTTTAAGCGAACATCACAAATGAAGTTTAAGCTGCTCTTGAAAGCATTAAGTCTTTTGATACAGATGGCTACCTTTCTTTCATTATCACCATCTCTACTTAGAGTACAAAGGAAATTAAAAAATCCCATCCAGTGCTTGCCCACATTCACAAGTCACATACAGATCAGATTAAAAGTGTTTCCTGTTCCATGGGAAAATGAAAATGGATGAAAAAGTTGCATGCAGGGAGTACAACACAAATGCACTAATGCACACAAATCGCCTTCTTGCATTTTGCCTCCATGGAGCTTTGGTTTCCACCAGTAACAAAAGTTTTTAATATACCATTTCAACTCAGGCAGCTCTGGCAGTCACAGCTACATAAACTGAAAATTTCATTTGATTCATCAATTCAGTACCAAAATTTAAACTTCCCATCAAAAAGCATTTGTAACAGATACTATCCACTATTATTTCTTCTACAAGATCAACACTGTCATTCCCAGATGTCCAACACCATCTGTGAGCTGTGAAATTTATGTCTATGAAGCACAGCTCCTGTTTACCATTCTGTGTATTGGTAGACAGACCTGCGAGTGGCAGGCAAGAGTTGGAGGTACAATCCTCTCACTTCACCACTGGCTCTGCCACATCCATGTGGAAAGAAGAATATACCCCTGGACTTGTAGAAGAACGTGAATGAGAAAATACCAGGGGGTATGATGAATTAAAGTTCCAGGCAAAAATGCAGAGCTGAAAGAACAGCCTTCTCAACCAATTTTATCTTAGCCACTTCCTTAGCTGCGCTCATAAGCAGTTTTCTCAAATTTACTTGCTGTATAAAATCGTTTGCTGAATTGTTTCAGGGAATCATTTCAGGCCTTCACTGAGTTCCAGTGCAGTTTGTTGTACATTTTAACTCAGCACTCTGTTGAACTGTTTTGCTCAAATATGAAAATCATGTTCACCTTTGTATTCCCTGACTACACAAAAGAAATAAAAAAATCAAAGCTTCTTGACTATTCAGGTTAGCAAGAACAAAACCTGGTTTTTATGACTACTCAGTTTGAATCAGGGCTTGTGTGATCATTCCTGATGAGAAAGCAAACACATGAAAAGTTCAAACAATAAAAGCTTTTTAAAATGTGAAGGAATATTCCAGCACAACATGGCTATGAACAACATTTCTTCATCCATATAATAAGATAAACAAAGGAGATCCTTAAATATTTCGGAGTTTGCCATCTCATTCCCTGCCTTCAGGTGAAATACAATTTGTTCCTAAGTGAAAAAAACCCCACGTTAAACCAATCTTAAACCGGCAATAACTGCATCGGTAATCACACTTCATGTGTGCTTCTGCTGTAGAAACTAAGAGAATTTTTCATGACATATTGCAAAAACACTTTACCATGTACCATGCTTGGTTCTTCTGATATTAAAAATGTAACCAAGAGTACCACTTGCAAATGAACGTATAACATATATGCAGTGCAGATGCTTCATTCTTTCCACACCACTCTTTTAATGTGTTTGTTGGAACTACTTATTCTATCTCATTTTAATTTAAACAATCTTTCTTCCTGGGCTTGTCCTTAACAAGGAGAAAAATTGTACATAATTGTGAGAAAAATCATGAAAGCTCCACATGCACGAATCCATCATTTCTTTCTTCACCTTAATTCCATGTGGAGCCCCCCAAAATGAATTACTTGGGGTGGAGGAAGGGATGCGCTGCCCCTATTAAGAGGAATCATGAAAGAGATTGCCTTGTTAATTTAGGTAGTCTTCCATAAACCACCCTTTGCTAGGAGCTGATTTGTCTCCCACAGGTAAAACACTGGATGCACTGACACCAGTAGGAATTTTACATTTGTTTTGGCCAGTATTTAATTCCACAAAGGTATACAGTCTCAGCCACCACAACATCCCACCCCTAGGTAACCGTGTGGTAGTATGAACTATGCAGTTGGGCATACAGCTGTGATGGGGTGACAGTGCTTGGCACTGGCACAAAGCTTGGATTTACCCAGAAGAATGCTACAGAAAAAAGCCACAGGTCTTTCTCCCGGAGGAGGACTGCGACTGGAGGACTTGTATCCATACAATTCGAAGTTTGATCCTGCAAATGCTGGAGGGCGGGTGATTTACCGAGTGATTTGCCCCAGGGCATCCTGTGGGGGACAAAGAGTCCCAGGCCCCCCCAAGCAATCGGGATACTTCTTTATTGTATTCAGGCACTCCGGCAGAGACAGCGATATCATATTTCAGGCACTGAAGCCTGGTAACTTGAACGATCATTTCTTCTCAGCCGTGTGCTCATCCTCCATCCGTCCGTCCGTCCGTCCATCCATCCCACTCCAGCGGAATAAAAAACACGAATTAAACACCCTTCGCCGCGGTTCAGTTTGCTCCGCACCCACGCAGCGGGGCGGGCTGCAGAGGCCGCCCCCACGGCCGCCCCAGCGGCGTTCCGCCCGCCCAACGGCTACTCAACCGCCCAACGGCCGCCCCGA
>NW_008794266.1:279990-326728 GCF_000699145.1 Aptenodytes forsteri
TTGCCCCCGGAGCTGGGCGGGCGCTGCCCGCCAGGGCGGGGGCTGTCGTTGTCGCGACATCCTCTTTAAGGGGCCTGTGTGCAAGCATGGGCGCGCCTCGTGCTGAGTGTCGGCCCCGGGTCTTCTCCAGAATCGTGCGACATGTTCTTTGGACGGGAGAGGTGGTCCAGCAGCGCTGCGGTACTTGCTTGAGTGGCAGGAAACATCTAGGCTCGTCTTTTCCTGCAGAAATTCGGCATTGGATGGGTCACTGACAGCCGACTGCTGTCATGATTGCTCACCATAAGTGTAGGATTACCGTTCGTTCAGGATCCTGTGGGGATTTAGAGACTAAATGCTAAAAGAAGCTGTGACACATGACAACCAAAACTAGGTGTGTGATACTCCAACGAGTCATTAGGAAACAAGACCTTTGGCCTTGGCCATCTGTATTTTGTGGCTAGAGCCACAAAATAAAAAAATGAAAAAAGTGGTGTGCTTGCCTGCTGATGCTCGTGACGTAAGTCATGTCCAAAATCCATCCTGCAGCCACCACCTCTGTGCAAATACGGGCTACGGCCAAAGATTTGGTTTGGCCTTAGTTTTTCTAGTTTTATTTGAGAGGTCAATAGCATGTTCCAGGTTCTAGTTGCAAAAGTAAGCGTATTCTGGGACTTCCAAAGGGTTTTATGTTATATGAATAGAAAACCTGTTCTTGACCAGCCTTTGGGAAGCAGCCAGTGAAGGGCAAGGATGCAGACTTCAGCAGTCTTGTGCTGGACGGAATCAGTCTTTTCCCAAGCGTTGGTATCTTTTTATTTCTTTTGCCAACAGTATGTAATTTGCTAATACTGATGTAAGATTGTAATTAGAAAACAGACTGCAGTAGCGTGAGTTGTTCGGGTAAGGGCAACGCAGGCAGATGTTGATGTTGCCTCTGCTTTGGTGGCATCAGCAGCCTCACCTTTGAATAATGTGTTTAGCCAACTCTCTTTTTATTGCTTTGACTTTTTGCATCCTGCTGCTGGCTTCCTGAGGAAGGGGTATGAGAAAAGGAAAACCCTGCTTTGTTATGGGCTAATAATTAAACAATTGAGTGCGACAAATAAAAGACACATCACGGTCTGTTGCACTGCCAAAAGGAGTTGCAAGGAGAAAAAAAAGTCACAAGATACTTTTGTAGTGGAGCTCACAAAGTACTCCCTCTCCAAGCCCCCGGTGAAAAAAATCGCATCTATAGCATCTCACTTAAAAAAAGTCTAGAAATTAGAAGATAATTTTCTGGCTTGCAAATTAGTTTTAGTTATTTTTCTTAACATTTTCTCTCAGGTACTCGCATCCCTTGCTACGGGGCCCAGACAAAATAATGGCATTTTCTACGAAATTCGCACATATGATATTAAGCCATCGAAGATGAAGGAGTTTATAGAAGTGGTCAACAAGTACTTTCACCTTCGCACAGGCCACTCGGAGTTGGTGGGATTCTGGTCTGCGGAGCTGGGAGCGATGAATAAAGTTGTCCACGTTTGGAAGTATGGTACGCTCAGCATCCCTTTGCGCTGCTCTGCTCTCTCTGTGCTCCCTGTCTCCTAGGCAAGAAGGCGAGGAGAATGCTTACCCGGCTTTTATTTTTTGCTCTTACTGTAACAAAGTGTCCGAAAAAAATTTGTTCCTGTGCTGATTACTGAAAAGAACACTGCAGAGCCTGTCAGGACAATTTTGACATGTTTGCATGAGAGAATTACAACTGTTCTTAAACAGCAATCTCTGCTAAGAACAGGTATAATAGAGGAGTTGCGGCAGAGTGCTTTGTTCATGGTAAATATTTTTAATTTAGGGCCAATTCCTGAACAACAAATGTCTTCAGAATTTCAAAATGGGTGGAAAAAAGGTTGAGACCTCCTTAATAACATAATACATTTGAGTGCAGACAATCTATATGCAGCCTGCGTATGTTTATATGCATGTATAATTGTTCTCAAATTTTAGTTCAGGGTAACAGTCGCTCCCCTAAGAAAAATGAGCACACAGTCTGCATGCTTAAACTCCTTCTGCAGCTGGACTGTGCTGAAGTGGGAAGCCACTCTACTAGCCCCAACTTCCCAAGTGCAAGAAGCGTTTCATTGCTGCTTCAGCCTTGGTACAACAGGCTTCTGTGCAGTATAATCAACTTCTTATGTTGTTGGAGTCGGTGCTGACCTGGAAGGTGCTGGTGAGCCAAGAAAAGCTACAATTATGCGAGAAACTAGGTGTGCTGGCTGTGCTCTTTGTGGAGCCCAAGGGAAGTTGATACTTGGGTTATGGAGAGGTGGGAATGCACAGAGGTATCATTTCTTTGTATACCTGCTGCAGTCCAGGGTATATTTGTATGCTGAGACAGAGAATTTTGTTTCTGAAGTCCTCAGTCTGCTCGTTGAAATCCAGCATGTTCACAGTACCTGTTTAGAACAGAGTCACCCCTTTTGTCCTGGCGAGGTGAAAGGACCAGCCATCTGTCGACGGGAATATTATGAGTTTATGTGCCTCTGTGGTTAATAAATTGTCCTGCTTCTCAGAACTCTTTAGCCTTGTTCTTTCTCTAAAAAAAAAACCAACCCATTTTTAATAACCTGTGAGAAATACTTAAAATGGAAAACTAAGGAAAAAAACTTACCATTTTTATTTGTTTCCTAATGGTGTTCACATGTGTAAGGTACAACATCCTTTCTCCTTGATTCATCAGACCCCTACTTATATCTTTTTAGTAGTTAAAGATAATTGGTATATTTTTCTCTTGGTCTGAAGATACTGATATTTCTCAAGGTTCTTCCCATTCTCAGATGCTGGATTTTTCTCTTGTATTATTGAAAGCGGTCTGCATAAACATACTGCTTAAGATGCCACTGCAGCCTAACCACTTGAAATTCAGACACTCTTAATTCAGTGGATTTGTTTTTAATTAAAAAAAAAGAAGAAAAGGTTTAGATTTTGGGCATTTAATAACTTTTTATGTAGCTGAATAAGAAGCCATTACTTCTACACTTGTAATTTTAATGTAATTTTATATAAGCCAAAACTCATGTTTTTCTTAATTTTCTCTTGGTAGGCTAATATTCCTTTGAATTTTCTTTTCCACTTCACTTCCTTATTCACTGTGCTTTCTCCAAATCTCCTTATCCTTGGTAACTGTTGCCACAACGAGTAGTCCCTGCAGATGCCATATATGAATCTTTCTTAACAGTAACATCGCTTAATGTATTTTAACTTTTTAATAAACTTTCTTGGAAAATTTTGTTTGGCTTGAAACCATTTAAATCTGAGAGCTAAAGCAAAGATTTTTGCAGAATTTAAATTTATGCTTCAAGCTAATACACTGTTTAAAAATATCAATTTCAAACTTACATAAATGTAGCTTGCCTCCTTGTAATTATACATTTTGATTGAGTCTGATGTGACATTAAGAGCATTTTTTCATAGGGTTTTTTTTTTTCTTCCTTTCTTACAGATAATTTTGCTCACAGAACAGCAGTCCGGCATGCACTAGCCAATGACAAAGACTGGCAGGGAAAATTCATCTCCCCAGCTCTCCCCTTGATAGAAAAGCAGCACAATGAGGTTGCTTACCTGGTGCCCTGGTGTCAACTTGGGAAGCCTCCAAAAGAAGGGGGTGAGCTTATCATCTTCTCTTTTGCTGATTAAAGTTACTGATGCTGACGGACTAACAAAAAATGGCTTAAAGTTTAAACCAGGTATTACATGGTTTTATAACCCTTTATGTAGCAAGTGCAAGTACATACACCCATGTGAAAAAGGTGACATAATGCAGATGAGGGACAAAGTTTTTAAGAAGGATTTTACACTAACATCAGTAACTGACTAGAGCCCTGATCGTTAAGGTTGTAAAGAGGTGTGTGAATTGCTTAAATGAACATGGCAAGCTGTAGCAGTGGTCGGAGCAGTCATCCCGGACTTGCTTTGTCCATCTGTCAGTGAGAGGGCATTTCCTGGAGGCACTAAAGGCAATGATTGTTCTCTTTCACAAGGTTTTTCTCTTTTATCAATTTGCTTTGATGTTACTGCTTCTTTTGCATAATAGTTTTAAGAAAAAACAAAAATAATTCCTACTTTTTAAAGTTACATGCAAGTCAAGCATACTTTGTAACAATCATAGATTAGGTGTAGACATCCTGTCCCCATGTATTCTAACTCTCTCTGTAGCAAATATGGTATTAATAGTATTGACTGTTCCCCAATTTATGAACATTTGCAGACTTTGTTGCATGGAGTGATGTCAAACAGGCCTTGCTTGAGCCCTCAGCAGTAATCTTTGTTCTTTATTTCCCTGTGATTCTGAATTTTATGCTGTTACAATTGAATTTGAAAGCAGTCCAGTTTTTCTCTTAAAACTGGAGAGCTGACTTTTCAAACACTTTGTTCCCATTGTAGTTTATCTCCAGCCCATTGCTGGAGAATGAGACCAGACATACATTGCCATATGGCAAGTGTCTAGCTTTCTTTTAAAGTGTCAGCAATTGTGATCTAGAGTAACTACCTGAATGGAAAGGAGATGGATAACGCGTCTTGTAGCAGGACTGGAGTTTTTCAGCAAATCATGCCATTTGTCTACAAACAAGGGAGATATCGTTTGGCAGAGCAGAGATGCTAAGCTAGTCCCGGTCTGTTGGTTATGCCTTCAGATCTTGCTGTGACCAATTGCCAGGAGTGAAAGGGGTTTATAAAGTCATAAACCGCTTTGATGCCAGAAAACATCACCAGTCTTAGAAAAGACCACCTTGCATTGTTCAATCAGCCATCCAAATCCTGCAAACATGTATGAGTTGTGATTTCTGCAAAGTAGTCTGAATCTCCCCAGATTTCCAGGCAACACTGAAAAATTGCTAAGTTGGGCTTTGCGTGCAGCCTTCTGTTCCTCAGGGTCCCAGTACTTACATTTGCACTTGAACTAGCTCCAGTTAGTGAGCTGCTTGCGTGTGCTCTTGTGAGCCCCTGGCTGCTGTGAGATGTTGTGCACACTGGGATGAAGGGGCAGTTTCATGTCCTGCCGACCCCAAATGGCAGGGAATTGCAGTACTGGTTTCACAATAAATACATCGTGGCCGTGACTCACTGTTTGAGAACCGGCATATTAATCTGTATTTCCTTCCTTGAGGTCATCTTTGTCTTTTCTTCCAGGAGTATATGAATGGGTTACTTTCCAGATGAAGCCTGGTGGGCCAGTGTTGTGGGGCGAAGCGTTTCGTGCTGCAATCAATGCTCACATCAACACAGGCTACACCAAGCTGATTGGTGTTTTCCACACAGAGTATGGATTACTTAACACAGGTACTACTCTATTTCTGAGACAGACTTTGGCATGGGAAGGGGCGGAGGGAGAGGGGCAAGCCCTTGTCCTGGATCAGGATTGGACAGCTTGATGAAAGTGTTGGTGTGGATCACCAAAGTCCTGTAAACAGTCCTTGAGCCCAGCTTTGTTTATTGGGTTATAGGCTTAAGCCAGGTGCTGCTGTCTTAAAAGACACTCAGACCTGATGTTAAAGAGTCAAACCTTTTAAAGGCTCAGCAAAGGATCATCCCACCACTGACTTGCCTGGAGAATTGTTTCTGCTAACTGCAAGGCATCTAACAGGTGAAGACAGACTGCTAGAACTTACAGTACATGTTGTATTGCAGCATAACAGTACTCACCTGACTTTATTTGTACTTTCTCAGTCCACGTGATCTGGTGGAACGAGAGCCCAGATCATCGGGCAGCAGGAAGGCACAGTGCCCATGAAGATGCCAGAGTGGTAGCAGCTGGTAAGAGATGATGAATCCAGAGAACTCACTAGTGTTACCTGCATGCATGCTGAGAAAAGTATTATTTCTCATTGGATTACTGTCTTAATTAAATATGTATTTAATTTCAGTGCGGGACAGTGTCAGATTCTTGGAGTCCCAGCAAAATATGCTCCTGCTCCCTCTGCAATGCTCACCGCTGAAGTAACCTTCTTCTAAATGATGTAACTGATGGCAGAAAGGACAAGATGGAAGTGCTGTCAGCAAGTGCCATCATATGGATCGTCATACCGTCATACCCTGTTCTTCAGTGTACAATAAATAGATGCAAAAGGCTGATTGCTAGCAATGTAAATCAGTAAAATTTTGCACCCTGATAGCAATTGATAAACAGAAGTTTATGTTTTTACATCCCCAGGAAAAAGAACTCAAGCCGTATCACTTATGACATGAACCTGTTGTGGTTTAACCCAGCAGGCAGCTAAACACCACACAGCTGTTCGCTCACTCCCCCCTCCCCAGTGGGATGGGGGAGAGAATTGGAGCAGGGGGCAGGGGGTGATGGAAAGTAAAATTCATGGGTTGAGAGACAGTTTAATAGGACAGAAAAGGAAGGGAAAATAATCATCATGATAAAAGAATATACAAAGCAAGTGATGCACAGTGCAATTGCCCCCCACCCGCCACCTGATGCCCAGCCAGTCCCCAAGCAGCAGCCACCGCCCCTCAGCCAACTCCCCCCAGTTTATGTACTGAACATGACGTCACATGGTGTGGAGTATCCCTTTGGCCAGTTTGGGTCAGCTGTCCCAGCTGTGCCCCCTCCCAGCTTCTTGTGCACCTCCAGCCTTCTCAGTCGGTAGAGCATGGGAAGCTGAAAAGTCCTTGACTAGTGTAAGCACTACCTAGCAACAACTAAAACATCGGTGCGTTATCAACTTTGTTCTCATCCTAAATCCAAAACACAGCACTGTACCAGCTACTGGGAAGAAAATTAACTCTATCCCAGCTGAGACCAGGACAAACCACACTTCACCTATCTTTTATTTTAGCCACTCAGTTCTTAATGCTTTTATGCATAGCTAGATCACTTATCACACCTAGTAAGTGCTCTTTTCCAATGTTACAGCTGAGGGCTGGTATCACTTTCACAACGTACTTTGGTGACTCTTGTAATTATCACATCATGGCTATTGCATACTGGTTTAAGAATTGCCCCTAGGAGGTGCTGCAGTGAAGCTGGTCAGGTAGTGGGTGCCAATAAACTCTGCCACAAGAAGAGCATTTATTCACTATCTTGTTACAGTTCACTTCAGCCCTTTCCTTTTTTGTTCAGTAAACACTTCCTCAGACTTGTGGATTACACACATAATGCTTTGCCTTAGGTATTTTAGTATTTGTTTAGGGTGCCAAAATTGGATTAGCCCTTGTTCAACTGTGTAGTCAAACTCAGCTGATCTACACATGCTTACATTCTTTGAAATACTTTTTGCCAGACTGCTAAGAGCCAGATAAATTTGGGTAAAGCATTTATTTTTAGGGTTTACAGCTCAAGCTCTTACTCTTTTTAAACTTAAATGATAAGCCCATTCTCTAAGTACCACATTAGGCAGGTCCTGCATTTTGATCAACAACAGTCTTGATAATAGTTGCTTTAGAGCCAGTAAGCTAGAGTGAATAGCAGCAGGGCAGAGAGCACATGGGCCGAGAAGTCAAACTTGGGTTTAGTGTACAGTGGTGCAGAGCACCCTCTTCTGCAATTTAAAGGTCACTAACTGGCAGAGCACCTGGGAGGCTTTTCCACACGTTAATCACTGACCTCCAATGAGCAACTGATTTCACATTTCTACTGCATCTTTGTGCAGTCTGCCTAGTGATGACTATTGCTTCTGTAAAGTGCATTAAGATCTCATGGAAAGCACTAAGAAAACAGCTGTAGGCAATTATGCTTACATCCAAGGTGCTGGATCCAATGGGATCCAGATGCTGTAGTAAGGGAGTACAACAGGTCCCAGCTCCTATACCCAAATCTTCATACTCTTCTCCCTCCAAGAGAGGAGTCTTCAGCATTCTCAGGGTGGAACAAACACTACTTCAAAGACCACTGTCTTGTATTTTACAAATCAACTATTTAAGGTATAAATGGCTGATAAACCATCACTACCAAGTTGATTCAGAATGTTGCCTTATGGCAGTTAACGCAAAGGAGGACTTTTTTTTTAAATAACAAAAACATGGGCTGAAAAATGGGACAGGGAATTAATAGGACTTTTTTTTCCACGAATGCAAAAATTAAGTTTTTTTTATTCCAGTAAACAATAAAACGAGAGGTATACTAAAAACAGTATAATTTTTTTTAGTAGAACTATTTCCCTTGTCACCAGCCTTGAGAATAAATACTACTCAGGATGTTAGAGGTGTGCTTTATTCCAAAGTTTGTTGTTTTCTGACAAGAGGTTGATAAATCAAGCACATTACCCAAAGCACCAGCTGGACACTAGATTAAAACAGAAAACCCAGGAAATTTTAATTGGCTTTTCATGTCAGGATGAATTTTCCTGATGAGTGTAACTTCAAGAGTTGGCTGGATTCTGGAACTTAACTGGTTGACAGTGGGACTACAGGCAGTAGAAGGCAAAATTTTAAAATCAGTTTTCCTTTGAGCATCAGACCATTATTCTGCTTTCATTTGCAGACTGCTGTTCAAAATCAACCTAGTATTAACTTGAGTGATCTTCCTTTAATTTGATATTAGCTAAGGATTAGCTAAGTTTAGGGTATTTCAGATTCTTTGTACTCAAACGTAACATTTTGCTTTGTCAGTGAAAACAGGTATAGGGTAGATTTAGCAAAGAGGAAGAACAATTGTCAGTAGTTGCAACTTACCACGTCTCTGTAATGGAAATATTCAGAGGCAGATACCTGACTTGGGATTTAAACATCCAGGTAAGTTTGTTATGCTCTGCAGCTGGATTTGACAGTTACACCAATCACTTTTCTCAGGATTTGCTGGAGACCTTTTTATTTACTAAATTTAGAAGCTTAAAGTAGCACTTGCCTTTCAAATCTTGTGCCACCTCACTTACCTGAAAATAGTATGTACCCACCGCTAATTTGTAGAGATACTGGAACTTGCTTGTACATTATGCATCAAAGTGCACAACAAAACAAAACTGGGCAAAAGAAGAGCTGCTAACAGCACTCCTCAAAAGAACATATGCAAAAATGACACTTTGAAGACCAATGGTGCCACAACAGCTTTATTTTTTACTTAATACAAGGCAATTAGAGTGCCTTTTAATACTTCACATAACAGTTATTAGCAAATACAAATATATATACTTTTTTTTTTGCTTTTAATGAAAATGTCCATTTAAGGATTTAACTTAGAAATTTCAGTTGTGAAATCTCTCTAGATTTTTGCAAAGTTAACAGATATTCCAGTGCAAAAATAGATCCCATTACAGATAGCATAAAGTGCTTGGAATGAAGGACCAACTATAATTCAGGAGGGAAGGATAAGCACAAAGTGGTGGTTTAACCATGGGGAAAATACAACAACTCCTTACTGAAATACAAATATACTACAAAGAGGGATGCAACATGTCAATAGTAATAAAGTTTAAGTTAACACCTCAGTGCAGCTTCATTATCAAGAGTGGTTCATATACTGTATGTGACTCTAGAGTGATTTTTCCCCAACACACACTTAAGAGTAAATTAGTGGCTGTCTGATCTTACTCCATGACAAATCTTCACGTGAGAGTTGTATTATGTTGTCTTGTTTAGTACAAACAAGACAGATCAGAGCTGTGAAATAGTTTCAGTTAACATCCACATTTACTGTAACATGTTATCACAGGTAGCAGACTCTGTATGAGCATGACAGTCACAGGGCAATAGGAATCAAGAATCTCTTTTTGGCGGGCTAAGGAAAGAGGACTATGATGTGACTGTTGTTTCCTACTAAATTAATCATTTACGTGAGCAGTTACAAAGAGCAAACCACAGCCCTTTCAGGACCAAATCTGAATCCTCCTAGAACTCGTTCTAGCTCTACACGCACTAGTTTGGTGCAGTGCAAAACTTAAGCCCTTCACTTCGGTGACTTAATGCTGATTTGTAATAGTGATTTTTAGCAGTGGTAAGCCTTCAATACATGCTACTTGTTTCAATGATACCATAACATACCTGCAGCCTGTTAGAGAGAAGTCAATGGCTGTAGCTCACCTGTTTAGTAATTTTTCTGCAGCTGGAAGTCTGGTGTATTCATCACCCTGTAACTCATCCCCATAGGGTGACGATGCCATAAAGATAATAACAAAGCATGTTTTTAAGTGAGGTATACCAATCCCCATTACACTCCTTTCTTAATCCCCTTAGCAATGTATTATACAGATTAAAAAAAAAAGGTATGAAAAAGGCACTTTAGCAGAGCATGTAGTAAGCTCTTACTTTATCCCAAGGCAGGACACAGCAGGGACTGGGAACTTGTGCTAAATATTTAACTGTTTTTGTATTAAAAATGCTGAATTGGTCATTGTTACCAAGTATACCTGGAAATATGTAATCAACCTTCTTGAGGCTCATGCCAGTCTCTTCACTGTTTGTTGGGCTGCTATGGGCATTCACAGAAGAAAATGGTCCGTGATTGATTCATGGCGGAGTAGCATCAAGAACTAGTGCAGAACCCGTACCAGTATTTAAGGCGGAGGCATGACATACAGGAACAGCCCAGGAACTGCACTTGGGTTCAAACCACATTACTGAACCTATTTCTGAGTGTAAAAGCAAGACAGAGGGGCCCGTAAGTGTATTAATGAGAGCATATTCTCCCATGACTGTTGTAGGATGTGAACAAGAATTGGTTGTTCTTGCCATGTAATATCCCCTCTAATATTATCCTGGCTTTGTAAAACTTTAAAAATTGACTGACGTAACTGTAACACTACTATTTTGAACTACCTTGTTCTTGAAGGGGATTTTTACTGAAGCAGTTTGTCACATGTATAATAAGGGTGTATTCTCCAGTTAGGGATCACCTAATGACTGAAACTACACTGCACAACAGAAGCAGAAACTTACACATTAATCTAATGTTATACCAGTTTCCAAACGGGAAAATTTTAGGTGAACAACTTGCACTAATTGCAGATAGCAGCTGATTGCTAGAGTCTGGAACTTGGTCAGATCATGAATGTAGCTATTGCTGAATGGACAGAATAAGAGCATAGCATTGCAAGCATAATGTAAAGAAATACTGTGGCTACAAAGATCAACTGAAAGCACTTTCAATCCCTAATTATGCTACCTACCTATTTAAAGTCATAAATAAACTGTTAAAAAAAAAAATCTACATCTCATTTCTAGTTTTATCTGGCAAAGCCAGAAATGGCAACATGCTTGTGCTAAGCAATAACTTCAGATGATGGGTACCTTTCTGGTGCAAAGCAGGGGTTAAAGAGCAGATATTACATATCTGAGTGACATCTCATGATTTAGAATTTGCTCTTGGCATTAGCAGCTTGTACAACTACTGAGTTTGCTGCTGTGGTCCAAACCCTAGGTTTGCTTCTCACCCACTTCCCCCTACTAGGTGTTCATGCAGCTGCTGCAGTACCTCAAAGGAGCAGGAGAGTACTTAGCTACACAAAAACCTAGTCAGAATAGGTTATTGGTTTTGATGCTGGTGGGACAATCCTGTGCATTTGCAGGGTTCACAGTTCTGCATATCACCACTTACTGATGGAGATGTATGGATATGACTGCCTGTCTCTTGCCATCCCATCTGCACAGTACTGCTTTGTAGCCCCAGATTTGTCACCAACTGACCTACACCAGTCTAGGAAAAGCAGCTGGTCAGGTAAGTTTTCACAACCTATGGCTACAACACTGGTGGTGACTTTTCTTGCCACTGTCTTGGTGCATTCATTGCCAGCAATGGATGTAGCACCAGGAAATTCCCACTCCTGACATGATTGTTTTAAAGACTAAAACATGCATGTCTAAAATATCTATAAATAACCACTGGCCATGATTCCTCAATGAACTATTTTTGCAGCCCTAGTAAAAACATACTGTACAGGACAAGTTACAGTATGGTTGAAAGCCCACAGCATCTGGTGGGTGCTTTACCACAGCTTCAGAGTTATACTGTAATGAGCTAAGTTCAAGTCTTTCACTTGAGAACAGTACAAGACGACTCCACGAGGCACTGCCCCTGTAAAGGAATTTTGTTTTCATTGCATTGAATTGCATTGCATTGAATGGTTATCAGTACAGTGTCCAGTTTCTCTTCCTCTAGCTTCTTCTTTGGGAGTATCCTATCCCAGGAAAAGGAAGTTCGCATTCTGCTCATCATTTCTTTGCTGAAATGGGCTCACACACAACTTTCTTTTACCTTCTCATCTTGCAGGAAGGAATTAAGGATTGCAATGTCTACCACAGTCTGGTTTTTGTGCAATGACAGGTCCTTAGTGTGGTCGTCGTCGCTTTGGTCCTTAGCAAAATTTACAAATACCTGCAAGAAAAAAGGCCACGTCACACATCACCCTGGATTTTCATTAATTCAGGGCATTTCATACACTGGGCTTCCCGAACTAGTCCTGGGATTCAGTACTCTACTTTGCTGAAATGCCCTTAAAAGATAGGTCCAGTAAATTGGTGGACTTATTCCTACCTCTGCACGAAGCAGCTTTTGGCAGACAGGCTACTAAAAACTTACTTGGTCAAGTGTGGTCTGAGAAACGGAGTAGTCTTCTATGTGGAGTCTCTTTTTGTTCTGGGAGAGAATACTGAATATTCTGGCCAGGGAGGATGGTGAAGAGGGAAGCTGGTACTGCAGCATATTCCGATGCTTTTCCTTCAGGACACTTCCAGGGAAGGCATGCCCAAAGAACTCCTCAACAGGCTTCAGGTCTGGGTTTGCCCCTGCAATTCTCACCACTATGGTGTAACCATCTCCAAACCTATAAACAAGAGGGCCAGCACAGGAGTTGAGTGCCTTTGAAACAGAAGTGCAGCTTAAAATCCAGCAGCATTTCCCATAGCCAGAATAGCAATGGGAATGCTGCATGAGGAATTAAGTCTGACTGTATCTCCCTAAAAATGCAGACAACTCTGTGGTGTAAGTGAAAAGAAAATAGCTACCTGTTCTTTAGATGCTGGACGCTGCCCAGACACCTGAATCGCCCATTGACCATTATTGCCATTCGAGTGCACAGGGCTTCACACTCTTCCATGCTGCAGGCAGAAGTAACTTCATTAGCACTGCAAGGAGCAGCGAAGGGCAAAGCAGCCAAGCAAAGTTTAACATCCAGCCCTGGTAGATGCAAAAGCCAGGGTATGATACAACTGGGCTGCTACTTGCCTGTGAGATGTGAGCACCACTGATCTCCCCTCTTTGATGACACTCAGAGCGCAGTTCCACAAGAAACGACGTGCTTTGGGATCCATCCCTGTTGTTGGCTCATCCTGCAAAACATACAAAAAACAGGTTATGCTGTTACGTTCTACTCACAAATACCTCACCTCTGAAATGACCTGTCCATTCTGATTACGCATACTGGAAAAGCTGAAAATAAACAAGTTTGACTCTCTTTCCAAAATGAGAAAATAATTTATGCTCCAAATTTTAAATTAGCAAACATCTTTTTCAGCACTGGGAAGGACTGCTTATTTTGCAATTATAACATGTTGAAATATCCAGTTCTAAAACAAGCTAAAGTCACTTAGCTTGTTTAAATAGAGCACTAGACTACTTTCTCCTGCACTATGAACTTTAGTAATCCTAAGGTTTGGCCTCAATTTTAATGTAAAGAATCCTAAAATATTTATTTCCGATTTTCATTGAATTATTAAAAACACAGGACTGATTCTCCTGCACAGTAAGATTTGCTTGTATCCAGCAGGAAGGCTGTTATTTTTTTTTGTAGGTATAGAAATCTTTGCAGCAGTACTAAGGTGGTGAAGATGCTACAGAGCTGGCAGTTTGGCATCATGTTCGAGACCCCCCACTTTCCCAGGGATTTTTCAGAAACAGAAGTCTGAAGGCACATTATAGCTTGCACCTACATTTAAATAGGGAATCTTTATTTCTGTGTGCTCTTTGCTCACGTTTAAGTGACTAATGATGTATTTAAACATTAGTTGGCCATAAAATATCTAGTCTTCATTTGAACCTGATTTTTCTGTTTTCCAAGGAAAATGTTAATGAGCAAAGGTTGCAGACTCACCAGGAACACCACAGGTGGCCCTCCAATGAGGGCAATGGCTGTAGAGAGCTTGCGCCTGTTCCCTCCGCTGTAATTCCCAGCATATTTTTCGCCATATTTCACAAGGCCCAGTTTCCGAATTGCCCACTCGCCAACCTACAAGAGACAGCAAACCACCATCTTGAATCAAGCACAGCAACATCTACACAATGAGATTTTCCTTATGAGCTTTGGCTTTAAAAACATTTTTGAGAAGGGCCACTCATCTGAGGATCTAATGGGGCACGGATATGGGTTTTGAAACACCCTGTTCACCTCTAGATCAGGATATATGCAATCCCGCCCCTGGGAGGCCAGAAAAATAAATGGCTGCAGCTTACTGGCCAGTGAGCATGAGTTCAAGATCAGTTGAGCCATGATAACCATCAGTGTAGCGCTCTTGACAGCACCGGCTTTAGCTAGCTTTCCAATTGCTGTGGGCTTGCAGCAGGGACATGGTCGCTACTGACACACAGCAATCCCACTGTGGTGCACCTTAGCCCTTCAGACAGATGGGGAGGATCTGGTTTGTTTTTCAGGAGTGTTACTACTGGTGTCAGTAGACAGGCGTTGTTGCCCTGGGGACTAAAAAGCATTACGGGGAAAAGATTCAGCTACTACTTGGATGATACCCAAAACTGGGTCCTTTTTTATACAGGGCTGGTAGGAACATCACACAGAGGAACTCGCCAGCAACCTTCGAAGGAGCTTGCCATTCTCACCCATCATCACTACTCTCAAAGAGAGATTCAAGCTGCCTGGACATACCCTAGGCACCAGATCTGGCCCTATCCAAAGCACTGGGTACAGGTGTCATCTTCCTACCTACAGCAGTTCCTGTTCTGCAGCACCCAGGACGCATATAGTGAAAACTGCTCTTAACTCAAGGAAACAGCACTGAGAAGGCACTGTATGGTACTGGTCACTGCCATTAATTGCCTAAAGACTGTTAGCATAACCCCATGTCTGAATGCTGAAATAGCAGCACTTTAATGATGCAGTGTGATCAACTGGGAAGATGTAACAGCTAGCGTGAGGCTTCTTGTTAAGCTGTAGAGTGCTTGCTCCCTGGGACTCTGAAGAATTAACTCTTGCCAGGAGGTGAGGTTCTGCATGACCTGCAGCTCCACAGCCCTTAAACTCTTAAAGGAGAAAAGTCATTCAGTGGAGAAGTGCATCCACTATGAGAATGCAGGGCCCAAAGCGTACCCATTTAGTACACTTTTCTAGGCAGCACTGAAAAACCACAGCAACTCTGGTTTGCCCTGGAAGAAAACGGGGGCAGATTTCACTATACAGTATCTTCACATCATGGCATCGCTTGTGTTGCGGGGAGGGTGCATGCAAGCAGGAACGGTTGGTCACTGGGGTGGGTCCTATGGTGTTTCGTTTACCTTGCAGACTTCTTTCTCTGGAACACCTCTCAGGAGTGCAAAGAACTCCAAGTGCTCTCGGCCTGTCAGCAGTTCATTAACAGCATCAAACTGTGGGCAGTAGCCCATGTTCTGATGAACTTCTTGGATGTTGGACAAGATACTGTAAAAGAAAAAACCCTTTGTTAGCATTTCACAAGTACATGCTGCTATTTTAGGTGTTAAAAGGAGGGAAGTGAAACAGTGGGTTTGGAATCACTGAACTAACAAAAATACAGGATCCTAGAAGTCCATCTTGGCCAAATTCTTTTTTCTCTCTCCCCCATCCCCCCCTTCTTTTTTTAAATATGACATTTCAACATGAGAGGGCAGGTATTCAGAAGTGACTACCAGTCTAAATCCATCTTCCTAAGCTGCTCAAGTACTTTACCAGACTTGGCAAAGGGCTGCAACAGATGCCAGGAGTTGAAAAAGGGAAAAGTGGGGCAGAGTTTAGATTTGCTGGAAGTGGAACAAAGGCTGTGAAAGCTGGAGGAGAAAGCAGCAAAGGACCTGCTTTGACACAAAGCAGAGGAAAGATG
Organism: Aptenodytes forsteri; assembly: GCF_000699145.1. Classification (NCBI taxonomy): domain Eukaryota; kingdom Metazoa; phylum Chordata; class Aves; order Sphenisciformes; family Spheniscidae; genus Aptenodytes; species Aptenodytes forsteri. The sequence continues at coordinate 295,951 of NW_008794266.1, forward strand.
CATGGTCTTTCACCTGTTTCCTTTGAGGAAAGCTTCTCCTCCTGTCACATCTGTATCACCAGTTAGCATCTTAAAAGTGGATGACTTGCCAGCACCATTTACTCCCAGGAGTCCAAAGCACTGGGGACACAAAAGAGCAGATGAGTACAGTGTGTTTGAGAACAGGATTCAGCTGCATCATTTTCAGCACTGACAAGATGGGAGGGAGCAAATTGACCCTCAGGACAGCTGGAGGGAGTCTTCAGTGCATCTTCAGAAAAAAACTTCTGGACTTTCATTTTAAGTATAAATCTTTAGGCTGGGAAAATGAATGAACTGTGGTGTCACCTTGGTGCAGTGCCACCACAGTGTATCTGTGCCAAACTTTGGAGGGTACCAGAGTTTGGCTTCTGGTCCCAGACACTGAGAGTTCAGTATCTTTTTCAAAGGCAGAGAGAGACATAATCAGAAACTGCTTCAACTTCCAAGCAATTTCCTTTGATGTAATTTGAACATCATCTGTTTCTGATCTTACCCTACTCTTTGCTGTCTATTGTTCTTAAATACTACAGTAATAGCAAAGCAATGAATTTGACAGATAAGCTTACCTCTCCAGGGGGGATTCCAACACAGATCCTATCAACCGCTGGCTTTCGCTTCATTCTGTAAATCTGAAACCAGAAGAAAAAGAATGAGAAGGACAATGTCAAAGAGAACTATAGTTAGAACTATAATTACACATATTCAACATCCCAAACACGCTCTGGTTTTGATCCTACTAAGCTCCTCTGAATGAGGCTTCTGGTGAACTGCATGGTGTTGTGCCAACAAGTCTTAGGAATGCAGAACTTTTCTGTCACCTTGGTTAGCTCCTTGATTTCCAAGATATCACTTTGTCCTCCTCCACTAATTATCCTTTGTCTTTCTCTGGTTACATCCTCATCTTCATCATTCACAGGAGGCAGCTTGGCGTAGACAGGCCTGGAGAGAGCAACATGATAAAGCCTTAGCAGAAGATGACAGGGCCTCCATAATTAATATTCTCCCCAATTCACGGCGGACACCAATGAAAACTTTACCTGCCTGCAGTGGTGAAGTGGAGCAGACAACCTACCTGGGTTTGATGAAGAACCTGTACTGGATGAGCACTGTGATGAGGAAGAAGACAACGCCCTCTACTGCCATGGCAAAGAGGTTCCTTCCCACCAGGTCCCATGACAGAGGGGACACAAAACGATTTTCTCCTGCCAAAATGAGATGAAGAGCACAGTCACCTTTCCAGAGCGATGGGAGCAGGCTAGCATTTCTTCCTGCAGAGCTCACCAAGTTGAGCACCGGGGCAACTGGAGAGCAGCCAGCAGGAGGAGGGAAGGGACAGACCACACAAGGGGCCAGCTGTAGCTGTACGCACATTTCTTAGTGTGGTAAAGCTGGGACCCGGGCCCAGAAAATTCAGTCTGCCAAAGAAGAGCTAGCCCACCTTCCTGAAAGGTTAGTGAAGCACAGAGAGACTGTGACTCAGGCCTGGCATCTGCATCCCAGAAAAAAAAAACCAACAAAAACCAGCTTTCCAGAATCTCAGCCACTACTTACACTTGGCCTAATGATCCTCTCCATACAGCTGGCTTTATACATTTTTATTTAATGCCCCTGATAACTCAAAACTCTGGGGATCTATCTGCCAGGCCTCCTTCAGTCCTTGTAACAACCTAAAGAGGGCAGCTGTGGAGTCTTGCCAGCTTTGATCAAATCTGTGCTGCAAATCACACGCTTTCAGTTCCTGAAAGGTCATGGGAGCAAAGGGTGCTCATCCAGAGCAGACTTGAGCTTTCCCGGTTCAGTTCAGGCCACTGTCCCTGTGATACGCAATTTCACTTACCAAACCTCTCCAGAGCATCAGCCATGGCCTGGTTTTTCACCATGTCAATGAGTCCCCGCCCCAGGCAGAAGTGGGGGAAGATGAGGAAGACAGACTTCAGGATGTCATTGATGTTGTTCAGCTTCTGTTAAGACAAAATCAAGTGCCAGTGAGCCATCTGAGCAGAAAACAGCCACATGTGCCAAGTGTGGCCCATGTTGCGATTGACCCCCTCCCTCTCCCAACACTGCAACCCCACAAAAATTCAAGGATTAGAAATGCTCTCCCAAGAGCAAGTGCCATGGCTTCTCTGGACAGTCAGTGTTGTTGCATTGCTCAAGACGCTATTAATACAAACGAACTGCACCAAAGGAGAGATTCCTCCAAATGCTCACAGTCTAAAAGGCAGTGTCTGCAAATGATAACATGCCAAAAGGCTACAGGTTGAGGAGACAGTAAAGTTGTGCTTGCACAGACTGGTTATCTCAGAGGCTGTGGGTAGCCCCTCCCTATCCCACATTGGAGGCTCTAATCCTTTTCCTTTGTTGTCTTCCATTTGGCTTAGCCCACGGGTTGGACTGACAGCAGCCTGAGGAGAGGTTCTTGTTCTGTCAGGCACTTATCTTCAAGCATGTACATGGTTTTACTGGGCTAGAACAGACCTTGTACAAAAGGGACCATCATCAAGGACTGCCTCCTTATGCCCACAAGTAGTGGTACAATCAACAGGTAATTCCCACAGGGTCTCCTCAACCTCCTCCCACAAGGAACACTTCACACCAGTGTGGGTCAAACGGGGCCTGCCAAGACATCTTGTGTTGCATACAGGCATGAGAGGAACTTGCACCTTCCCCAGTAGGTATCTGGCTTTGGAAAAACTGAAGTGAGGTGTATAAATTTCCAATACAGTTAGGGAGGTACCTACCACAGAAGGCAAGACTGAGGGCAACTAAATGCTTGAGTGCTTGAAATGGCCCGTAGTAGACAGAAACTGCCCCACATGAAGAACATACAGGAAATTCCATTTGAACATAAGAAAATAATTTTTTTTTACCCTAAGGGTAAGGGTGATCTGGAAGAGGTTGCCCAGAGAGACTGTGGAATCTCCATCCCCATCCCTTTCAAAACCTGATGGCCCTGAGCAACCTGCTCTAGCTGACAGCTGACATAATTTTTTTTTACCCTAAGGGTGATGCAGAACTGGAAGAGGTTGCCCAGAGAGACTGTGGAATCTCCATCCCTGGAAATGTTCAAAACCTGATGGCCCTGAGCAACCTGCTCTAGCTGACGCTGCTCAGAGGTTGGACTAGACAATCTCAGGAGGTCCCTTCCCACCTGAACTATTCAGTGAACATTGCTGAAGTGGGCTTTAACCCATTTCCATCAGAACCTGTGTTTAAACCGCTGCAGTAGCTAATGGGACCAGGCTGGAGGCTAGCCTTTCTGGAAAACTGGTTGCTAAAGCCAACATGGCACCAGCATGGAACTAGATCGTAGCAGCACAAGACAGTGAGGAGCTTCTGAGGAAACATACGTTGTTGGTGAAGAGCTCCAGGACAAAGGTGGCCACACTACCATTGATGCCAATGAAGAGGTTCACGCTGGTCAGCACAACATATGCTGTGCTGGGGATTTTGAACACGAAGGAGGCTGGATACATGAGAGGGGTGATGGACCACCTGGCAAGAGGAAAGGCAGCAACATCAGGTAAGCACCTTCTGAGTCTAAGAGCCTTCCCAGTCATCCTTCTGATGAGAAATCCCTTACCCATAGAGAAACAGAAGGAGAGCCAGCACAGGCAAGTTGGAGGAGGATACATAGGACTTCTGCTGGAAGCAGATGAAGATGATGATGACTAGTGTGGCTGGAACAATGTAGTTGCACTAGAAGATGAAAAATATGGGTTTAGATTTGTTCCCATTTTGACAAAAAAAAAAAAAAGAAAGGTGTCTTTCTGCTCTGAACCAATGGTTTTCAACATTCTTCAGTGTTCCCAAAGCTGTTTCCAATGGGAGACACTTAGGAGTGTCACATGTGTGAACTACAATGTAGTACACATGAATTTATATTTCTTGGTCCCTCTAGAAGTAGTCAATAGGCTCTCAGAGGTTCTGGACACCACAGGTTGAAAAAACCTTCTTTGAACAGAGCAGAACAAGGGGCTACACAAGCAAACATTTTGGGGCAGGTATTTTAAAGTGACATAATAAATGCTAGTGATTGAGCTTATGGTTGCCTTCCCATCCTCTGTTCAGCGTTCCTTGTCCCACTGAGGTGAACCACCGCCCCAAGAGAGTGAACACAGAAGTCATAGGCACAGTTGTTATTCACTGAATTAATGTGGTGCCCACTGGCCCCAACTGCACTTTGCACTTCAGTGCAACGGACACCCTGCAAACACAGAATGGAGGACAGTTTAGCACAGTCACAAAGCTCTTACCATATCCCAGACAAAGTTGGCCAGCCAGTAGATCACAGGCTTCACACCACTGATGAACTGCAAGTGTTTAGACTTGCTGACACGTTCCTGGATAAGGAAGACCACAAAGCTGGCAGGAACAAAGGACATGGCAAAGATCACACAGATGGAGACTAGGACATCCACAGAGGTGGTCATCCTGGACAAAAAGAAAAAAGAAGAAAGCAAAGTGTTTGTATGCTGGTGCTGGCTCCTTCGAGATGAAATGAGGCAGGTCATGCAGGACAGTGCAGAAACCTTTTCTCCTTCTGCTGTCCTTGTTTTGCAGGGTAAAGGATGACCACATCAGGCTGTCTTATATGCACAGTTTTTCTCCAGCCATATAACAAAGGGTACATACACAGCCTGTTGGCATCTCAAGGACAGCACCACAACCTGGAGATTGGTTGGTAACTTCAGCACAATAGACTGTTTTCTGCCTTCCTTATCACCACCACTTTGTTTCCCACTTAATGCATTTCATGTGGCTGTTGGGGGTTTGCCTTTTTTTTGCGTTGTTTTAAAGTTCAGAGATATCTGACTGTCATCTGCCACTGCTCTAAGATCTGAAGGATATATCTGCAGACAGCCTATGAGTCCCGACTCTGGTTGTGGTAGTAGTGGACTAGTCAGTGCCTCAGTGAAGTAAGCCCTGTGCATTACTGTGTGGCCCCCAGGTTAAGACAGTGGGCAAAACTGAAGAGAATCTATCAATGGTTCCTAGTCAAATGGTGGCACCTTGAGACAAAAGAATGACCATATTCATGGCGAGCTGCCTTTCTGGATATGGCTGAGAGGAATTTCCCAAGCGGCAGAAGGTCTGAAGATTACACTGGTTCTTAGAAACTGCAGCTTCCACAGACTCAGAGACATAGAAAGCTTGCACAGCAGTGCTGTTCAACAGCAAGTGCTCAACAGCACGTGTTGCCCAGACCACAGAAAATAAGGCCAGCATGTTAGAGCCTAAATGCCACAGGCCACCAAGTGTCCACCAATGAGGCTAACACCTCCCACGTTGCACATTTCCAGTAATCAGCAGCTGATGAGCCCAAACCCATCCGCGTTCACGTCAGGACTTACAGGGCCACTTCAGAGAGCTGCTGCTTGGTGAGGTTGAGTGGGTGATTGAAGGCAGTGATCCCATAAGCACTAGGGTTTTTACCCTGCTGCAGGTTGGCCCGAAGGATGGCATTGTTGACCACATTCAGGAAGGAGGCGATGGCATGCCAGCCCTTGTTGTTGAACCACACCTGCAAGAGATCACATCAGCATCAGAAAGGCACCAGGTACCTCAGCTACCCAATAGGCTCCTGAGCCCTGCAGAACATCTCTTCCTCTATTGAGGGCATATTATTTCTTTCCACATCCTTCCAGCTAGTTTGCTCAGGGACAGAACATACAGTTTGATCAATAACCACAAAAGGCTGCTGGAAGCTAGCACTGATCCAGCACTGAACTCCTTCTGGACCTTAGGCCTAGACTCCAAGGGAGAAACAGATTTTGGGGAAACCAACACAAGAATACAAGCTGCATTTGCTCCACTAGCAAATACCGAGAGCTCTGGTCTGCACAGCTGTCCAAGACAAACTGCTGGGACTTTGCTAACTAAAAATAACTCCAGCTTACCAGAACTTCAAATAGCAGGCACAGCAGCGAGGATTGGTTAATTTACCTTCACATTGTTCTTTGTATCCAGGCCTTTCATGAAACTTGACAAGCTGTTGAGAAATCGATCTCCAGAACTCCCCTGCAAACAGCAAAGATACAGTTACTTCCCCTCTGAGAATACCTTTATTCATGTCATGGGGTCTAGTGGGGGTCACAGTATGTTTTTCACAGCTCTGACAGTTTTCTTTCCATTCTGCAACCTGTATCCGCCAAGTCGGAGGTGGTAAGAAGGCTGAGAAACTCCAGCTTTCCTTCCCCCCTTCCTTTCTGCAGTCCCACCGGTAAGAGAGGTCAGCCTTAGGCCTACTTTTTTCCCAGCAGTCAGTATTGCCAGGGTTGCAGGCAACCTTCGGACACATTGCAGCCCACAGGCAGTCTAAGAAGAAAGCAGTGGCCCAAATTCTCTTCTGAGCCAAGGCAGACTCAGCACAGGAGGGCTCAACTGAGGTTTTGAAGGAGATAGCAACCGCTTGTTAATTCCCTGAGACAGCCTGCCGTCCTGCCACAAAACACTCAGAGGTGTCGGTAATCCCCACTGGCTTGCAACTGGTGTTGGGCAGAACACACATCAGCAACGTGGGCTGCGTAAGCCTCAGCTGAGCGTGTCCCCAGGCCTTCTGCTGCTCCCAGACACCAGCCTGGGAGACCCCAGCTCAGAGGCAATGGGGAGAAGCCACTGGACACCGCTAACATCACATGCTCCTCATTTTATGGCTTCCAAGTCATCTCCCAAGTAACAGGACTCTGACATTAGTGAATCCTGGGTTTATGGGGGACAGCTGCTCACCTGTGCTAGCTCCAAGATTTCCTTCACCTGTTTAATGGCATCAGTGACTTCATGGCTTGGAGGAAGCATGAGGGAACTGCTGGCTCCCAAGGAAAAGCCACCATACCTGAAAGTTCAGACAGAAAGTGATGCTAAGACCTGACTACTCACTGGCCTCCAGAAAATACCACTCCTCCTCCCTCCCCAGATGTCCCCTCTTCCTGCACTATATCCAAAGCAAGTGTCTCCCCTCTTATATGAAGGGATGACTTTGATCTTCCTACACTGCTGCTTAGCCATGATGTCTCCAACTCCTTGTTTCTGGGGTTAAATACCCATCTTATGACTGCTCAGTGTGCTGTTCCATTTAACAAATGCAGCTATCCTCTGCTGCCAGTGCAGACAAAGCAGGACATCTCCCTGCTTCCCTTGCTTGGAAGAACAGCACCTCCCAGGATGGAGTATCAGTAGGCTGGTCCTGCAAATATTTGCAAGCCAATACTGCTCTCTGCGTAAGGCAGGCATGCTTTCTAGTGATGTGCTCTGAGGTTGTCCCAGTTTATCCTTAAACATGCTCCCTCAACATCTGGCAGTTAAGAGTCATATAAAAAAACCTGCAAAGCAGGGTGGGTCTGTCCTGCTTAATACAGTGCTCAAGGGTTAGTGGACACATAGAAGCTAGAGAAAAGGCAGTAACTCACCTGAACTCATTCACCCAGATCTTATTCTTTAAGCTGTAGAGACAGAAAAGAAAGCTGATGTATAAAACGTGGAACAAGAGGAGAGATAGACCTATCAGTGCTGCAGGCACAGGGCCAGGGAAGAGAGCGCAACAGCCTCTCACATCTGGCATACATCCCACCACTCCTCTTCAGTGTAATCCCTAGGGTTGGTGCCCAGACTTACCCCGTTACTCTGCCTACAAGGCTCAGGACACCCCCCTCAGAGCTGCCACAGCATCACTAATAAAGCAGAAACACCACTTGAGCTGCGGATCAGGACAGCTGAGTGGGCCTGCCCCACTGCTGAAGAGTTTGGATTGCCCAGGTCTATTTGCCTGATCTGTGCAGCATCCCCCATAGAGCAAGCAGCATTTGGTGGGGAGGGAAGGGAGAGGGTGTGTTCAACAGCTACCTTTTCCCAATGATCTGTGCGTAGGTCTTCACTAGGTAGTCCGATACATTGCGGCCTGTCAGATTCTGGAGGATGTCAGCAGTGTCTTGCTCACGCTGGCGTCACCAGGGAAAACACAAACGCCCATCAGAAAACAGAGATGCAGAGTCAAACAAACTGTGTGCAGTGCTGTATGCAAGAATCACACCCAGCCACTTTGCTCTCCAGGAGCATCCCTCATTGCAGCACCACTGAGCTCCATCGTACCTGTGGGGGTGGCAGCCCGCCTGCACCAGGGGGGCACACAGGCAGCATCTTCTTGATCTTCTCGTTGCTGCACTCGCAAGATGGAGAAGGGTTCTCCATGCTCCAGTTGCCTTTCAAGAAGATGTCCAGGACTGAGTCTGGGACTGAAGTGGTGGTCCATTCCCTCTGCCCCATGGTGCAAGGAGTGTCTCTGTGTCAGGAAAGAGGCGAGGCGAATGCAGTTTTGAAAACAACTATGATGGCCTTTGCTTACAAGCCATTTAAATAACAGACACCACAGTCCCCAGAAGAGGCAGGCTGTTTTTCAAAGGAGCCTGACCTCACTGAGACAAACAGCTCAGTGCAACTGACCAGGCTCTGCAGCTTCTAACAGATCCCAGCGCCAAAGAGACTGAGGCTGACCAACACCGAGTAGTGCCGGACACTCCCCTCTTCTCATTCACTTTGCAGCACGTGAGTGCTTTATTTCAGTCAGTCCCAGCACGCACAGTGCCCAGAGTTTAAGGAGTGTCTGGACAATGCTCTTAGTCATATGGTTTAGTTTTAAGCAGTCCTGCAAGGAGCAGGGAGTTGGACTCAATGATCCTTATGGGTCTCTTCCAACTTGAGATACTCTATAATTCTAAGATCACGGCAGACAGTCATTTCTTGGATGACATTTCTGCTTTTGGGGCACCAGAATACTGCTCTTGCCCAAGGCAGCATCAGTGGGCAGCCTCCTCGCTGTACCCCATAGGTGGAGTAACCCAGCTCCTGTGTCTGTTTTGCAGGATACAGCTTACTTTCCACCACTAGCCAGCACATAGGGCCCCTTCCCCTGCTCCCCATCATACTGTGAACATGAGCTGCAGTTCTTCCAGGCTAGAGACATGCCATCCCAGACTCTGTATACCCCTTCTGCACTCACGGTCTGGACCTTCAGAGGTTTGCCCAAGGTCATGCAGCAAGTCAGTGGCAGAGCTAGAAAACACCACCAGTGCTGTCTGGCTCTCCGCTTCCTGCTGGTGTTTGTGCGGGTGCTAACCTAGGTTTCTAGTGCAGCTAGAAACAGACGATTGTGGAATGGGAATAGCTACAGTCAACAACATACAGCAACATGACTATGTCCTTTTCCATATTCAGGACCAAACAGTAAATTGAGGGAGAGACTACTGTCTCCTTTCCATCTCTGTCAGTAAGGACTTGCACTCAAACCTCACTCCCTCACCACACTGAGGGCCAGTAACTTTCTAAAAGGTCCTGAGCAGAAAAACTGAATCTAATTGCAACTCTTCTGCCTTAAATCCTGCTCTGGCCATGCATGATTATCATTCCCTAAAGCCGGCTAAATCTACTGGGTGACCAGAAGCCGGGGCTGGGCTTCCTCTTCCCAGCATTCCCCCCCCATCTACTTACGGGATGGAGTGTCCCTGCATACAGCGTGTCCCAAAACCAGGCTTATTGAGAAGGGCGTCCAAAAGCCTCTGAGTGCCTGCATCTTCTGGCGCATCATTGCTATGGGTACAGCAGAGAAACACTATCAGATCAGAGGGATAACAGGCACACAGTAAAAGCTGCAGCAGAACAAGGCTGAGAGCACAGTGAAGGAGCTCAGGAAAAGGATATGGGTGGAGATTTCCCTTTGAAGAATGCTTGGCCTAGGAGCACACACACTCCTGGTCTTTGTGCATAGTATTACTAGAGTCATAGCACCATTCAGAAATGGATATGGCCTTGCCAGTAGTTAAGAGTTAGCATTTAAAGGTCTAAAAAGAAAATACCAGAACTCTATCAAAATGTGCTTCTGAGCTAAACAAATTTAAACAACCTGGTAAGGAACTCAGTAACTCCCATTTGCAGAGAACACCACAAATGTAGGATTTAGCACCATTTCTAGGCCACAAGAAACGTACCTAATAAAAGTGTACTGCTCATCATACATCCAGGGCTGTAATTCCAGGCTGGGATACTTCCCAAAGGGAGGAACGATCAGGCTGAACATGAGAGCAATGCACACAAAGACAGCTGGCAGCACAACCTGAAATTGCAAGGAAAGAGCACGCCCTTTTTAAACCAAATGTTCCCAGAGGCATCAGAAGCTACATGTGAGTCACTTAATGGATCAAAACTTTTTCAAAGTTTCCCAGGAAGGTCTCTGCTATTTACACCAAGGCATTGCTAGACACCAATACAAGACCTATCCTGGCATTCAATCAGGGCACCCACTTGGGATGCAGAGGATTCAGCCTCCAAATGCTGCTCTCAAGGCCAAATTTGGATTTGAATCTCAGCTGCATCCTTGCTGTGCAAGAATACTGTAACCATGTAGTTATCATGTAACTCCTTTCACTTGCACAGGCTCCCTTTTCCTCAGATGTGCAGTGAAGACCAGTTTTGGTTATCTGTATTCCCTTGAGGTTTTCTGCCCACCTTCAGCTCCGAATACTGCATGGTCCAGAGCTGTCCCTGCTGAGGGACCCTGCACATGTTGGGTGCTCTCACCTGAGCAAAGAAGCCCTTCCGGCTTCTCTTGGCAATAAGCAGCCTCTTCCACAACAGAGCCATGAACTGCTGCTGGGTGAGCTTCCAGCCCTTCATCTGGTAGGATCCTTTCCCATCCATGCCACTGAGAAGGTCTGTCTCTCTGGATTCTGTTAGCAAGAAGAAATGACCCTCATTCAAAAGCTCACAGAGATGTTCTCTGGGCCCTTCTGTGCTGAAGTTCACCCTGAGACACAGGGTGACAGCTGCAGCAGCTACTCTCACTCATCCAAAAAAAAAAAAAAGAGAGCGGTGAGCAGAGATAGCAATAGAAATTCATATGAATGCATTTTCACCCTTATCTCTGAGCCTTGATGGGAGGACTGAGCAGGCTGTGGATAGTGCACTGCCCACTATTCCTAAAGGCAAATAAACCACCGCTCTTTTGGCGGTCTCAGCCTTACGATCTGCAGTATTTATAATACGAAAGAGTGTCCACAAGAAGAAAACAGGTTTGAGCCCCAGCAATACCTGGATCCATGTCTGAATCATTAGGATCAAATGCATCATCTTCTGTAAATGGACGAAGGCAGCTCTGTCTGTCTCCAAATACGCGCCTGTTCCTTCTGGCTGGCAATGTCCCATCTGAAAATAATGCAGTTATGATTATCTGAACTGCTTCAGTTAATCTCCAATTATCCCAAGAAAAACCAAAGCAATATCATCTTCATTTTACATGTCTTCTACTTGCAAACTGAGGAGCTGATCTGGAGTGACTCCAGTGCAGGTAAAAGTAAAACCAAGACAGTCACGTTGCAAGGGTCACATGTCTTATGCACCATTTTTTGTGTACTGTCCTAGAAGCTTCTTCCAGTGCACTGGACACTTTTTTTTCATTTAGCCATGGAAACTGCAGGCTGCTCTCACTGTAAGAAAGTTCTCACTTAATATGCACATGATTCCAAGTGCAATTTACTAGCACTAGTTTATCAGGAAATGCTGGCACACAAAAAAGCACTTAGTGCAGTGAGCTGCTCTCAGGAAGTCATTTGGTCCCTACTGTGGTCTGACCCTGTCAAGAGTTTTTCCTGTTCCTGAGAGTAGACAATAGTGTCAGTCAAGTAATTCACAATACACTCAAGCACTAGAAACTCTCCACTATTACAAAACAAACATGCTACCACAGAGTCAATAGAAGTTAACAGTATATAAAAGCATGCATTAAGTATACTAAGAACAGCTATTTTAGGTCATTAAAAATCTTATCATAGCAGAGTTCCAGTTCAGTCAGAAACAGGGCCTGTCACACCTTGGCATGTGTCACTGTATAGCTGGACATGCTGCCATACACAAAGGTCATCCACCTGCCCAAGACCGGTGAGACCAGGAATGCTCCTCATTTGAGATAGCTCCCCAGGGAATAAAGGGTCTAGTGGGTAAGTCCTGCATCGAGATTTTACTCCTGAAATATCTAGGCTTGGTCAGCCTTGTGCTTAAACAGCACAAGTACCATAAGAAAGGCTACCACCCCCTGAAGCCCACTTCAACACTGTAGGAGACAACTACACCCACCTGAGGTTTCTGCATCCACACCACTATCATCAGCCACTTTCAGGAAGATCTGAAAAGCAATGATAAGTGTCAGTGAAAATTAGAAGGGGAGCGATAACACAGGGACTGCTTCAGGAGATGCCATGAGAAAGCACAAGACTGATAGATGCAGCATGAAAACAGAGGATACAGGGTTTATCCCCTGTGCGATAGAGACATGGACTTTGTGGCTTCTCACCAGCTTCCAGGAGCCAGCCTGTAACCACATACCAACTGTTCTCCCCTTCCAATGTCAGTTCTCAGTGCATCTCAAACACAAGCTCTTTCCTATGTCTCAGATAAAGACCTAGTTACTAAATTTCGGGAGTCCCATCTTCCTCCTAGTCTGACAGTGCTCACACTCCTGTTCATGCTTGAATAGGCACCTTTGTGGAGCTTGTCCCATGGACTCTCCTAAACCAGAAAAAAAACATTTTCGAATTGCAGATAGCAGCCAAGTCCTTCAGAGCTGTGCCTAGATGGCAACTTCAATAAGTAACAACACCACAGTTTCAGTTTCTCTTGTCATTATTAAAAAAAAAGACATTTCACATAAACGGGATAAAATGCATGATGCTTCTGTGATAAAAGAAAGGGAGATTTGTCAGTTGGAAAACAACATTTCACAAACGGGATAAAATGCATGATGCTTCTGTGATAAAAGAAAGGGAGATTTGTCAGTTGGAAAACAGCCACAAGGAAACATCCCTAAAAACATCCCTGACAAGGGCATACATCCAAGTGGCTTCTGTAAAGTACGGTCTCCAGTACTGAAATGTATGTTTTCAGTTAAATGCAGCACAAAGCATCCCTAAAAATACCTCAAAGATGTTTACACGTCATTAGAAGCCAAATTGGGGGCCAACCTTCACATGACATCGCAGCGAAGTGTAACTGAGTACAAAGGACCTGTCTATGCTTGCCTGTACTACATTTCAGTTTTTAATGCATGCTTCTATGAGCACACACTTAAACAGGGCAGAAGACAATCAGTTTTGGAGAGGAATGCAAAGCTGCCAGTTCCACAATAAATGTTTACAGGAAGAGACAAGACTCCATCTTGTTCTTATTTCAGCCATGATTTATTTTGCCTAGTTTAAGTCAAAAGAGAATCTTCAGCTCACTCACCTCCTCCAGGGTGGTTTCAGAGATCCCGTAGCTGGAAATGCCAAGATCAGAGAGACGGTCATCAATTTCATGGAACAGCTCCACGAAAGCTCCCTCTTTAGCAGCCTTGTACGGCAAGACATAGGTTAATTCATGGCCGATGTCCTCCACCAGCCTGGCCTCAGGAACATGTTTTGTAATGAGATTTGAAATTGCAGAGACATCTAGAAGAACCAAAAGGTAAAGATGGTGTTCATCTTGTTAGTGCTCATTATGTGGAAAGAAGAGCTCAGTCTGAAAAACCTTGCCGAAGGAAAGGAGGGAAAATGGGACATCTCTGGAAAGCAGCTCATTTCCATGGAAAATCTGGTTTCCTTTTACATTTAATACAAGCTTGGATGAAAGCCTAGACCCAAGCCTAGCTATTCTTTTTATTTGCAGTATTTGGTACAGTTTCTACATGCTACTGGCAGCCCTGCAAGTCATTGATGTGCAGTTCACCAGCAAATGTTACATATTGCTAACAGGCCTAGCAACTATATAATCTTTGGTTATTAAACCTCAGGACAGCTTGAACCCAAAATGGCTCAATAAAGAAAAATGTTCCAATATTTACGGATTTAAAAATACCATCTCTGTGAATTTAATAATTGTCCCAAGACTGTAGCTACACAGGGGCACAAGGTTAAGGCAGTTATCCAAGGTCAAAGATAGAGCAATGTCAGCACTGGGACTGAATCTTACATTCTTTTCCAAGCCTCACCTATTGTCAGTGTGTCACTTTCATGGTCACTGCCAAGGCCAGCGTCAGAGCTGCTCTGGGAGACACTGTCATCCTGGCCACAGAAGAGAAGACAACCATTATTTCCTGCTGTTTAATCAAAAAGGGGCCCACCAGTCCCCTTACACTCTAGGTAACTCCAACCAGATGCTGCAACATGCTGGATACTCCACAGAGGAGTCAGAAAGTAACGGTGATATACCACTGCAAAAGGCTGAAATACAACTAAGAGGTGACAGTTACAGAAGTGAGTGTTACAAAAGTGTGCACTTCATCTATTCTGTATCTCTCCAATCAGCTTTGGACCACTGGCATTGAAAGAAACTATAATAGAGATGTACGTCCCATGCAACATTTAACCAGACATGATCTGGCATAGTACCTATAAAAAGCAAGTAACGCTTCTTTTAAAGAGTAAGGGATTTCTCTTTCAGACATTCTACCATGTAGAATCTTAGCTGCTGCTTCCCATAAGCCTAAGATTTCATGAAGGAAGAATGAATATAAGCAGGAAGGGTCAGCTGTACCTTTTTCAGATAGGACACTGTGCTGCTGCTGTTTCGGCAGGAGCTCAGAGAGGAATCCACATCCTTCTTGACCAGGGTCAAATAATAGCCTGTTCCCAGCTGGTTCTTCAGGAAGAGAGAAGAACCAACACAGCAGAGCTTGCCATGAGAAATTATGGCAATCCGGTCCCCCAGAATGTCTGCCTCATCCATGTGATGCGTGGAGAGAATGATAGTGCGGCCTGGAAGAAAGCAAGGGAAGACACTGCTGGTAAGTCAACCATACCCATGTTCCCAAGCCAAAGCCACAATCATCTGGGTCTTGCCATGAAGTTGTATGCCACAAGTCCAGGCTCCTTTGAATGAGGCTAGCAGTATGGAAGAGGTTCACAACTGCTGTCATGGGTTTATTCTCCCCACTCTCTGTAGGCCGTTGTCATGCTCAGCAAAGGCAGGTTAATTTCACGTCAGCAAGGTTGGTTGCACAGAGCAGAACAGGACAATGCTGCACACCAAGGGTGAACTTCCGACTTTTAACTGCCCTCACAACCCAGTGAGGAACTTTGTTCATGAGCTCTGACATGAACACGATGAGAAAGGAGGACAGATGAGAGATCACAACATCCTTGTCCTGCATGCTCTTTGTTCTTTCCTCAGTGCAGGCAACAATAGATTTGGAAAGACACATTGCTATTTTGGGAACAGTCATGAGTCAGATTAACTTTCTTTTGCTTTCTACGACGCATTCATTAGGAGTAGAGAAAAAGACCACATACCTTGCCGATACTTCAGGAGCAATTCCCATATCCCTCTGCGAGAATAAGGATCCACCCCAGCTGTAGGCTCATCCAGAATGACAACCTTGGAGCCACCAACAAAGGCTAAGGCAACCGAGAGCTTCCTCTGCATGCCACCTGACAGGCACAAGAATAAAGAGGTGTTCAGGCTGAGGCAGAGATGAGGGGAACAGCAATAGGTGCAGCACAGTGGATAACAAGATCTCCAAGAGAAAGCAGAATTGCATACTGCAAAGACCAAGCACTGCTACTGTTTCAGGCCTTCAGTGTCCCATCACCTTCAGAACAGGGGATAATTCATCTGGATGGTCTTCCTTCAGTGGAGTCCAACTCTCCTCCTACTGCAAGGAAACCACACCTTGCAAGCCCCTCCATAAGTGAATCATACTATCGCAGCATCGGCAGTAGCAAGTCGCCAGCTTGGAGGCCTAACCATATTTGAGGATCTGGAGCACCGGTCTCCAGAGCTTGAGCTGCAGAAATATGTCCCCAAGAGACACCCCTCCTGTGGAAGTGTGCCAGAGGCAGCAGAAAGGAATTATGTTACACTCTTCCATACTAAAGCCAACCTGTGGCCATCTGCTCTCCCTTCCCAAGGTCAAATGTGCAGTCTGTGCTGATAGTTGAATCAGAAACAAACGAGTCTCGGTCCCTCAACTACCTTGTACAGACTGGTACAGGAATCCTGTTGTTCCTGAACAAAGCGGAAGGACACTCCAGGATGCCAACTGAAGGAGCAGAAGTCAGCATAAGAAATGCGCGTACAGTTCACAAACAGCAAGGGACTTGGAGATTATGGTCTGAGCCACTCCCACCTAAACCCATAAAACCCAAACATCTTAGCAAGCATTTGGAGAACACATATCACACATAGCTCAACTATGTTGTGACGGAAACAAGTACAAAATACTCAGAGAAAGTGAGTGACTTGTTATGGCCATTAGATAGTATAAGATAGTGTAAGATTGTTAAGTTTACTAAGATACACTGATTAGGTACTTAATAACTAACTGATTTCCTTAAGCGCTTAATTGTGTGGTAGTCTATATTTAATTGGAGGATCCAACCAAGGTCCATGATGCAGCCTCTGTGAAACTCAAGAGAGTTTTTCTGGGGCTGAGGAAGCAGCTGAGAAATGTAAAAGCAGCTGAACCTACCAGAGAGTTTGCTTGTCCTAGATTTCAGTTTGTGAGGCAAACCAACATCCATTGCCATCTGCTCCATCTCTTCTTTCACCTTCTTTTCCGGCAGCCCTTTGAGCCGAGCATAGAACCAGATGTGCTCCTCCACAGTCAGCCTAGGGAACAGGAACAGGCTCAGGGCACAGCTGAGAGCACCATGCTGGGATTCATCACCTGCATTAGCATTACAGCAAGCATGTTTGTTTGCTTGGGAAAACATTTTTTAAGGCTGAGGTTTCAGGAAAGAGCTACAGACTGAGTGTGCTCAGCTTGGGCCTGATTTCAGGGTGTGGCTATTCAGCACCAATGTAAATAATCCTCCTTTAAGGTTGCTTGACAGAGTACCCCAAACATTCCCAATCACTAGGCACTGGGGAAACATTTGGCCTAGTTAAGTTTAACGGAGTAGATTTCTTTAAAGAGAGGTGAAAGATGAAAGCGTAGGCTATTGCTGATAATTCACAGGCACGTACAAACACGCTAATAAACAGAAAGTCCTTGTACCAATCTCGCACCACCCCGCTGTCTCACACCATGCACACAGATAAAGATAGGACTGTCTGAGCTGAAAGCACACTACTGTCTCCTAAAGAACACAAATGTGTTTTGGATAACACCAGCTCTGCATCTCACAGATGCTACTCACAAGTCAAACAGCACATTGTGTTGCGGACAGACACCCAGGTTCTGCCTGATGGTGCTGAGCTCAGAGCGGATATCTTTGCCCAGGATGAAGGCTGTACCCGAGGTTGGGGGGAACAACCCAGTCAAGATGGACCTGAAGGACAAACACAACACATAAGCAAGTTCCACCACTAGGAAATAGCTGCTGCACATGCCAGAATGGATGAATGAAGAGTGGGTGGAAGCCCTGGGGAACTCCCACATGAGGAAAGTAGTCTGAGAAACATCTCACTAATGGATAAAAAAAAAAAATCAGCTCCAACGGTTTTAACAGTGATCAAAGCACACCCACACGACTCTGCTTGAAGGAAATATTTTTTCCTCTAAAAGCTTCTTGTCCTTTCAGTCCCAACTCGTTTCCTTACGTTGGTAAGTCAGAATCACAAATGGCATTACTAAAAAATGCTGCCAGCAGATTGATTCGGCACAGCCTCAACCTGATCTACCTTCAGTTTCAGTCCCCTGTATCTGTACATCTTCTGAGGCAGCTGCACAACTAGGGTAAATCAGCTCCACTGATTTCAGTGGAGCACCCTAGTCTGCACCCGCTTGCACACTGCAGTTGTACAGCTACCTCTACCATATTGATAGGAACCACAGTATTCAGAGTCACTTCTCCCACTGTCTTAAAGCATTGTTTTGTTCTTACATGGTAGTGGTTTTCCCTGCTCCATTATGTCCCAGAAAGGAGGTGATTTGTCCTTCATAAAAGTTCAGCGTGAGACCATCTACAGCAACTTTCTTGCCATCACGATAAACCTTGACCAGGTTCTGGATGGAAACACCAAGGCTCAGATGCATAGGCTCTTCCTCCTTGCAGACTGGAAGAAAACAGAGCAAAGTAGAGAGAGAGATGACAGGTTTTAACAGCAACTGTGTGGGAGTTCTAACAAACATCACATTCCCCCAAGTCTGTGGAGATCCAAGGAGAAATGAGCTATATGAAGAACAGACCACATTTCTTCCTCAGGGACAGAAACCTTCCACAGAAGTTGTCCTTCAGCTCTTATCTCTCTATTGGGCTCATCTGGGAGTTGGACATCTCCAGTGTCACCAGGGTCGGCAAAAATGGGAGAAATTCTCAACTCCATGAGACTGGAGCACGACCTGTACTCAAGCGGGCAAAGTGCCTTGGGTTTATCTGGATACACCCACTTGATCAGCATACCCAAACTGTGATAACAAAGGGATGACCAATTTCACCTTAGCCATGCCAATCCTGCTGTTCTTGGACTCTCCTTTCAAATAGGCAGACCATAACACTTCACTGCAGAAAGGCTCTGTGTCCAATACTTACCTTCTGAAGGCCCCTTCTGGTCAGGATGAGGGTGCTGCCTGTCCTGTGGTTCCTCACCAAACCAATAGGACTTTGTGAAAGGAAAGTACCAGGGCCTGGGAATCCCGTACTGGCCTAAAGAGAAAAGCACTACATGAGCCTGACTGCATCTGTCCCTTTTGTTGTATCAGCTTTCAGGACAAGAAGGGAAGTACTCCACCCCCAATAAGCCTCTACGTTAGGCAGGACTAAGAAGAGATCTTTCGTGATGAAGACACTGCCAGACTTTGGGAGTAAGAGATATCTCTTTCCCCAAACTTCACTTTAGGGTTAAAAGCCCTGTGCTGGAAGGTGCTAAGCAGCCACATGTGGTGCTGATACTCTCAACTTCTCCCCTGCAGCAGGGTCTGTGGACTTAGCAGTTCAGAGAAGGGAACAGCTGAAGTGCAGCAAAGCTTCTGGGACTAGCTCAGCCATCACCACAATGGGGCACAGCCTCTGTGCTGGGCAACAGTCACTGCTATCAGCAGCAACCACCTTACTGTCATGCTGGTCTGTGGTTTTCCTCCATGACCTTTCTGCAGCTCTGCTTAAAAATGGGCCCAGTTTGCACCTTGGCAAACGTGAAAGGATCCATTTAGAAGTGTGAAGACATGATCCTCCCTCAGAAGCAGACCTCACCTGGGAAGACGGACTCAATGTACCAGGTCATGACTCCATATAGGAAGGTGTCGAACAACATCATGACGGCAGATGTGGTGATGCTAAAGCCATCTTCTTCCAATGGGCTCTCAAAGAAGTTGTCCCACTGAACACCAACTCCCTGCTCCTCAAACAGTGCAAAGTACTCACAACCAAAGCCAAAGGCTACTGGAGACAGCAGGCTCTGCAAATGGGAGGCATGAACACGCATTCAGTTTTTCACAACTACTCTCCAACTGGGCAGCTCAGCTCTAGCGCAAGGCTAAGGGACACGGTCCAGAAACCTTATAGGAAAAGTCAAAGGTCCAAGGAGCATGACCTATTTGCAGAGAGGGAGTGGCAGACTCAGTCTTAGTTCCAACAAGCAAGCAAGGCCTGAAGTCTCTGCTGGACCACCACCCAAAATGGTTTGGTTCCCTATTTTCTTTCCCTTGCCCTTTGGACTTTATGTGAGGGAAGAGATCACTAACAGCCACCCTCTCCAGACAGGTATGAAATGCTGTGCAGAGGAGAAGCAGCTGGTTCCTTCAGCCTGCATATCTGGTGGTACAGCATCACAGCGTACAGAGATCAAGGCAGCTTAGCTTGGCTGAATTACTTCTACTACCAAAGCCAACAAAACCCTCCCAGCAGCTCCTAGCAGGCTCAGTCAACCTCTCCACCGAGCCCAGCCCTGATAGCCTCTTACATTGGAAAATTATCCTCCCATTGCCACCTCCCCCCCTTGTTATGAGTGTCCAGCTAGAGAGCTGCTGAGTGCCAGCAGCTGGCACTGGTGGAGGCCCAGTACCCAGGACAGTTTCCTCAAGACTCACCGCAAAGATCTTGAGTGAGAAGCTGACATAGTCCTGCCAGGCAACACACAGCACATAAGGCAGGTACAACGTGAAATAGACAATGCCCCCACAGGCAGCTGCCAGGTTGGCCCTGGAGAACACGGTGCTGATGAGGAAGCACTGGAGGATGGTCACAACACCGAAGATTGAGAGGAAAACAAACACCACACTAGGGTCGCTGTAAGGCAGCAGATTCCCCATCTGGCAGGAAAACAACAGATGCATCAGTATTTGAAAGGGTTATCCAAGGTGGCTCTAGTACAAGTAGGTCTGCAGAGCTGCTGCTCAGGGGAGGCTGGGCTTGCTGCAATTTGCACAACAGCCTTCCCAGAAGTGGTGCAGTATCAGAGGCACCTTTTCAAGAGCACTGAACCTACTACAGCCCCTCCCGCTGTTTTCAGCCGCTCAGCCCTGTTTTGTTCCAAAACCCTGTTCCCAAAGAGTTGCTGGTCAACCCACACTCACTAATTCCTCCCCAGTGTGCCAGTGCAGAGCACTGTTTAGCAGGCTCTCAAGGCTCTAGATTCTGCTGCCACAGACCAAAGCAGTCAACTCACCTTAAGGATCAGCACCAGCAGGCCTGCACTCATCAGGAGAGGGATGAGGCTGCTAATGAACCAGCTTAGCCAAAGGATGCCGTTGTCAAGTCCCATAATCCTCATCGTCTCCTTCAGCCGGGCTTCCTTCTCATACACAATGCCCTTAATTATCACAGCCACTGAGTAGATCCAGGCTAGAGTCATGAAGAGAGGCATGGAGCGGCTCATGACACGCAGAAATCTGAGAGAAGGAAGGAAAGGAGCCAGGAGAACAGAGTGAGAAACATCAGTGCAACTTCAGGTACCACCCAAGGGCTAGCAGAGCATGGTGACAGCTAAGGCTTCACTGCACAAAGCAGTCCATGTGCAGAGCATGACACAAGATCAGTGTCTCACTATGAGGTGAGGCTGATGGGTCTAGAGCACATCACCAGACCAGAGTGGGAGCTGGAGTTGCAACTGTCGCCCAGTGGAAGAGCAGGTGCAAAGACCTGCCTTTCCTGGGGACTGCTCTCAACTGTCCTCTTTCCACTCTCCTGTGCCTACGTCTCTGTTTTTTTCCCAGTGCTATTTTTGCCTGTATTGGGTTTGGGGATATGGGCACACCTCAAGAATACACTCAAGAATACAGGACATACGAAAGTCCTGGACAGACAGTCCTCCTCCTGGGAAAGACTCTGCAAGTCATTACATATTCTAAATTCTCCATGCAGGTGTCCTAATTCCAGGGATTAGGAACACTAAGGAGATTGCTCCCACACTGATAGTGGGGACATAAACCATGCCTGAGGAGTGTTAAAAGCCCATGCCTCCCGAGCCACAAGCCTCCTGGGAGCTTTCGGAACAGGCTGCATACATACATGTCATCCACGTAACACGGATAGGGCATCTGCTGCACATAAACTCCTGTCTTCTTCTCTGTGCCTGTCTGCACCCTGATGATGGCCTGCTCCACCACATCCTGCAGGTAGGCAAAGCCTCCCCAAACATAGCGCATGTCCTCAAAGGGATCAGCACGGGGACCAGGATCCCAGTACCTGTACCGAGTGTACAAAACCTTTCCGTTAGAAATCCTCATCACTGCATCCCACATAAGAAATTGTTCATAAGGCAGCACGTCAGGACTCACCCATCCTTGATCTTGTTGGTCCTTTCCACATTATCAATGTCCATGCGTATCTTGTATTTCACATGTTGAGGGAGCTCTATGCTGTTAGGAGCTATTTCAGTGAAGACTATGCCAGCCCAGAACCTCCTTTCATCCAGAAGCTCCAACGACTTGTTTATAAGTCGGACTTCTGTGGCCACAGGCTCCAGTTTGTCCAAGTTGACACACTAGACAGGGACAGATTTGGAAGCATTTATAGGTTAAGTTACCAAACCAGAATGTACTTTGTTTACGTTTGGGAGGGAGAAAAAACGAGAACTCTGCAATGGTAATGCCATGCCCAAGAAAAGGCTGCAGCACTGGACTACTTTGCAATGTCTCAGGGTAGCCTAGCGAGCTGCTAGAGATGTCATTTTTTCCTGCTTGATGGTCACCTGCTAGTCAAACATATCACTGAGAAATACCCCAGCAAAAGTATTTTCTGGACAAGAGGTTAGGTAGCATTGTAATACTAGCTATAAGATCCCATCCAAGCATCAATTTCTGTAGATAGTGTTATTTGCTCTGTTACCAAAAAACTAGGTCTGATTCAAAGCCTCTAAAAATCAGCAGAGAGACCTGAAGGCTTTGGACCAGGTCTCTGACAGACCAAGATCTGTTTCTGTTTGCACCCATCTGCCAAGATGACCAAGTAGAACAAATTTCATTATTCTCTATGTCTTCCTCAGCTTAAAGCAGCTGCTAGCTTCACTGCAGTCTCCAGCTAAAACCCCAGATCAAAATATGAGCTGTTACACTGCTGAAGCAAGCAGCAGCTCCCAGTCACGCAGTAACAACAGGGTGGGAAACCACATGCAATGGCCAAAGCGAGAGCTTCAAGAACAAGGCCTACGGTTAGGTTCGTACATCTATATTTAGGCACCTGAAGAAATGATATTTTCTAACATGCTGTGCACTCAGGCCTACTAAAGCTTGGCTGTTTACAGAAAATGGACTGAGGAACATCTGTCTTCCCCTTCCAGGAACACCCCACCGTGTGAATGGAGACCAAGCTGCTGCCCTCCCCCAGCTCCTTGCCCACACTAGCAGGATCTCACCTCCATGAAGCGGGATATGGTCTGGATAGCCCGGTCTGTCTCATTGAAGGCGTCCACCCAGGTATATACTGAACCATTTGCTGTCTCAAAGTCCTCTGGACGATTTGACAGGAAACGGGCAATGTCCTCCACTGTCCAGTTGGAAGCCGGCAAGTGCAGGTCCCAGAGAGCTTTGCCTTTCAGCAGCGTCTGCAGATATTGTTTTCAAAGGAGAAACAGTTGTTGAGAATTAACGTTAGATCTCCTCTCTCATCATGAAAACTAGTACTACCAGGGAAAACACCTTTTAAAAAGGTGCAGGGAGAGGTCTTCTGCCATACTTACCCTGCCATTGCAAAGGCTGTGCCTCCCCCCATACAGCTACACCATGGGGTGTGCTTTGCAGGCTGGCTGGCTGCCTCCATGTCCTGCCACCCGTTTCCCAAGGAGAGGGCAGCAGAGAGCCACGCACAGCTCTGCACCCCACACATGCAAACCAGGTCTTGCACCAGCAAAACAGGGAAGAGGGAGATGTGTGTTCAGGAGAACAGCATTCGGCTGATGGTGGTTGCCAAGCTCTGCTCACTTCTCCCGAACAAACCTCTGCTCCTGTCTGGGATGGAGAGGGGCTGTGGCATGGCTGGAGGCTGAACTGTCACAGTGCTGCAGAAATACCAGCACCAGAGGCTAGGTGGCTTTTCTTACTATTTTGCTATTGCGCCATCAGGGCTGGCTGAAGCAGCCCTGTACAGCCAGGACGTCCTACCTCTCTGTTCTCCTATCTGGGACAGTGCTTTTTTCACCTCATGTAACTATTAGCTTTCTGAGGACTGGCTATTGCCCCACTATGTGTATGCACAACATCCCACACAAGCACAGTCCAGGCAGAAGCACCTGGCATTGAAGCAGAACCCAGACCTTTGGGCAGACAATGTAAGGGCAGGCAGGAGGGGAACATTAATTGTAAAGGACAGATGTGAACTGAAGTAGGGGAGAGAAAAAAACAACTCTGGACAAGAGAGAAAACTGTAAAAATCCTAACCAATAAAAACAGGAAATGGATTTTCTCCCAGAACAAAGAATGAAGGAGAGGTGAGGTGAGGAGCTTCCCCATGCTCTGCTCTTAGCAGCAAACCAGAAAGTAATGGGTCACACAGTTACAAAAACAGCATCACAAACTGGGAAGACAGAACAGGCTAAGCTGGCAAAGGGAAATCCGAGCAAATAGGGATCGACTGCGCTGAGCTCTCTTCACATTTGGTCTCCCAAGGTTGGCTCGTGTCACCCTCCCCAGCAGGAAGGGCACCATGCCTGCAGGCAAGGGGCTCAGCCTCATCACATTCAGTGGCAACATTAAAGCTCCTTAACTGCAGGGGCACATGTTGTCCTCCCTGAAGTCAGCAGCCGCATTAGCATCAAGACGGAAGTGCCAGAGATGTGCAAGCAAAGCACTTTCCTCTCCTTCTGCGGGAAACAATATGCCAAGCAGATTGCACAACCCAGAAAGTTGGGAGGTGATAACCAGTCACCCATCAGCATGGCAGCCTCAGTGGCTAACAAACAGCAAAGGACTGACCTCCCCCTTGAAAGCAGCCACGAACAGGCAACTCTATGTTTCAGCCTATTCAGTTACAAGTGATCCATGCTGCACTCTAACCTGAATGGGATGCTGCCCAAGAACTGCCCAGGCATTGACCATGAAGTACTCCTGCTTGTGTGAACTGCAACAGGTGACAATAAGTGAGCCCCTGCTACTGCACCAATACAGAGGAGACCAGACTGCTGGGAATATCAAGAATTAAGTACCAGAACCAGCAGGATTAACAGGAAGCATAAAATACAAAACCAGAAAAGCCTGGGGCTCATTTAAAAAAAGAAAAAAAAAGAAAAGCAGCAACATTCACTTTTCAAAGGACACAACTGCAAACCAATATCCAAACCTTGACTTTCTGTCTGTACTCTCTGCAGCAAACGGTTCAATTTACAGTTGGTGGCCCCCAATTCTCACCTCCCTGATGCCAACATCTACAGAATTAACTTTCATAAAGCCAACAGAGGCACAGAAGTGATGAAAATGATGTCTCTGACCCTAGTACCCCCTCATACTTTAGTATGTCATGTTGATGGGGAAGCGCAACACAGCATGTCAGACTATTCAGCACAGCATTACATTGGGGTAAACAAGGAATGAACTTCAAGGCTTAAAAGACCTGGGGAAGTCTCTGTGTAACAGCTGCACTATGACATCCAACCAGCTGCCTTGCAGCGGCAGCAGGAAAAGCTACTCTACAACTGTTTCTCTGTTGCGCGATCCCAGTTTTACATCACTGTGCTTCCAAAGACATCAGCATGGGGTGCAAAGATCCACCCCTCAGAGTTGCACCTGAGGGAAGCCATTTAGACAACGCTTCAGGGAGCCAACAGGCTAGGAGAAAGCGTGTCAAATCTGAACAAAACTCCCAGCCCCTTCTTGATGGTCTGGTATGCATGGCACGTTATGAAGCGATCAGCCGTAGGGTGATGTTTGCCATTCTCCCATGAGCACCCAAGTATTACTAAATTAAGCGTACCATGCATCTCCAAATTAAGTTTTTATAAGATTTGTGCCAGATTACTGCCAGGCATCTTAGGTTCAGCCCTAGCATGATAACCATTCAATTTCTACTGTACCCAATGGGGCCCGAGACCACCTGGCACCTTCCAGGATCTGGTCTAGGTGTATGACAGCTCGCTTTGCTGCTATCATGAGAGCACTGCTGTGGAGAAGTGCACAGCACAGGGAGTGGAACGTGTCCCCACAGGTCCCCAGTTTACAAAAATACCCCAAGCCAGATATTCATACCACATTAGGGTAACACTGAGGAAGAAACGGCCCACTTCCCCACAGAGGCAGATTAGAAACGGGTGTTAAAACACGCACTGCTCCTGTTTGCAGCAGGTTGTTATATGAAGGACAGAGTGTCAAGCATAATGCAAGATTGGTACATGTTTCAAGAAGGGGTCCCATCCATACTAATTATCTGCCCAGCTCAGCACTGAAGCACCATCTAAAATAATTATTTCATCACTTATTGCAGAAGATGACAGTGGTGGTTCTGGCAAGGACAGCATACTGACCCGAATGAGATCCATTTCCTGACTACTTTCCATAAACATCCAAATCTTCGGGCTTATCTCCTCCCACATCCCCCCGAGGTCACGAAACACACCCAGGTCCTGGAACGTCCTGTTCACCTGTTGGCAAAGGGGAGAGGAAGGTTATTTCCAAAAGCTGGCAGAGATCCACGGCATGCTGAGAGGGTGCATTGACCTGTCAAGCGAAGTACCAAGCATTGCTTATATTCAAACAGCAGCTCAGCTTCTGCAAGGACCAGAGTAGGGAAAATGAAGTGCACTTGGAAGGAAAACAACAGGGAGTGTGGATGCCTGTGGCCGAGCACTGCCTTTCAAGGCTCGGTGAAGAATGACTGCCTTGGAGATGAAGGGCACACAGAGGCAGCCCCTCCCCATGTGCTAGAAGAGTCTTGCTGAGGGAGCTTGGGGAATTAGAGAGCACATTAGGTAAAACACAATTGGAAGTAATTAAGGATCCGCTGCCCAGCCTGCAATGGAGGAGAGGAAGGGCCCTGAAGGCTTATCAAGGTCTTCCCCACTCCCATATCCCACATCAGAGATGTAAAACCCATGCATAATCAAAAAGAAAAGCTTCCAGCCAAGTCTAGAAAGAGAGTTCAGCCTGGCCCTTTCTCCTTGAGCCTTCAACAGCTACTGCATGGGAGGTGAGAGACTAGGGAGGCTGTGCTTTGCAGGCAATCCTTTCTAGGCTTGTGCTTGGGCCCAATTTAACACAGAGCAGCTAAAAGCTGCACAGCCAGAGGACATAACTCATTCTACATATCAGAGGACAGGGCTAGAGTTACCTCAGTCATGACCTTCCTTATGGCTGGTGTGTCTGGAGTGTACAAGATCTTCCCAATCAGCAAGGGTTTCAAAGCCCTCCAGATAATCCTGGAAAGCGGGCTGGATTCCAGGTTCTTCATCAGCTCATTGCAGTAGGGTGCTGAGGAGGAGAGGTCAAGGGTGAGAGGCTGAACAGCACGGTAACAACTGCAGAAGGTATATGCCCCACTTGTGTGGGCTTTAAGGACAGTCACAGCTGAAAGCACAGCATTTGTCAGACAACAAAAACCCTCCTCTACTGCAAAGCTCCACAAAAAGCCCCTTTTAGTCCAAGCCTCCATGGTCTGTCCAGCAAACATGGAGCACCCAGGTAGCCTCCAGCATTAAGAGCAACACTGCTAGTTCTGCACCGCTCCCACAACCCCGCTGGAGGACATAACATTCTACATATCAGAGGACAGGGCTAGAGTTACCTCAGTCATGACCTTCCTTATGGCTGGTGTGTCTGGAGTGTACAAGATCTTCCCAATCAGCAAGGGTTTCAAAGCCCTCCAGATAATCCTGGAAAGCGGGCTGGATTCCAGGTTCTTCATCAGCTCATTGCAGTAGGGTGCTGAGGAGGAGAGGTCAAGGGTGAGAGGCTGAACAGCACGGTAACAACTGCAGAAGGTATATGCCCCACTTGTGTGGGCTTTAAGGACAGTCACAGCTGAAAGCACAGCATTTGTCAGACAACAAAAACCCTCCTCTACTGCAAAGCTCCACAAAAAGCCCCTTTTAGTCCAAGCCTCCATGGTCTGTCCAGCAAACATGGAGCACCCAGGTAGCCTCCAGCATTAAGAGCAACACTGCTAGTTCTGCACCGCTCCCACAACCCCGCTGCATGGCACGAGCAAAATTTGTCCAGAAAAGGCCAGGTTTCCAAAGGCTGCACGTGACTGTGCTCTCTCTCCCCCGAAGGAGGTCCACTGCACAGCCTTCTGTGGACTCTACACAAGGCCCTTGGGAATCCCTTGCACATTGATATCCTCACTGGCTTTAAGGGCATGTGCAAGAGACAGCATGCGCATGCCTTTCTGAAACAGCAGAAGGTATGCTGTCCCTCAGGACCACCTGCTTTCATCTGTGGAAGTTTGGGAAACACTAGCAATGACAACCATGAAGTAGGTGGGACCTTAGGCCATGCCAGGGTTACACTTACTTGTGGAGTTATCATAGAAGTTAGTTACATCGTCTTCAGTGCTGTTGCCTCCAAACAACGCTTTGTAATTGTTATCCTCATACCAGTTGAGGGATTTAATTTTGAGCCCTCCACCTTCGGGATGGCCGCACACAATGCGTGACACAGCCTGGTAGATCTGCGTAGAGGAGTTTGAGGCATTCACGTTGGTCAGGAACATCACCTCTTGCCTCATGTCACTCCAGCTCTTCATGCTTAGCAACTGGAGGGGGAGGTGGGAGAAGAGAGTGGAAGCAGGGATAATAACAGGATTAGCGAAAGGAAAAGATCTTGCCACTCTCCTTCAAATCACACATCTGTGTTTGAACAGATGAGAATCCCCTTGAACGCAACATCAACAGTAAAGACCAGGGAAAACACATTTCCCCCCACCACAGTGGGAGAATGTAGAGGGAAGTCTCTTCTGTGCATGCACAAGGAATATGCCCTTCCCAAGCTCTTTACTCTTAAGTTTTCTCCTCCAGTGCTGTGGGTGGTTCCTGCCCTCCCTACCCTCTCACATGGAAGCCACTTCTCCTCCCAGTTGCACAACAGTGCACATTCCAGTGGAGGCCCCTCACACCAGATGGGGGTGGTGGTGGTGCATCGAGTCAGAAGAGTGAGTAAGGAGTAACACAAAGTGAGTGCAGCTCATGGGACACAGGCTGGATGAGCTGCAGGCCCCAGCAGTGTCACCTGGCACAATTCCACCAAGGTCTGCAAGCCTCCACTAATTTACACCAGGCAGCCAGTTTGACCTCCTAGATCAGTATCACTTGTCCCTGTCCCAGCACCTCCCAGCCCCACTGTCAATAGCATTCCCAGAAAACCCTTGAAAACAAGTCCAGCTGCAGCCTGGAGCCTGATCACAGCATGAGCTATGCACACAGCCAGCCTTCTCCTGCCCAGCCGGACTGACACCAGGCTCGAGGTGACAACACACAACTGGCCGGGACGATCGGTACCTCCAGACTCATTCGTCTGGCATAAGCATCTACCTGCAGTATGTCATGAACAAAAGCACCAGGCACTCAGCCTGAGACACTCACTGCATTAATGTCACCATACTCAGAGGCATGGCCAAGCTCACCACAACGGAGAAAGCAATGCACCTCCATGAGCACCGGTTTCACGCTGTGCTGGAATATTGCTCTCAGACTGCCTGTCTGGAGATGTAAGAACATCAGCAGAGGTGTGTCCATAGAGACTAGAAGTCTGTTTATCTCAGTAACCTCTGTGATGGTGACAATAACTGGATATTGGGAAAAAATAAGGCAAGGGCAAGAATGTAGGATACTTCCCCCAAGTAACCTTCCAGCTTCCATTTATTTTCAGCTCAGGGAACTTCTATTTCCTAACCCTCAATTAATTTCTTCCATGGTAAACTCCTAGCGTTTTGCACATCCACAAGTATTTAACATCCAACATATCACTGGAAAGAACCTCCTCTCCTTAACTTAGCTACGGTTAGCTCCGTTTGGTGCCATGTTTTTTGCACTGGAAGAGACAGTGAACATTCAATCCCTCTCTCTTTTTTCTGGGCCACTCAACTCTACAGACCACTGTCATATCCCCAAGTCATCTCTCTTCCAAGCTGACAAGTCCCAGCCTACTCCCTTGTTTCTTGTGTGAATGTCATTCCACTTCTAAATGTCCTAATTGCCCTTCTCTAAACTTTTTCCAGTTCTGCTATTCCTTTTTGGAGAGGAAGGGCCTAGATCTGTATTGTGATACGTATATCAGAATATATATCTGATATATAATCTGATATATATCCTGATAGGAGAGCAATCCATGGTTTTATATAGTGTCATGGTATCATCTCACAGCTGGTTCCCTACCCCTTTTTAGATCTTTTCTAGCATTTGATCTGATTTCTTGACTGCTACTGAAATATCAGGTGACATTAAGTTGCATGTTCTTGCTATGCTGCCCAGAACAGCAACATGCACTAATAAGGGCAAGCAGAACTGCTGAGACACCTATTTGTAACTGCTCATCAGCTGCATCTCAAACAACTTTAGATGCTGTAGCCCAACTGCCCTGTTTTCAGAGACAATAACAGAGTCAAAGACCATCTGCCAGTTTTGCTCACTGCGTATTGGTTTTGTCACCTTTGTTTAAATGAAATGCAGACAATCAAAGTCTAGGGCAGCTGGCACAGCCAGCCAGCAACAATGCAGAAAGCGACAGTGTGCTGCAACAATAGAGACAATAACAGAGTCAAGACCATCTGCCAGTTTTGCTCACTGCGTATTGGTTTTGTCACCTTTGTTTAAATAAAATGCAGACAATCAAAGTCTAGGGCAGCTGGCACAGCCAGCCAGCAACAATGCAGAAAGCGACAGTGTGCTGCAACAATTCAGTCCAAATTCACCCAAGGAGAGCACACCCAGAGTCTCTGGCCTTACACTTGGAGGCAAACCTGACCCTTTGTGTTCATCATGTGTGCATGCTTTAGATGTGCCAGCATCTGGACAAAAATTCTTCATGCTAAACAGCTACTATGTGTCACATACACAAGGAGCCTCTATTTTTAGCTGCCCTGAAAACACATGACACATTGATATGATGGAAGACAGCTGTGAGAACAGCTAAAGCCTGGGGATTCAGTACATGCGTCCAGAGTGACTGCTTCAAGTGTACTTTCATTTCCTCACTATTCACTGCTGCCTTTGTCTGCACCCTGGTGCCACTCAATCTGGCTCCACAGGTTCAGGGTGACTGACAGGACACTAGGGACATGAATGAAAAAATGTCACACAACAGCTTTTGTTGGTTACATATGCTCATGTGGATTTTTTTGATTTGATGATTCCTCACTCAAAAGGCCAAGGCTGCATTTCAGCTGTGACAGTTTTGAGTGTCCAATTCAAAGGGACCCCCCCCCCCCCACGTTTTTGGGGC
>NW_008794266.1:326929-340080 GCF_000699145.1 Aptenodytes forsteri
ATCAAAGGGGCCCCCCCCCCCCAGCAGTTTTTGGTACCTTAGGTAAAACAGCTGATTTTTCCTCAGCAAAAAGCCAACTACTTTAGCTGAAGTACCATAAACTCCCTAACATGAGCAAAGGTACACAAATAGGAAGAGCAGCTAATTCCCGTAAACATATGAGGTGTTAACCATCTTGCAGAGGGATTGCATTAACAAATACATTTTTACACATAATTTTAAAACAGTTCGAGCAAGCAGCTTTGTTTCATCTTTGGCACCAGCAACTGTACAATTGACATGCAGAGCTGCTCTGTTCACACCACTGGAAGCAAGGAGCTCATGTGTGAAGGGTTACTGAGCTATTTCTTCTCCCAGACACGGCTCTCTAAGTGTTTCTTAATAGTTGCCCTTGCTTTCAGTGTTTAATCTGCCCTCCTAGGTTGATTTACAGAGCCCAGGGACACAGATCCAATCAATCCCCATACTCAAACAAATATTTTGTTCAGACCATTCTCTAATTAAAATTCCTTGCTAGAAAGGCTCCTAGACATGGCACAAACAATAGTTCTCTCCACCCCCTCAAGCTGCTGCCCTTCGAAACAAGGGAGCAAGTCCCTCCTTTTCACACAGAAATCAGCCTGCCGGACAATAAGAAGTAACTTTCGGTCAAGCCATCTGGAGCAGCTCACGCTGTACGCAGAGGAAAAAGCTGCCTTTGTTTGCACAGCTATAGGGCAGAATAAAAGGTAGTCCTACCCAAAACAGCTGCCAAGCAAAAGGCACATTACCCTGGGACATTTTCGGCCACATCAGCAAACTGAATATCACATGGTTTCAATTATTTTTATCCCAGACAAGAAAAAAAGGCAAGCTTAAGTGACATAACGGGAAACAGCTGTAATCAAACTCTGAAGGGCAACCTCCCCACTAGCAGCAAGAGCTCTGCTACAGTCTTAACTGAAGCTGATCCTGGAATCATCTTAATTTCACTGTAAATGGGGCCCAGCGGCAGGTTGTGGGACTTGGGGAGGGATGCGTGCCAGGAATTGTTGGCTGGCATGGCGCTGGCTCCCGGCAGCCGCCCCTCCGTGGGAGTGGAGCGCACGCTAACCTGAAGTGACCTGCTCTTGTGCATGCTCTCAGAGGTTACTGCCGTTCACAGCTCTGAGCTGTCTTGCTCTGATGCAAAGACAGAAGCCTAGGGAAGGGGAGGAGGAGGCAGCAGCATTGTTTAGTTTAGATGATTGTGATTTCTGCTTCAGGGAGAGAATGTTTTTGCCTAGTAGCAGCGCTTCAAAGTCAGTGCCAGCCAAAAAGCAACTAAGATAACTTTCTGGTTCAGAAAAAAAAAGTTTTGGACTTCTGACTCATGCGAGGCATGCAGGGCTTTTTTCTTAATCCATCATTTCACCTGCAAAAACAAATACTTACAGTCTCTATAATGTCACTTTGCCTCTGCAAATCCCTATTTATGTTTTGCCAGAGCCTTTCTCAGCCAGTGTTGTGATGCCATTGCACTGAGCACCCCACAAAGACTGGAAAACAATCTGCCCCAAAAAGCTAGTTAGACAAAGAGCAAACAGTAGCCTATAGCTACTAATTTAGATCAGAACAGCCACAACATCTCTTCCACATGCCATACCCTCACCGCACCCAGAGACCAGTAGATACAACCAAGTAACAACCCTGACATGGTTGGCACCTCAGTGAAAAAACTAGAGAGGAGGCAAACCTCCACATGCAGTTTGCAAGGCACTGCTAGGCAGCAAGATGTATTGCAAGCCCAACAGTTGTGCCACTGCTGAGAAGGCAAACCCCACAGAAAACATCTTAATTCCTGCTCCTCCCATGAGGACCCAATCTTTAGCCTCACATCTGAAACTCCTATGGTGTTCATAACTTGAAGTGCCAAGGGGTTGCAAAGTGCATGCCGCCTCTACCGACACAGGGAGAACGGCTGTAGGACGGGGGAAGTTTCAAAACAAGCCAGGGATTTGACTTTGAGTTGCACCAAGGAGACTCGTGCTTCTTGTACTCGATTGCAGGCTAAGACAGCAACCACAGTGATGTGTTCTTACCTCTTTAACGAGCTTCCCAAGGCTCTCTCTCAAAGCTTCCACAGTTTCTGACAGATCATACAAGGAGGAATTGAAAGAAATTCGTCTCTGCAGGAAGAGAGAAAAGGAAACTAGAAGTCACTGCAAGGCACAAAGAAAGAAATTAAACTCTTGTGAACATTATTGTAAAGAAGAGTAGTAAGGACTGTTTACATGGCAAAATACTTGATTGAGAAGACAGAGCTGGCTTTCTGTGCAACCTTGAGCATAAAATACCCTGGGCTTCAGTGTCCCACAATGCAATGGGGACACCCCTTTCCTTCCTCACAGGTTAGGTATGCAGATGCCATAACCAGAACCATCGCAATAAAATGCTAAATGCATGCACATACACTTACAGTGCAAAGGATGGCTTGCATTCCAGGTCACAAAACAAGCACAGCCTACAGGACAGCATGTGGACAGACCTGAAATCCTACCAAGCCAGTGGCAAGAGAGGGATGCAAAGTCTACACAAGGGAGGAAAAAACCAGTGGGTAGACACAAGCTTTCAGTGGGACTCCACAGATACCAGCTCAGATACATAGAACTCCTGCCGCAGTGTACATCATCTTCATCACTTAATTCCTCCATCAGGCCTTTATGTTTTTTATCCAAATCAAGGGTATATTTTAAAACAACCAGCTTCCATGAAACAGCTGGCATTCACCATCATCACAAGAGACAGACTGACAGGCTTCCAGAAGTGGAAGGCACAGCTTTCAGGAAACTATCTGCTCTAGGCAGGGAGTCACACTGAAGACAACTCCTTGTTTCCAGTTGCTCTACATGCAACTAGTGGGCCTGGGTTTTGGTTTGTGCAGTTCTTTTTCCCTTCTGTTCACATATGTGGATTATCTTGCATGGGTAACATTTGGACACAATCCTTCTTTCAAGGGAATGAAGATTAAAATAATTGTGACACACAGAGGAACAGCCAAGGCCCTTGATTTTAGCACACATCTTTCGGGCTGAAGCTTTCCATTTTCACATCTTTCCTGGGGCAATTTCTGGAAGCAAAGTCTGGAGGCTTTCACATGTTCCTAGCTGATTTGCTGGAGGGTGATAAGACCTGGTCAGTGCCAGCTGGCATAAATGGGCACTGTTCCACTGATCTGCCGGTGCATTTAAGACCCAACCAACTTTTCTGAGTGCACAGTTAGTGCCTGCTCCAAAGCCAGTTGCAAATTCAGGGAAGGTCTCTATAACCTCTATGGATTTCTACTAAACACAGTCCTTAAGGTTGGATAAATCAAAACACATCATTAGGGCTAAAAGAAAAGCAATACAAACTCCTCACAGCCTAAGACCTTCAAGACATATTTATAGAAATACAGTCAGGAAGTGTCAAAGCTACATAGCTTGCACTACCATTTCAGCAACAAGATGAGGTAGAAAGTCCTAGGTTCATGTATAACAGTAGACATGCTTGTTCAGCCCATATACCTCATCAAGCTCTACACAGATTTGTGTTGTTCACTGTATTCAGAGGTGATTCAGGGACAGGGTGGATGAGGAAGAGTCTTCTGATAATACTAATTGGTTCAGAGCAGTGAAAAGTCAAAAGCCAATTGCGAAGGATTAGTAAAAGGCCTCATGCTGACACACTGTTATAAAGTGCCAGATGAAATTCAGTGCTGCACAGTAAAGTATACAGGGAGAAGACAGTTCTACCTTAAGATACCCTTTGATGGCTCTGAACTAGCTACTGCCACTCAGAAAAGGAGATCTTAGAATTACAGTGGTAAGACAGATCAACATCAATATAAATCCATGATGCAATCTCGGTTCTCAAGTACTATATGCAATTTTGCATCCTCCATCTCTGAAGAAACACAAGTACAGAAAAAGGCCACGAGTATGATTCAGGATAAGAATGGCTTCTGAAGGAAGAACAATAGACCACAGTTCTTCCAGTGGGACCTGTAGTGACAAATAGAGGTTATGACAGAGGTCTGTAGAATTACAAGTGGGATGGAGAATGGGAACAGGGGATGATTGCTCACTGCACCTCATCATACAGGACTAGAGGGCTTCCGGTGAAAATATCAGTTTAAAACAAACCAAAGGAGCTACTGCACACACAGCTTAGTCAAAATGGAGAAATACTGTAGATACTATGCAATGCTGAATGTACCGACAGTTAATGTGGGTTTGAGAAATGCTTAGAAGAATTCATTAAAGAAAAAAAGCTTACCAAAGTGCTATTAAACCCCAAGATCCTAGCAGTAGCTGAGAAAGTCTGAGTTGCAAGAACTGAACGGGACATTACATTGAGGAAATGTTACTATATACTTGCCCCATGCCTGCATTCTTTCACATACGTCCATTATGGG
This sequence comes from Aptenodytes forsteri, assembly GCF_000699145.1. NCBI lineage: Eukaryota > Metazoa > Chordata > Aves > Sphenisciformes > Spheniscidae > Aptenodytes > Aptenodytes forsteri. Next base: position 331,344 of record NW_008794266.1, read on the forward strand.
CCACTGCTGGACTAGCACTCAGGGGACACTGAGCTGAACAGGACTTTGGTCTGACCCAGTATACACATCTTCAGTGATTCAAGGAGCTTGCAAACCTTACTGTGAAATATGAGGAGAACCCACCTATCCTTTCACACTCCACCACCCTGACCTTTCTTCCCTAACAAATTCACAGCACTCCAAGTTCATTTCTCGCCAGAACTTGCAGTGATGACACTGCTATGGAGGGAATTTTGCTTTCTTTACCACCACCCTTTGCACCCTAATGCCCGCCTCAGGGAGCCTCTCACAAGTCATATCTCCAGAGACAATGACACAAATCAGTCACAAATGACCAGTCGTCTTTGTACAGATAAGCATGTCATGAATTTCCCTGGAAAATAACTCTTTGCAGTGGCTCATTAATTAAAGTAGTTCGTTACATTCATAACAGCCCTCTAGATTCAGGGCAGCTCCAGTAAGATTGGTCCCACTGTGAGAGTGTCTTTAGTGGGTGTCTGCACTACATCTTGGGGCAGGCCACTGAAATGCAGCAAAAACATCACCTGTCTTTTCTAGGGACACTGTGGAAAGACAAAGTTCTAGCAGGTTTTGAACAGAAGTGCCCTGTACAATTACTGTGTTAGTAGCTGGCAAGTCATGCTTTCATCTAGACTTGTCTTTTAGGGCAGCCAACATCATCATACTCTTGAGGTACAGACTGCACTGAGTAGACTCTGTGTGCTTGTACGTGCATGCTACAAGACTTGAAAGAGAGACAAATACTTGAGGTTACTAGAGTTGACTGCACAGTCAAGACAAGCCTTGAATAAGTCCACCTGTCAGCTCCTGCTAGAAGGGATGGACAACTCTGTTTCTTTAACATGCAGGAGAATGCATGTGTTTGAGGTGTTGGGAGGTCGTAACAAAATTCAGCCACTGTCTGCATCATACAGTGAACTGTTTCTGCTTAATGAGACCACTCTGCCATGTTTGCTTTGAAATAGTTATTACAACTTTATACTGATCTTAGCAGAAACTTTACACTGAACTTTGCAGAAAAATCACGTGCTTTCAGTTTCTGCTTTTGTTTCCTGGGAGTGGAAGTCCTAAAGTACAGCTGCTTAAAAGCATAATATCATTGTGCTTGACTGAAAACACTCTCAAGAGAGCAGGGAAAGCCACAAGTTCAGTTGCAGCATGTATTTACATTAAGAGACCTTTTCGAAAGCCATTTTTCAACTGGAATGCATTTATTACTCAATGCTTAGTTCATGCTAACCATATGACAAAATACCACCCGTATTACGAAGGGAGAAAAAACAATTGGATTTTCCTGTGCTCACCCACACTCCTTCAAGCACCACTATAGTACACAAGCCACAACATATTTATGGCTTACTACAGACCCACACCACTGGAAGTGAGTGTGGCAAAGCCCTTCTTAAGCAGTGCTGCAGAGACAAAATCCCACAGGACCAATTTGAATTGTCTTTGTCATTTAAACTTTCCCCCAAATCATTTTCAAAACTGGGGAGATTTGCAGAGGGAAAGCTGTCCCACAGACAGGTATTTTTATGATTTAAGACAGTCCCCACCCATCACAACACCACTCCAGTGGGACACCTCTGACTTACTGCCATTGCTCTTGCTAACCAGGGGTGTCTGTAACCTTTCCCAACCTGTGTAGCTCTTCCATGGCACAACTACTGGCCTAGCACAGGGAAAATACTGAAAAGGAAATTTGTGTGCATGCAATTAGAGGTGCGGTTTCACTGTTGTTCTCAAACCAGCTTCTCCTGCCTCACAGTCTCACTGCCTACACCCAGTGAAAGGCAAACCTCAAGAAGAGAAGATGTGTCCACAAGGGGCTTGTACAAGATGTCCTATGCCCCGTAGTATTTATTGTTGGCCAAAAGGCTTTGGAGAATGGATGAAGATGTGGGTCCTGGAAAAGGGAATTTGACTTTTTGAAACACTTGTTGCTTGTAGTGGAGTGAATACTCAGTCAAGAAGGAAAGCTGATCCTCCACCTTGGCACCTTGTGATCACTCCCAGATATTCTGCTGGTTTTGATCTAAACAGGCTGCCCCAAATAGGTTCTTACATAAGAAAGAATAAGACGACACACTTTAACCTCCCTACCATGCCTCTATGTGCTTGGCTCTGGTTTTCTCATCCTACAGAGCAGGCTAAATTGAAGTCATACAAAGGATCAGTGGCAGAGCTAAAAATCCTAGTGGAAAATTTTAATTAGAAGTACTTCTTTGTCTTAACTGTACTATTGCACTTTGGGCAACACTCAAGCTCAACCAATGAGCAGATATGTAAAGAAAAGTGTTTATTTTTTGCCTTTCTTTTCAAAAAAACTCCTTAACAGTGCTGTGACATTTAGAGCTCATGCATTTCACCATGCACACATTTTAATTTCCTTTTCAAAACTGTGCTTTGTCCGTAATTTTCTAATAATTACTGTTTTGCTGTGAGTTACCTAGAACACTTCTAGTTTTCCTCAGGCTGCAAATGCACACACACTTTAAGCTGGCAGAAGCAGGTGTTGGCATCAGGGTCTTAGCCCACACACACACGCCCTGACCACTAGGTTCTCAATCTTGCACCCTCCCCTTCATGTTTCAGCACAAATGTTTTTGTAAGCACACAATCAGGTCAGTCACTTTTAATCTGGATCAATTCCATATGTAATTTACTTCATCCTCTTGCAGAGAGAACAACAAACAGGAATGCACAGGGGCAGGAACAAGCAGGTGGATGCTGGCCTGAGTCTTCTGGATTAAGATACTTCAGGAAACTATAGCCACTCTACTGCCCAGATACTTGAGTGGCAAAAATTCCCATTTTACTATTCAAGCCCTTGGGGTTGAATTTACACAATTCTTGCACACAGTTGCAAGTCCTTTTCACCCCAATTGTATTGACCTAATCATATTAAGACACTGCCTCTCCATAAATCACAGAAAGCTGCAACCAGTGGAGCCCAGGTCCCATTACATGAGCCAAAAACCTGCCTCTGAATTGCTGTTGTACCTGCATTTGATTTGGCCCTTACTTTTACTTACTGAAATGCCATGCTCTGAAGTACATCAAGGGGGTTTAAGCAAAAAAAAAATCTCTGGGCAAATTGTTGGCATTGGTTTACAGGCTCGGAAGTAGAAAAGGTGCATGCAAGTTGCTGAATTGCTGTTGTACCTGCATTTGATTTGGCCCTTACTTTTACTTACTGAAATGCCATGCTGTGAAGTACATCAAGGGGGTTTAAGCAAAAAAAAAAAAATCTCTCTGGGCAAAGTTGGCATTGGTTTACAGGCTCTGTAGTAGAAAAGGTGCATGCTAGCTTCAGTGTGCATGTCCAAGATTTGATCCACAGTGCCCTCAATGACAAGCTATGCCAAAAGCCTCCTTTGTTCATGAACAGAAAGTTCCCTCTTTGTTCAAAGATGTTACTGCAGGTCACGGCACTTTTTAGCCTTTAAAGACACTAAGTTTCAAACGTGTTGGTCGTGATCCTAGAGTTAATTTATTCATTTTGCCTGGCCTCATTGAAGCCAGTTGTTTTTTATTTCACTCACTGACGTATTACAGCAGCTTAACTAGAGGATAGCCTGTGACATTTTTCTGAGGAAAACTGCAGACCTTTACAAGACAGTGTACAATAAGCAGCAGGTTTAGAACTGCTGGCTTCTGGACTCGAGCTTTTTTTCCTCTGAAGCCAAGATCATGAGCTAGCTTCTCAGAAGTCCCCCAAAATTGCACATAATGTCTTCATCTACTTTGCTGTTGCCAAGTGGCACAGAGTAGCTTATGACTGCTTTCTTTCACCAACAAACAATATAGATGTAACAACACAGATACACTCAGTACCCACTTCTGTCAGCTAAGTTGTAGAGACTTCCATAAATGAGAAAAGCAAGACTGAGGGGCAGCAGAGGGGCCCAGAAGACCAATACTGAGTTGTACTACAGCTAGCTATTTTCATGCGCTTTGGTCCCCAAAATTCTAGCATCTCTGAATGGTTTAAAGTAAATGCATGCATATACATCTAACTGAACACAAGAAACTGCTTACAGCCATTCCTTTTCAAACAGCCCATCTTTGTTATGGGGACAATTTTAGTGCTGTTACCTCATCTCTTTAACGCTTATGATTATCTTGCTTTTCCAGCAGGAAAGAAAAATGCAGATGGAGGACATGTGGAAAACAGAAGATGAGCTGTGGAGGGAAGTAACTGACCAGTATGTACTGTGCAGAAGAGTAATATGATTCCAGTACTTGATAATGACCCTCTTTGACTGGGGACAAAGCCAAGCAAGTGGTACATGACTTTCAGTCCTGAAAGGCTTGTCAAATCTGGAAACTCACACAGCCGAAGTGTTTCTTTCTTCCACAACAGACAATAGAGTGTTTGTTTTAGTAACAAGAGTGGGTTCTGTGGTCCATTCTTCTCTCTACTAATATTTCCAGCACTAACTTCCTCAAACTTTTGTATTTCACCAGATATTGCGGACCTATAACAACGCATCAGTGGGGTTTGCTAGATAAACAGCTATGTCTGCTCTAGTCTCCAATCACCCCCTAAACAGTCTGTTTTCCTGAAATTCATTGAATTCTTGCTCCAAAACCCATTCAGTTTGTCAATCTTTGAAACAGGGCTCTAAAACTTGACTCTTCTTTGTATGAATTAAACCTGCTCAAAGGTTGTGGCTTGCCACTGGCTAGAAACTTCTGCACTCAGGGGCCCCATGGTAAGGGCAGAGGTTCATGGTTTTAGCACTCAGCACAGGCTGGTCCAACATCTGGGCTAATTCCAGCCAAGACACATCTGACCAAAACACAGGGACAACCAAGAGCCTCTTTGTTACTATGCAGCATAAATATTTTCCTCTTGACAAACTGAACTGCAGACCACACACGTTTAGGCTCTGCAAGTACCACACTGCAACAGGAAGGGTAAGAATGACAGGAAGGAGCAATGTTGTTCATGCTCCAGTGATAAAGACCATCTTTCTTCTTTCTTACTGCCAACGAACAGTTCAGTCCGGAAATGCAGGGACAAGTTCCTAGACTGAAAGCCCTAGAAAATGTCACTTTTTCAATGATAGCCTCTCACAGGTGGGACCAGTGAACTCACCTGAAGGGGCTTCAAAGGATCCAGGTTAACACGAAAGGCTTGTTCGGCTGCATGGAGTTTTTCCTTTGGCAACGTGCAAATGAAGGCTTCAGAATCCATGGCCACTGTCTGATTTTGGATTGTAAGAAATTCAGACAGTGTTGAGCTATTACAGAGATCTCGCAGTCGCATTCGGTAACCAGACACAATGACCTGGAAAAGTGGGGAAAGCATGTAAGTCTCCCCTCGTGTAAGAGTCATAGCACAAAACTGGTTATCACCTAGACAAAACTAACCATTCATGACACTTCCAGATAGAGGTAAGGAAGCATTTTTATCTACAAGTTGCACAGCCCTGACACATGCGCAACTCAATTCCAAGAAAAACAGGTTTCCCTGCTGAGTACGTGGGGGAAAAGTCCTGGAGGAAGCAGGTCTCTCTCCACTTCTCCACACACATGCACAGAGCAACAGTGATCCTGTGCTCCACAGCAGCCGTTTCCTCCAACCAATGGTACACACATTGCCCAATCTTCAGTCATCTGGGAACTGAGCCACAGAGACAAAACAAGGCTTGTGACCAGACACAAGTCTGGCAAATGTATGTGAAGGGCGAAAGACCTATGTCCCAAACTCCTCAGATATATCTGCCAGACATTTTCTGTGCTGTTCTGGATCAGGATCACCTTCTCCCTTAGCTCTGAAGTATCTCTTTACTAACTGCTGAGAGAAAGATTTTACAGTGTTTTGGGGCAGATAATGTATCAGTGGAAAAAAACTTAAAACTTATCTTACTGGCTGCAACAAACAACAGATAAGATCCTAGAGTCTTCTTTCACAGGCATATTTTACTTAAGGTGATGGTTTGCTTGTTGATAATGTTTCCTAATCCACTAGCAAGCACCTTATTCATGAAAGAAGTGCATAAAATCCCTCTGAATTATCACCAGTCCCTGTCAGACCTGATGGCCTAGTTTCTTTTAGTAAGGTCAGTTACAGGATTTAGGTTTGCCAAACAACAAACAGGTACATATCAAACAGGTGCAAACTTCATAAAGGTGATAAACAGAAGGAAAATCCAGAGTCTTCCATTGGAAAGAATTTTGTTTGCCTTGGGGCTAGATGGAGAGAATAATTTTATTGTCAATGCACAGTGAACAACAGCTTTACACTTCATTTCTTCTTTCTGTTCTTTTGTAATACCCAGCATGCATTGCCCAACTTCCAGCAACAACTAAAGAGGATTGATCTACATCCCAGAAGACTTAACAGATCCTGAATCACGCTGGTAAGCCTGAAAATTTTCTTGTCTTTCAAAACCAAAAGGGCATCAACAATCCAGGGGGAAAAAGCGCACTATGTTCAGAAAACAGGCAGATGGAATTGATAGGAGAGGGAAAAGATTTATAATGCAACACTTGTGCAAACTTTAACTTTAGTCTGCATCCATATGCCAAATATAGGATGTTTCCATGCTGCACACTCAGCTGAATGGGATAGATCTCGCATCAAAAAACCTGGCCTTTTGAAAAAGTTTGGGTGGGTTTTTTTGCCAGCAGAGGTACTACCACCATCGTAGCCATGCTGAAAAGGGGATATTCCTGTGGCACTGGAACGGAACTCAGGAGACCTAGGATTAGACTAGAGCAGCTTCCCTGGCTGGACATACAGAAAACCAGTGTCTCCCAGTGCCTTCGTGCTCACTCAAAAAAAGTGAAGGTGAACGATCCTTCCACCATCCCCTGTGTCTGTCCACCTCTTTCACTCGCATTTTAAGCTCTTCATGTCTGAAAGCAGTCACAGGTGACTGTTTTGTGCTCACAGGTCACATCGTTCTCTCCTGGGACTGTCCCTGCTGTATGAAACAGAGATTTGTTCCAGGCAGCATATGCCCTGGCCATTACTATTTACTCCTCACTGCCATTCAGTGCATCACGCTGCAGCCCTGGCCCAGGACCTCCCTGTGCCCCCGCAGCTTTTCACAGGGATAGGACCTACTCCTGCCATCCAAGCCACATTACAGCTGTCTGGCCATGCCTGAACAACGGCAGCATACTAAGCTTGATTAGACAGCTGCCTGCCCACTGCTGATCCAGGCTCCTTCCAAACCCCACACCCTTCTGAGCACACCTGCCACTATCGGAGAAACACAAGGCTGAGCCACTCTGCCCCAGGAAGCAACATGCCCATCAAGACGAGGCTTTGGCCATTTTTATGTATTTGCACTGTATTCAGTATGCTGGATACATGACCCCGCTTGGCATGCTGGAGTACTGTCACCACAGTAACATCAGTGAACAACAGTCCCATCTCCTTGGTGATCGCAGTTCCTTACTTGCTTGCAAATCATAACTTCTGGGCTTTCTGAACAACCACAAGACACTAAGACTGCAGGAGAAGGCTTTATGTGCTGCGAGAGGTTTAGCATACTCTGAATAGGCCCTTCTGTATGACCTTGTGAATGAAGCTGTGACCCACTCATACAGTCAGAGACCAAACAACTATTGCATGTGGGTTTCGGAGTCCTTTTACAGCTTACAACCAAATAAGACAGTAAATTGAGAGCAAGAGCGAAGAGAGAAGCAGGCATTACATTTTTCTCTGTGTTTGTACAACACCTAGCACAGATGGGTCCTGCACTGTGGATCTTGGCATTATGGTTAAACAAACAATAGACAAGCATTATGTTAGTGGTTGAAAGTGCTCCTTACCTGCTGGAGGTTGACCTCTGCATCCAGTAGCTCCTCTACTGCAGATGATGGCATGGACACATTATGATGGAGGAAGTCTGAGAATGTCTCGTTGTCAACCAGGAAATCCCGCAGTTTCAAGTCTGGAAAATGACAAAACAAGCAACATTCTGGTCTGGGCAAAGTCAAAAGGAAACTCATGCGAGAGCTCTGAACAGGAAAAGCAAAGCTGACAAATGGGGGAGAGGGAATTACACAAACCATAGCACAAAAGGAAAAGAGGAGCTGCTGGCAAAGTGCTCTGAAACTCAGCAGCTTTCAGAGATACCAATCCATGATGTCTTGATCTCAAAACAAAATACAAAACCTTTAAAAACAACTCCCTTTAACATCGTTACTTCAGCTCAATTTGCACATACATATACATAGAAGAAGCAAGGCGCACCAAGCTGCTCCCCTGATCTGGGGTGAAACCTACTCCAGCATCAGCCTTGCACAAAGATTCAGCTTCACTTAATCCCTGTGTTGTTACTGAACACGGGACTGAGCTGGTGCATGGACCACTGAGGGATTTACTAGCCTGTATTTAATTATGTTAATAGTAGACTACCATAAATTTCAAAGTCTGACATATGCAGACACACAGATATGATACAAAATCACACGCAGATCTAGGAAGCAATCTTAACCACTCAGCAAAATTTCTGCAAATGCTTTTTAATTCCATTTTCTTTCCCAAAAGCTTCACCTTCTAAAGCCATTGGTGTTTCAGCTCTTGGCTTTAAAATAGATTTGTATCTCTGTCACAGCAGAGGGGAACCATCTGGCAAATTATAATCCATGTACACTATTAAAGTTCACAAACCTGGAGCTTAAGCAACTGACCCTCACACTATTTTGGGTTGTTTTGGGTTTGTTTGTGGTGGTTTTTTTTTTTTTTTTT
>NW_008794266.1:340290-385437 GCF_000699145.1 Aptenodytes forsteri
AGAGAGAGAGACAATTTTGTCTTTACTATGCTTAAATAAGCAGCGATGAGGAAAGCAGCTATGCCAGGAGGAGCTGAGAGCACAAGTCTCGTGGGATTTACTGGGGTGAAGATTTCCAGGCTAAGCCAAGTCAACCAGCTAGGTGTCACACTGCTGCTTCTACTCTAGGAAGAGAGGATGCTGCAGCCCACAGCAAACAATGGAAAACAACGAGCTCTAAAGGGAAAATAATGCAAGGGAGACCCAAGAGTTTGTACCTTCCCCCTACTATAGGGAACAGCTGTAACAGAACATTTTTTTTTCCTCTCTTTCGTGTTTTTTGCTTAGCTCAGCGAGTGATACCCTCAAGAAAGCCCAGCCCTCAGCAAAAAGCATGCTGGGCACTCAGGGTGCCACCGGCGGGGGGAGGGAGGCTGGCAGTCCGGGTGTCACTTCTGCTTCCCAGGGCCCAAGCTTGGCAGAGCAGCCGGCGAGGGGAGGAAGCCACCACCGGCGGTACAGGGAGGCTGGCAGTCCGGGTGTCACTTCTGCTTCCCAGGGCCCAAGCTTGGCAGAGCAGCCGGCGAGGGGAGGAAGCCACGCGCCCTGCTCTTGCGGCACGAAGCACGCAGGGGTTACTGACGGTCATTGCTCCCTCCTCTACATATCCAGTTACAAATTCCCTGTTGCCTTTTTGTTCCACACGATAAAGTAAATCACCCTCCTCTGCTGAGGCGATGCGGAGGTTACTTTGGGACGAAAGTTTCTCGCTCGCCCTCCTCTCTCCGCCCCAGCAAGACCACTGAGCAATGCACTGGTTTTGACCACGCTGTGCAAACGCCCCACTGCACCCCGTCACCAAAATCAACCATCATCCCCTCTCTCCCAGCCCGGGGAAAGGCTGAGAAAAGAGCAGGCTCCTGCAATAACATAAAAATGTCCTTTTCTTTCCAGCAGAGGCTAAAGCACCCTGCTTCACCACAACTGGAGCAAAAATTCCCCCCACCCTGACTCCTTGGTTACTTCCTAAATGCGCTGAACTCCCTAAACACTTCTGCAGCTTGTTTATTTTTTGGTGAGATCATCAACAGTTCGGAAACTCAGATAGACAAAGGGGTAGCTGGCTGAAGGCACACTGGCATGCAGAGATTAGATGTTTCCAAGTTTTTTTGTTTTAATCTGTCCCCATTTAAAATATTTTTCAAGCTCCTCTTAAAGGGCCACACACCTTTTAAAAAAGTGTAACCAAGCAATAATTCTCCTACTTTTCTCATTGTTGTTTTGTTTTTGGGTTTGCCTAAGCTTTTTTGTTTGTGGGTTTGGTTTGGGGGTTTTTTCCCCATATGGAAACAGCGTTAACAGGGCATTTCTCCCTTGCCTTTTTGTCATGCCGAGCATTTTCAGACTTGCTCAGCACTAGAAATTTGCTGAAAATTGAAACTGCCTTCCAAGGCAACTCCTACAAACGTCTGAAGGAGTTTTCATCATCATTTGGAGGAAAACACAAAGGGAACAGAACGTAAAAGTTACCAAAACTGCTTGTGGGACAATGCTTGGCTTCCAGCCAGCTGGTCATGAACCCGTGCTCACTGGTCATAATGCTTGTCTGCCCAAGACCAAACATGGAAGCTCTGCGAGACCCAGGGACTGAATCCCAATACCATGGTCCTGCTGCAGTGCCCTAAGCAAAGAGCCAGCCTTTCTTACCATGCATTTTCTCCCCCATGCCATCTGGTCCTACTTCCAGTACTTGTGGCTCAGTGTCTTATGCAATCCCCCTCAATCATGGACGCATGCATAATGACTTGCACGTGAAACCACAGAAAAGCACCGAACACTGCAATCAGTCTAAATTCCTGCCCGGGATACTTCAAAAAGACAAGAGTTAATAGAGATTTCCTCTTGAAAACGGCCATTCTCCTCCAAGACTGCTTGCCCACTAGGGCCTAAGGAAATACAAGAGCATTAGTTAAAAGAACTCCTCCAAAAATAGAAAACAAAAGAAACAGGCAAGTCTTTTGAAGGCTAATACCAAGCTTACCTAATAATGCAAACATTTGGAGTGGAAGAACTCATTTTACATCCAGAGGCCTACTACTGCAATATTTTCCTGCAATAAAAGCTCAGACACGCTATCAAGTTACTCAAAAAACGTGAGGCAAAATGTCAGCTCAAACGTGATTTAACTCACGCTTGAGACTGACAAACAGCATTGGTACGGTCAGCTATTGCAAGCCGGCTGGCACAGAACAATGCAGCTGCAGCATCCGGACAGCACATCAGAGAGAAGTCTCTCCACATACTTTTGCTGATGTGGACATGCAGCCTCTTTCCCTCTCCCCTTCATCTTCAACAGAAAACCAGGGGAGTCGCAGTCCCACTGGCTCCCCTCAACACCACCACAGGGAATGGCCTCCTGGTCGAAACATCAGGTCCCACCAACCGAGACAAGCCCTAGGCACAAATGTGGAGATGAACTTGAGGTCAGACTGAGCAACCACGCTCAAAGACAGTCAAGATCTGATGCGAACCATCTCGCTGATTCAGTGCTGGGATGCATGTCTGCAGAGTACTGAGGTAGCTTACCCTCATGGCAGACTGCTCTTACAGTTTCAGTCCTGACCCCAAGGGAGCAAGAGCAGAACAGCAGAGAACATAAGCAAAGCCTCTGTTTATAAACCATGCAAATAACCCCCAATGCCAGCAGGCCCAGTGGGGCTGAAATGCTTTTGTTCTGCCTAGCTCCAGCTTGGGCACTGTACGGCAACAAAGCAAGAGACCGCCCCCATCCACATGAAACAAGCAGGAGAAGAGAAGTCCATTTCCCACATGGGGCATGGAGAAAGGTCCTCCCTATGGTCACATAAGGAAGCCTCCAGCAGAACACAGAGCTCCCAGAGCTGGAGGTCTTGTGTCTTAACCACAAAACCACCCTTCCTCTCTGAAGTCACAGGTCAGGATTAGACAATCGCACATGGCAGTATTTCAGGGATACTGACTTCATGAAAGGCACAGCTGTCCTTCATTTCCACACAGTTCAAACAGACCTTGGGCACTGAATTCTGCGCATGGAAACCAGAAACTCATGATTTTCAGATTGCAGAGCATCTCCTACAGGACTGACACACTGTTTTAAGTCTTTTTAAGATTTACATTTTCCTGACAGCTCAACCTTTTCCAGCACCTTCATGCCTGAGCACAGAGCTAGGCTGGTCATTCCTTGCTTGAGAATCAAATCATTGTGACAATAGAAAAAACCCAAAACCTCAAGGAGCTCAAGACATCCACATGAATTAGCAAAGAAAAACAGAACCTCCACGCTTCCTACATTATTGGTTAAATTGAACAGCAAACCAAAAAGTGTTAATTATAAAACATAACAAGTCAGTGCTATGTGGGGTTTCTCCATTCCATGCAGATCAGAACTGAAGCACTGATTGTACGGTAAAGAAAGTGTCCATGGTCCATATGTTCTCCACAGCCAGAGGTTTTTAGCATCCTCATTCTAGAAACACAACCCCAGTTACTTTCACAAGCTCAAAAGGTGGCTCAATGGAGGAAAGATCAAGAGAAACTACAGCCAGGAACTAGTTTTAATTTGCTGATTTTACTACAAGTATGACCATGAGAGGTTCCACAGTAAGTGGTGACCATTTCCAGCAATACTGGAAAGATTCACAGACAAGTGGGACAAAAAAAGCCTGTGGAGACAGGTTACAGAGCAAGACTGTTCTCTTCAAACTTCTCTCCCATTCTTTCTTGCTTCACTTGGAAGCACAGAGGGCTCATACCTTCCTCCAGAAACTTAATGGTGCAGCATCTTTTAAAATTAAACAATAGGGTAGAAAAACAAAACCCCACGGAAATTGTGGCTACAGTTTTCATATCCTGAATGCGGCCTTCTAAAAATAAAAGGCATGCAAGTGGTATTTCGACATATCTCAATCCACCGTAGAGTACAAAGCTCACCAGGTCTGACCTCAATTTGCAGGGTTTCTGCCCAAAGTGTTTGTGCCCGTAATCTACAATAAACCAGATTTTCAACCAGTTTAAAACTAACAAGCTCAGTGGAAACAATGTGACAGTCAGCTCTACTGTTTACTTCCCACCTTCACATGCCGTAAGTCCCTACAAGGAACTGGGTGAAGGAAGGGGGAGAAGGGGATTCATGCCATAAGTTAACTCAGAAGCTAAGAGGAAAGCAGGGCAGTGTCCCATCTACAAACGTGACTATTTATCTTCAGGGGATTTCACTCCCTACATGCAAGGCAGAAAACAATTATGTTATTTTCTGTATATCCATTGCGGCTGAAGGATTTACTAGCCTTTGGCTAAGCCTGTATTCCTCACAGCCAAGCATCAAGGCAACAGAGAAGCTGGTGTTAAAATTATGACCCTTTATTTCTCATCATAGAGACTGCTCATAGGGCAACCCAATCATTTTCATAACAGCAGCATTAAGGCATCACAGCAAGATGAAACAGTGAGACAGGATGGGGCACGAGAAGCTTTAGCTTCGTTCTTCAGAGTCAGCAGGTTTCCACAAGTGCCCAAAGGCGACAAGAAAGACAAGCGGGTTCCCAGCACAATACAGTCAGAGGCACCCGTCTCCACCAGTTAACAGAAGGAGCAAAGCAAGGAAGAGTGGCAAGTGAGCAAATAAGGCACTTTCTTCTCCCTGCACAAAGAGTTCAGATTCACAGCTCCCACTTCCCCACTCAGGTAAAACCACACTTCTACAGTGAGGGAGGTGGGTGTGCGGCACTTCCATAGCGCTCTCATGCGAGGGCAGTAACTCAGACACCCATGACAGCCTGACTGCACAGCTGGCTGTCAAGCCTGTGGAACACCGCTCCACAGTGCCCAGGCAAAACCGGAGGACAAGGTCACGCGGCTCCCCCGTCACACAGGCCTGCTTCACCCAGGGCATCGCTTGTTCACCAGTCATACTCCCGGCAACAGGAGTTTTTGCAAGACACAAGCACATGAAGGGGCTGAAGCTGAGACCAAGAGCTGGAGCTCCAGCTCCAGCAGCTGAAAGCATTTACTGGTAGCACCTGTGACCACTATGAGGACTCTGGCTAGAAACCTGCCGTAGCATTCAGCAAACCCTCACACAGCGAGAGGACCAGGGCAGGCAAACCTTGGTTTGCTGCCACAGAATTACCTCGTACACTGGAATTTCATATTAATTTTTCAATGAAGTATCTGGGAAGTATTCCTCAGGAATATGTGACGGGTGCACTTGAACACCTCAACTGATTTTCACACTCATTACCCATCACTGTGATTTATAGACAAAAGGTGTCCGAAGCTACTCCCCATAAAAATAAAAGTGGGCTTGCAAACAAGTTCAGTGGTGGAAAGGAAGACTGAATGACTTGTGAATTGACGATCATCCAGAGGAAACAGCGATCTCCTAATGTTGAAGCCTGTTACAGCATTGTACCCTACTGAGCCAATGACCCCAATCTACAATGTGAAAAGCAATCCTTTCAGATGGGCCAGTGCTCAGCTTGGCAAGGCAGCAAATTTTCATCTGCCCTCGTTATATTCTTAACTTTGGGCAACACGTCCAGAAAGCATGAAAAAACAACATTAATTTTTTTTTGAAAGCAATTACTATGTTTTAATTTTCCTTTTCCTATAAAGCAGTGTTCCCCCTGTGTGGTGGGAATAGCTCTCAGAGCTGCCTGTATCCCTGTTGATACTGGCAGGAGCTAAAACTGTCTTCTGAACAAGCTGGACAGCCATACCCCGATTTGCTGACAAGAAATCAAGCAGCTCAGCAGGCCTGTTGAGCAGGATCGGCTGGTGTGAAAGTGCAAGCCTAATTTGCTCGCAGTCGAAGTGTTGTTCCTCCTGCAGCCATGGCTTGACCTGTTCTTATGGTAGGCTGCAGCTCTCTGCTCTGTGTCCAATCAGACATGTAACTGCTGCCTCTGCAGACATTAGATAATACTCAAGTGAGCACTGCCTTAACCAGAACCCATCATCTTCTTGTATTTGCCATTTCAAACGGTGATGTGAGTAGAGAGGAGGCAGCCTGCCGTCTACCTCCAGCAGCTAGGATCTCTCCTGGGAGAAAAGGAAACGTTGTGCGACAGGCCTTCCCTCTCATCTTGGGACTGCAGACGCTGGAATCATCTCCACTCCTCTAAAAATCACCATTTTTACTTAGAAGAGCTTTAAAAATAGTGGCCAGCACAATCACTCTGGCAGAAAGCACAGCTGACACCGTGTACTGGTGCACACACAAGAGACCAGTCCTCGGTTAGCCTTCACTGGGGGTATGTTGTCTTCAAGGATGCAGAGCCCATTTAAGCCACCTGAGATCCCACCTCCAACCTGCATGGAAAGTCAGCAGGAAACACAAGGCAATACCTCTCTTTCGGTAGTACTTTAAGTCCCAAATGCCATCAGGCCCCCCTCCTGTATAACACACATGACAACAGAAAGACTGCATCAGAAAGCAACGACATAAGGCACAGAATCGAAAGCCACAGGCTAGTCACCAGCAGTCCTGCCTGCAAACACAGCCTGCAGAGCTTCTGTCTATGAAGAGACACACCCAACCACCTCCCTAGGCCCTGTGTAACACCACAGAAGAGAGATTCTCGCATCTTCCCCTGCTGCAAGCCAAATTCTGTTACCAGCAGAGACAACTGTGAAATACAGCTTGCCAATGAAAAAATGGAAAAAAGTTATTCAGGCTTCTAACAGTGCAAAGAATGAAGCAGGCTTAAAGGAAACATCCTAAGTATCTTCACTGTATTGCTTTAAGAAGCAAACCCCAAGCAGAACTCCAGATCGCATGGCAGGTGTAACTGATTGAAAATTCTCCTGCTAATTTGCACAAAATAAGGATAAACTGCAAATTTCTCAGCCTTTGAATTGGCTTGTCAGCCACAGAGATGATGGACCTCAGATCTGACCAGATACAATACTTCATTATTACAACAAAATTATTTTCAGGAGTGGTATACAGACACATTTAGGGCTGGTACAAGCCATGGAGAAGGTCTCTAAAGGTCAAATCCAGCTCAGAAAGAGAAGTGCGAGGCAGAAAGTAAGGGTTTGCTGTTAAGATTGGATTTTGACTGCACTAGGAACATTATGCCCTAGATAATATACAGATTTTAGATGTTTCAAAACATCAACTCAGACACAGTAAAATTCCTTTAAAAAAAAAAGATCAATAGACAGACTGGAAACCAAACAGCATGGTCACATCCAGCCACATACCACTATTCTAATGGCAAACACCGGTGTGAGCATACAAGGAATGACACTATGTTATTAAAAAGCATGGAGCTAGGCAGAAGTTGAAAGTATGAGCTGTGAGCAAGGAGGACCCCATCTAGAATGCCTTGTACTTGAGCAAGTGACCTTAAATACAGTGGAAATTCAAGTCAAAGGAAAAAGCAGGACTGGACATTTTAATCAAGTGACCATTACTAACAGCAGAAGAGTTTTCATGAGCTGGCTACATGAGCAAGCATCTGGGAGACTGCTGGTTCAAATGCAAACAGAAGGCACCTATATCGGAACCATTTCAAAGCCCCAAAACAAGCAGGCACAACCACTCCAGCAGTATCATGCTACTTGAAACTTAGCACAGCACCAGCTACCCAGTTTGAAAGGCTTCCCCCATGAAAATGGTATGGGTAATGATGAACCTTAAGCAAAATGGCAGGCAGAGCTGCCCAGGACCAAAGCACCCTGACTGTCCTGTACTTACAGTTATTTAGACTTGCATAGAAAGGCTGCTGAGAAGAGAAAAAGCCACCCCTCCCCTTGGGTGTGAAGCCTCACCCTGCCATGGCTCCCTTCCTCTCACTCATCACAGATTCGGGAAACCTGACTCACATCAGACTTCTTTTAAAGTTTAACACAATATCAAGTCTGCAGTCAGCAGATCATAGCGGCTCTTGCTTCCACTACGTTCAGAAAGACCTGTCACTTCTGGATTTGGTGCCAAGTCCTAATGCCTCTCACCTAGCACACAACAGCAGGAGCCACCTCCAAAACAAAGGGTCAAACCAATCCAAGAGGTAGCAAAAAACGCTAAAGATTAACAAGGGTAAGCCAATCATTATAGTCCAATTAGTTTAAGCAGAAACGCTGTCTGCTTATGCTGAAAACATACCTACATCTGAATTATTTCAACCTCCCACGATTGCTCCCTATGTTTCAATTTAGTTGGTCATTGGAAAGTTATCCTTATGGATAGACTCAAGTCCAAAGAAGGGAAAGAAAAAAAAAAATAATCAAGAAAAAAAAAAATCAAGCTTCAGCACTAAAACAAGAGATTATGTTTTCTCTGCCTAGTTTAGGGCAACCTTTGCAACCATTCAGCCCCTTCACTAGTATAAATCAGACTGTTGAGCAATAGCACTTCCAAATAGTTAAAAGAATTTTCTCAGTCTTTGGGAAAGACTGAAAAGCAGATGCTTAGTAGATACAGATTGCCCCAATTCCCATAAAGTCCTGGCTAGAGATCATGTCTCTTGTATGCTAAGTGCGACATTATACTGCTGTTCACATCGGGATGCCCTCAACAGATCCCACCCTGGTAGTCTGAGGAGCTCATCCTTCAGGTTGGTGTTCTTCTGGACTGTCAATATACTAACCATTCCTTCCCTTCAGTACTGGCATAACTTGCTGGCTGAAAATACACCTTGGAGTACTTGTACCAATACAAGTGTCCACTGTTTCACATAGAGGACAGGAACATTACTAGTAGACGCAGGGAAGAGCAGTGCCTCTTGTTGCTTTAGGAACCTGGTCCTGTGTGTATCACAGCCCCAAAGCAGTGCAGTTAACCTGAAGAAAACTGAGTGTGTGCTGCTGTAGAGGTCTTGTGCGTTATTTATATGGATGCATTGGTAAAATTCTTTGCACTTTCTTCAGGTAGCAGCAAGAGATAACATGAAAAAGGAAGGAAAAAGACCAGGTAGGCGAAGACACTTGTGGTCTTAAAGGGCTACTCTATTGTCTTGATTTCTGTTCTCTGGTTTTACAGCACACTTCTCCCCAGCTGCTGGGCAGTGGGCAAGTATGTGAGCAGAGCAGGGTAGTAACACAGGTGTGCAGAGACATCTGATGGCTGCTGACCATGTCATCACACAGCTGTGCCTTCGCTATGAGGGAAGTTGTTGGGACAACGCGCTTTTGCGTCCACATCTTGTCTCAAGTGGCAAAGCACTACTGTTCTGAAGTAGCATTTTGCTGGGTAGGCAACAGCTGCTGCTTTCTTAAGCAGCTGGCTGGCACAAGTCAGAACAAGCACTCAGACTTGAGATACTGCTATCTTTGCAGTAAGCTGTCTTTGCCCCATCAGCAAATCCCCTTCTGGCATATATGTATGCTCAGTCAGCCTCAGATATGGTCCAGTTATGTTTCAGCTGCACTTGCTAAAATAGATGGAGAACTACAAGGAAGGGACCTCCTGACATGCAATAGTTTATGCTTATTAAGTTCTGGCTGTCTGTAGTCATGCAAACCTCCTGCCAGTGTCAACCAAAAACGTATCTAAGGACTAAGGTAGTATTTGTTTCTAAAAAGACATGTTTAGAAGAACAGAAAGGTTCAGGGGGGGGGGGGGGGGAACCACAGGAGGGGGTCTTTATTTAAAATCCCTTGAAAGGGTCTTTTATTGCATCATCCTTAAAATGAAAACTAAATTAGAAAGGAAAGGAAACCTTGGCTGTTTACAGAAGATGTGTGTCACAGATCAGCCTGAATCTCCTCCACATATAGCTTAGTGCTGCCAAGTCAGCATAAAAAAAGCTAGGGCAAGTTCTTCAACTAATAGATGAGCTACACCAATTTTTTGATCAGCTGAGGATCTCATGCCCCAGAGGTATAAGCAATACATAGTTTTAACAAACTCAGTTA
The DNA here is from genome assembly GCF_000699145.1 of Aptenodytes forsteri. Lineage (NCBI taxonomy): Eukaryota > Metazoa > Chordata > Aves > Sphenisciformes > Spheniscidae > Aptenodytes > Aptenodytes forsteri. The sequence continues at coordinate 350,170 of NW_008794266.1, forward strand.
ATTATTAACACTCAGTTAATACATAAATATGTATATTTTTTTATTCTGCAGCTTTTGCATTTAATTTCAAAGGATTTTTCCACAATTTTGGAAACAAAACATATGCAAAGTATGATACAAGCATAAAACCTGTAACCTGAACTAAAAACACCTCAAACAAGACACATCCACTACTTGATAAAACACAGCAACGCTAAAAAAAAAAACCCTAGGGTTGAAAGTTAAAAGTGTTGCAGTTTGTTCAAGCTGCAAAGAAATGTAGCAACAGGAGGCAGAGTACGTTGTTTGATTTTAGCCAGGATCCTGGCATTAACACTCACTTACTTTATGACCAAAAAATACTTAAATAGAAGAGCATCTGTTTCCCATGAAAAAGGCTGTCCACAAAAATTGAACTCACGGATTTTCAAAAAATTCGGTCAAGCAGTGCTCTATCCTCTTGCCTGGGTAAAAATGAACTTTGATTCAACATCAACAATATTTCAAAGCCATCACCTTTTATTGCATCCTGACTACATTGATAACTGTAACATCTTACTATGTTTCAGAATGAGGGCTCCAGTTCCTTGGCAGCTGTTTATTTATTTAGCTCACAGGAATGCTATAAAAATTAGGTAATAAGTGTTCATAATGCACACTGAAGATGAAACATATTATTACTGGAGAAGGCTCCAAAGCTGAATATTAACTTGAGAGATACGGGAGGTTAGATCCAAATTAGGCACTCTGGCCTCAGTACCCTAAGTCAGACACAGAAGCGGACAGGGCTTTTACCAACTGCGGCAATTTCATAATAGCCACTCTAATGAGAGCTCAGCCCCACAGAAATCCCCCGAGAAAGCTGAACTTTTCACCAGATGACAGTGGTACAAATTTCCTAGGGGACTACTAACACCAAACTCAATGTGGAAAGTCTGTCCTGCTCTCTCTCAACCAACCTCAGACTGTAGCTTAAATAAACCAAATGCAATCTTCCACAAATCAGGCAATTTACTGAGATCCTGAGATTACAAGTCACCAAGAACAAATCCAGAAATTGTGTCAGTGGAAAACATAGAAAATAAATGCAAATTGAAGTTAACACTGAGCATAAGTTTTCGGCAACATAATGCTGGTATTAGCAAGCTGTACTGATAAGGCCGCATACAAATAGAGGGAGATAATAGGAGATTGTGAAAGGTGTAATTGTTTACTTAACAGTCTCCATTTTATTCACTAATTCAAAATAAAAGTCAGTGTTGACAAACCAGGCTGAAGAGTGTTAGGAGACTAAAGCAAGCACCCAGAGCTTCTCAGTACTGTCCTGCTTCTACAGCACATGGCAATATTACTTACACTGTGACAAGCACAGTAAGCAATTCTTTTTTTTTTTTAATCATTGTGTCTTTATCTGGACAAGTTAACAGCAAGATAAAGACGGTGCCTTTAAGGTACAGTGATTTGGTATCTGTTGGAATAGCTGTGTTGCTAATTGTAGATATGGGCACTGTTGGCTTCCCTGCATGCAGTCAAACCATTAGCTGGCACCATCAGGTTAGCTGGTCTTAAAGTAACCAAATTGCCAGTGCAGCACTTGACCAGTGCACACGAATGCTGACATTCTTGTGATTCTCCTCATATGTTTTTAACAGGGTTCATACAGTCTTCTGTGATAAGATTCTCAGAAATGTTTTTCTGAAGCTCCTGTCTGTCACCTAGTATAGTGCAAACACTATAGCAAGGCCAGATTTAACATAACACTGCATAGGTTTTTTCAATTCCACTTTCAAAAGGATTTCCATCTTTCCCTCCCACATCCACACACACCTAGAATCCAAGCTGGCATAATTCTAAACCTCTCACTTCAAAAGCACGTCAGCAGAAGGGAAGTTCAGACCAAAACCAGGCACCAAAGCTCAGTTCTGCAGAATCAGAAGACTGCGATGCACATTATGCTGTATCTGTTTACCCATCTCAACCTCTAAGCAGAGTCATGTATTAACAATGCTGTTACAGACATATAAACCTCTGAAAGTTCATGAACAGGCCCATGGGAAACAAGTACGATTTTCCTGGTAACAGATTTAATGCTGCAGCAGACCTTTGTACCTAAACCTCTGTCAACATCATTTTATTACTTTAATCTCATCTTTGGCTTCAAAATATTAAGGAAAGCAGAAGTAGACTCTATTGAAAGTGGTACTGTGCAAATGTGTAATTCAGCAAGTATCATGCTACCTCACTAATAAAAGCTGCATACCTAACTGCTCAACACACAACTTGAGACCCACACTTCCATAGGAAGTCTTCTCTACCTTTGCCTAATCTCTTGACTGTCAGCCTCCCAGTTTCAGTTTAGGACAGAAAACATAATGGACCCATTGGATTCACACAGAGACAGTGTCCACTACCTGTAGTAAGGGACTTAAAGTGCCCTTCCAAGAATGTTTTGGAAAGGTTTTTCCAGAAGATCTGCAGTTGCCTGCACAACTTCCATTCACTTACCAAAAAAAAAAAAAAAAAAAAAACACTCAGGTCTGTGCCTGCTCAGAGACCCACTGATTTACACAGAGACAGTGTCCACTACCTGTAGTAAGGGACTTAAAGTGCCCTTCCAAGAATGTTTTGGAAAGGTTTTTCCAGAAGATCTGCAGTTGCCTGCACAACTTCCATTCCCTTACCAAAAAAAAAAAAAATCTAAGGACACTCAGGTCTGTGCCTGCTCAGAGACCCACTGATTTGAAGAAAGAATTAATTAGGCAAGTGTGGGAAAACTGCCACATGTACCTGAATCTCCTAACTGCCTGATCAACATGGCACACCACAAAACCCTTTGTGCAATCCAAGTACCCAGTATTGGCAGCTTGTTCCACTTGCTCCATCCCTACAGACTGCATCTGACCAAAGCAGAAATCACACCAGTTCCCATGCAGTCCCGGGCTCCCCTTCCTGGCTGGATGCTTTGAGGCTGGGAGGCAGCAGCAGCCAGGAATGCCCTGGGGAGTTCTGCTGAGGGCTAATGCAAAGTAACCCATACTGAAAACACAAAGGTAAAAGCAGCCTTCCTTCCCGCCCCTACGAGTCAAGATATCTCTACTGATACCACAGGGAAGCACGTTTGGCAACATTTTCCCCAGCCTAAAGGAAAGGCAAGGACCTGCACGTCACTAAGGAGCAAGGTATCAGAGAACCCAGTTGTGTATTTACATGCAACCGTGCAATGACAGGAATGCCACCCTGCTGCAGTTGGTGTCTGCAGGTGTTTCCGGGGGTGAAGGCCACCTGGACATATGGTTTGTTAGTCCTCATTCTGGCCTGGCTGGTTTTTGATAGGATCCTTCCCAAGGGAAGTCAGGGAGGAAACCAGCTTAATTAGGGAGAGGTAGGCAGGTATAAGAATCAATTTGAATATTTAGCTTGAGGGTGTGGGGTCATTTTTGTTAGGGAGAAGACACTAAGGAGGGAGTTTGCTATCACCTTAACGTCATCTAGCAGATAATGTACAATATCCTGTTTCCCTGAGCACCCTGATAATGATACAGCAGGACACACGCCACCAGAAAGCCTCTCCCAAGGCTGCTCTTCAGCCCAAGCCCTCCATCATCCTTTATCTGTTAAAATAAAATTAGCACTACTGGCACTGACCAGACAGGCTGCAAACTCCTTCAGTCTCAACATCTGTCTGTACAGCAGGGTGCAACATCGGCAGAGGATGCCACCCAGCTGATGTTTCTCCTACACCACAAGCGATACTAATCCAGCAAACAACTGGGAAAGGCAGGGCACATGTTGAATAACAGCCTGAGATCTGATGCAATTTCTTAGGTGATGTTTGTTTCCCTCTGCCTATTTCATTGCTCCATTTGTGTTTAGTTGGGTTGGTTTCAAGAAAAATAGAAACATGCCCTTTGGGATCACTGAAAACTAAGAGCAATGAAGTAAATACCAGCTAGACTGGCTTATATGTGCAACTACTAGCAACAACCAAAGAAGGTGGCATTAGTTTTACCTGTTGATTTATTACCCCATGGCACTGCAGAACAAAGTATTTGGGAGCCCTGTAGAGAGAAGGAAGAAAAAGGAAGTGTGCCTCAAAGCCAACAGCAAGCTGTACCTCCACCTTTCAAAACAGGAGGAAAGCTTATTTGTTGCAAAGACTTTATTCTCTACTAAAATAGCATTGAGGCCAGTTGCAAATCCAGTGCCTGCAAGCAGTGAGCCAAACCTACTGAAGGTAGCAATCCCAGCAGCCATGTCATGCTCTTGGAAGTACCGTCACCAAGGTCTTTGACTCTCTGTTCTGATTTGCGCTCTGCCTTATCATGAGTGTTGAAGACCTTGGTGACATTGCTGGACAGATATGTAACAAGTGCTGGGAAGAAGAGGGCACCTGGAACCTGCCTGCAAAATTGGTTAAGGTATGTGTGCCTGCACACAGATTTTGCTGCTCAGGACTTTCTGAAAGTGGCCATAGACCCTCAGCACCCATACAGCATGACAGCTGCCTATGCTGAACTCCCTCACACCACCAGTTAGTACTTCATCCTGGCCAGAAAAGGTCCTACATGAAGAAAGGGTGGGCTGTTCCCTACCAATAACACCTTCCCCTCTCCCTGCCAGAGAGCTCTTCTGGAGCTCAGAGCAGCAGAGGACAGGAGCCACTCCTCAAACCCCTGGACAAACAGCCCTGTTATGAGAGATTACCTCCCATCTCATCAAGAAGTGACTGAAATACAAAGCATGTTGGCATGAGCGCACAGCACTGCCTGAACAAAATCTTAGTGTCCTACCTTGTCTTTAACCAAGCCACTGACTTGCAGGCACCTGTGTAAGCATCCTGCCATCTTAAGCAAGTCGCCCTTCCCCAGGTTCAGCACATGCCTAATTTCAGATCAGACAACACTAACAGTCACACCTTGAACATTAGTTTGTGAGGTTTGTTTTAAAGAAGGTTGAAGTGAAAGGACTTGGGCAAATGCTCTCTAAACAGATTCAAACATCTGAAGCCAAACACAGACATGCATGCTCTGCAAAACTAGCGTTAGAACAAAATCTATACCACAGCTCCAATTTGTATGCTAGTAATGGACGATCACCTCCTGAAGCCTGTTTCAAAGCCATCAGGCAGCAGTGGGAAGCATGTGTGGAAGCAGGACATCACACCCATGTGAGAGGGGATGAGGGAGCTGCAGGCTCCAGCAGAGCCCACATCACACAGTAGGGAGCACACAGTCCCTCCCACTGGACAAACATGAGCTGCAAAGCTGAATTTGTCTGCACCACTGATTCACGTGGCTTCAGGTCCAGGCCAGAGCTGGAACAGAGGAGGTATTACAAATGTTTCCAATTAGCTCATCAGGTAATTAGCCCTCCTGCTAATTGGGGAAATACAAATCTAAAGGCAATGCTTTCAGATTTGGAGGTGTGCTTACATCTGACATCTGCTCCTACTGTCTTCTTAGGTTCCCAGAGTCACTAGAGGAAATGCCCCAGAGAGGAAAGGATTAAGCATCTCTCACACCTCACTGTCAACAGCAGCTGAAGGGTTGACCTGTAGTTGCCTTCCTTGCACAGGAATCTAAGCACTGCCAAGCATAAATATACAGGACTTGTAAGATTAGAGGATGCTGTTTTATGCATGCTGTCAGAGAATGAATCAGGCAGCCAAGGAGTGGGCAGCAGGGACCCCCAAGTTGGAGGCTTTGTAAATGAGCAGATCGTGAGAAGGACAAACAGGCTTTGTTCCCTATAAGCCTTACCAACAATGGGCAGTCTGTCATTCTAATGACAAAGAGGCTTGATTTTTTTATTACACATTTGAAATATTTTATTATAGAATACGATCTTTGATGACTGGTCTGAGGGTTATTTTTGCAGTCAGTCCACTAGCCTTTATAGTATAGAGAAACATGAGCCTTCTGACTTTCGACTTGTACAATACTCCCTATGCGAAATGCTTCTTGGAATCACTCCTCCCCCTCAAACCTTCCCAGCAATGAGAGCTTCAGCTTACGGCTTTCATAGTTTTCTTGTGAATGTCCATGTCTGATGTTCACTGCATGTTTCAACACAGAACACCAGTATCTACTCTCTTCGGAAGAGTTAACTTGCAGGTACTACTGCAGGCACAAAGTGTAAAATCCAGCAACAACATCCATCATTCTGACAGAGAGAGCTTGTTCCCACAAGATCACCAAGTCAAACCAAGGGTTTGAAGAGGTCCGTGAAAAACGGTATTAAGCCTCTCCTTGGTAAATAGTCATCTTAGCTGTGTTCATTATGTGTCCACCTCTGCACAAAGGGTTCACTCTGCATCCCTTCCCCCTTAAAACTGCTGCAGATTTAGGTAAAAGCATGACAATGCCACTTACCAGCTCTCAGAGTAAAAAGAGGGGAGCCTGGCAGTACGGATATTGAGGCCAGCAAGGAAGGGCATCCCTTATACATAAGTAAAAGTATCAACTAATGCTCAAAGAGTCAGTAGACCATGCTATCACCTGCAGATCTGATCACACCAGGATTCTGCACAGCCCTGAAGGGGAGAGAGGAGGGTTATATATCCAAGACAAATCCCTTGCACAGTTTGTCTGTACATACAGCCACTACATATCTGCCAACCTCTCACTAACAATACAGATTATTTCAAAGTGACCTGCAACGTACTGAGCAACACAGGAAAGGATGTAAAAACACCATCTCTGCTTTACAAGTGTGCTCAGGACACAGACATGAGACTATTCACATCACACCAGGTCAGTTATTTTTCTTCCTAGAGCTGGTCTGAGCCACGCTCAAATGAATAGAGCTAGGAAGAACCACAACTGTAAAACCAGGGACGACTTTCACAAAACACTAAAATACCACCTACATTCAAAGAGCTCCACATGCCTGGATAGAGGCTGTAGGTGAAGACACTCCATGGCTGGGTTCCCTGCTCTATTTCCCTGCTGTATTTCTTTCTAAACCATTACTTTCCATCACTTCCAATAGACACATGCAGCACTAACACAGCAGCCAAGAGAAATAATCTTTCAGGAAAGAGTACCCCAAAAAACTCTAACACATTACCATGTCAGAGAGACCTGCCAATAACAAGAGACCTGCCACATTTCCCAAGACTGGGCAGAGCTGTTTCATGTCCCAGCTCTGCTGCAAGCTTCCCGTGTGATCTCACACTAGTCTTATTCATCTGCATGGGACAGGAAGGCACACCAGACATTCTCGTGCAAGCTAAAAGTGGAAGGATTCTCATTTTTCACTGCAAATGGGGCAGTGTGAATGTGTGAACCCCCAAGATGAAACATTTTCTTTTGGACCCTGCCATTCAAAATCCTGCCAGACACTAGCAGAGAATGAAGTACCCTACACCAAACAGTCATACAGAAACAAAAAAACAAGGGAAACGGAGACTTCATTGTCAGATAAGAATCAGGTTTGAGTTTGTAAACTAGAGGCCAACATCAGATTTTCCTGATCTGTGTTCTTCCAGCACACTTCCCCTCTGGAGGTCAGGGGGTAGAGCACTAAGTTGTAGCTATATTGCATTCACTGCTTCACTGACAGAATAGCAAAATAATTAGTGTTTTCCAAAAAGATACACTACTTGGACTCCTTTGAGAAAGTCAGCATTTTAACTGACTTCAGTGGGCTGAGGATTGTAATTTCACATCCAAAACAGCTGCTATTCTTGGCACTACAGACCATCCCTTTTCCCTTCCACTGAAGAAGCTAAAGAGCACAAAAAGCTCTGAACAGGAGAGGCTTAAGGTACTTCTGCAGGATTGGAAAGGGTTTGATGAGCTGTAAATTATAACCACACACATTCCCATTATGGTACATTTCAGAAATTTACACACATGCAGGATTAACCACACTGGAAATGCCAGATGTAGGCAGCTCTTTCTACTATGCCGTTACCTGAGCCAGAGGAGTTTCCCAGCTTGCGCAGTTTTCCCAGGACCTTCTGGACATCCTTTATGCTCGTGTCCTGTTGGCTGTACAAGAGTAACCTCTTGGCATCGGAGAACAGGCGGGAAACACTGGTGACAGGAAAACACAAAAACAACCAGCAGTCATCAGCTCTGAGCCAGCATCCACAGATACAGTTTTACATCCCAATTCCAAACTTCAGTCCCTTTCAGTTATGCCAGCACCCTCTCCAGTACAATAAGCCCTTTCTTCAGTGACCACACTGGGACAATCCAAGGAGCTAATAAAAGATGGCTGCTAACGCAAGGTCAACCAAAGTTACATCAGGAACCTCTATGCATTTTAAAGCATTTACTTAAGACTGGGATGGAGAGGACCTCCTGCTGCCTGTAAACTGCTTCCTCTTAGAAGCACAGTAATTTAAGTATGTCCTTGCTCCTTTCAAATGCTTCTCCAGACTGCAGACATGTTTTGCTCTCCATTAAGCCTAACTGGCCTGACAGTATGAATGCAGCAAGCAGGGCAGGGTATAAGGAAGCTGGCCATAATTGAGCTTTCTGCCACACGTTAGCCAGTAATAAATGACTATGTCAGGGAGTATCCCCCAGACCTGCTCTTCAACTGCCTCTCACTCTACACTGTCCATCCCAGAGGTTCATTAACCAGGGAAAGAGGCTCTCAAAAAGAGGTCACGCCTTGCCTTTTTATGGGCCAAATTCTGAGCAACCAGTAAGAGAATGGACTAAGTCCTCACCCAGGCAGAGCTTTTCATTCACCAAGAGCTTCAACTGCTTGGACTCAGGGATACTGCTCTCTGCTAGCCCCTCTGAACTTGGTAGCTGGAGAGCTTGGTACTTCAGCGGTAGCAGAGACAGCAAAACCCTCAACAGTGTACGGTTACACAACTAGCTGGAGACTTCTAAATATCCCTTTTCCACATGTTCCCCCAAGAACAGAGATGAGGAAGAAGCAGGCAGACTCACATGGAGGCATTGAAGTTTCCAACAATCCCAGGGGATTCCCCAGGAGTTGGGTAGCGGAAACAAGGGTTGTTGGCATTGCAGATGATCCCCTGTATCCATGGCAAGGTTCCTGCTGAAGGCATAGCTTTGTTTGGGAAGTGACCTAGAACAGAAACACAAGAGTTGGGAGACAGAAACACAGGACACAAGCCACTACTACACACCATTGCGTTTGAAAGGCAATGCTAATCCTGTGCTGGTTACTGCCCCAAATTGCTTATGATAGAGCAGAACAGCCAACACTAAGAAGGGTTCAGCTCATGTTAAGTTCCCCACACAGCTCTGGCCTCCTCCACTTAAAAACTACACCTTGTTAAGCCTGTAGAAGCTCTTTGCTACTCTCATCTTCGCAGCATTCTTTTTGGCCATGCTGACAGGGATATAGTACTTCTTGCTGAGGAATACCCAACAGCAGGCCACTCCAAAGCCTGGCAGAGCACACACATGCTTTCTAACCAGCCATGCTTCTCTGGATTTGCATGCCTAACTAACACAAGGATTCGGCTTGAGGCCACACGGACAGGCCCAGTCAGGGTCTGGGTTCTGAAGACCCATAATATTTCTATTCAGTCCTTTTGGTTTTCAGAATCCGCTCCCCTCAATTACACACACTGTAAACACCAAGCAAAGGGTCAGCAACTGTGGGGCAGGTGCCCACATTGGTCTCCCCGAGATAAGTATGTCATTGCTGCCTCATACTGGCTTGATTTCCAGACAGTCTTAAAACTTCAGAGTTCCTAAGACATTTAGGCACCTGCCTGTCATATTTCAGTTCTTTTTGCTGAAGTCTAATTCTTGCTAATAAAGACCTAGTTAAGTCATAGCCCAGAGTTTACATCCTGTTTACATTCTGCATTCTGAAGAGTTAAAGCAGTAACAAACTACTCGTGGCAGATCTCCACCAGTGTATGCCAGTCAGGCACTTGTGAATCCCTTACCCTCCAATGACAGGGGAAGAAAGGCTTCCCTTGTATATCCTGCACCTTAGACGAGCCATCAGCCTGCTTTTTGCAAACCAACTCGCTTCCTCACCCCCACACTAGAGAGGGAAGTGCGGAGAAAGGTTATGCCCCTTCCTCAGTATCTCTCACAGCTACTCAAGGCCTTGACCATGAGATGCACATTCTCCCCTGTGGTGCCCACCTTGTCCTCACAGCGTGCCTGCAATCACATGGCGGGGGGCTGGCTCCCTACCTCCACATCCACAATGGAGGCACCAAAGCCCCAGGAGGAAGAGAGGTCAAAGCTGCTGAATTATAGCAAGGCTGGTTAATGCAGGTGGCTGAAGGAAGACAGGGAGCTTATTAGCCCTCTCTGGAGAAAGCCAAGGACTCTGTCCAGGAGAAATCTGAAGGAACCAAAGGTTCATTGTTTGCAGTACCGTGGGGACTGTTTGTTCCCAGTTCTTTATTTAAAATAGAAAAGCTATTTACCTGAGCTCTCTGGCTTTTGTTTCATTTTGCTTTTTTTCATTTTGCTTGGCTGAGGGGCTTGGGGGGTGGGAGGAAGAGGAAAAATGCTAACACTTTCAGATTCTTTTTGTAAAATTTCCCGGAGAGTCACTTTCTCTCTCCTCCATGCCTTTTATTTTACATGGCTAAGAACTCAAAGAAACTATTAAAAGCAGTATGAGAAGAGGAAGGGCACACAAGAATTCACAGTAACTTTTTACATAGTGATGCATATAACGGCAGTTTCTCAAAGACTAAAGCAGGAATCTGCCAGTTTTAAGTCAGATGAGTCACACAGAAAACACAGGGTAACAGTATACCTGTGTATATACTGTTTTCAATGACATTGCTGCAAACATCTAGCTTTTTAGTAGAGATTAAAGTCATTTTTTGTCAGACTTTTTTTCTCCCAAATGAAGTACATTTTGAATACCTTAAAGGGTCACAGGAACAGAAAAGAAAAGTCAGGCTCTACAAGACACAAGTCAGCAATCTTGGTCAATAGCAATCTAAGATGTCTTCTCTGGCTGGTCTGGTGAAAGCCATGTAACTACCACTTAAGCGCTAGCAAAATTTTCCCCCGTGTTTTCAGAAAAAGGTTCCTCACACTGGGCCAAGCTGCTAGAAATAAAAAATTCTGACTGGAAAGTCTGACCACAGAAACAGCGCAATCCTTGGTTGGTCTTCTCCTCGAGCAGGAAGAGAGAGCTGAAAATCTTTATCTGTTTGTTGAAAGAGACTATACCATTAAAATACTGAGGCTATCTGGAGGCTACAAAGCACTTGCATGCAGCTCTGTTACTGCTATCATCAGGCATTACCTGCAAGTGATTTCATAACAGCATACAGCATTGCTACTACAGATAACAATCCTGTTTCCCTTAAGGCATCCACAAGGTTGCCACAAAGTTCACCATCAACTCAAGGTTTCTTTCTTTCTATCTCTGCTCACAGTTCGGCAAAAAAATGTTCCACTATACAACACATTCGCATCTGTCAGCATATGAGTGAGTGTTCAATGAAACCAATCCAGACTTAAATGAAATAATTTAGCTACCTGTTCTCAGAAGCTTTTAGAAAAATGGAGATGAGTTAACCATAAAAAGTGAATTAAAAAGTTATCAGATGCCCTACACTCTACAATTCCTGATGACAACATAGGGAGAAGGCAGACAAAACAACATCAGTCAACATAAATGGGAAGGAAAAAGGGCTGCAGGTGAAAGACTCAAAACTCTGCTTGTGACACCAGGGTGCCAGAGCAAAGGATTTACAAGGAGGCTAATAACTAACAAGCCCAATCTAAACAGCTCTATGAAATGGCAGCTCTTGCTAGGTTTGAGTTTATATACAATACTGCCACAGCTGAGATGAATTACCATTGAGGCTGCTAGTTAGTTATACCAGCTGAGTAGACTGCTTATTGCTTCTCTTCAGCTTCATGTCCATATTACAGGTATCTCTCCTAATGTCACTGTAACATTCAGTCAGAAGAGGCAATTCAAACGCCATGCAGCAAAGTATGAGATTTAATTTAGGGAAGCTTCAATTACCCTGCCAAGCACTGTAGAAAATGAGTTAGGCAGTACATCGGACCAGCAGTGTCCAAAGTGTAATGGGAAACTGCAAACATTAACGCTTCAGCTTTGAAAGGATCCTTGCTAGCTTGAAAGCCTAGCAAGCAGCATAAAATGCCCCTGCCACTGCAAAGAACCACAGGGTAAGTGCTGTAAGAGCTAGTTCTTTACCCATTTTAAGAATGAAACACTTTAGAGGGCCCTCCAGAATCATGTTGTGCTGACCCTTAAACCTTACCTTGCAGTAATCAGGCAAAGGAAAGATAAACAAAGAGCTCTTCCACAGTCAGCTAATTGTAGAATGAGGCTGTCACCAATCACAGTAAGACAAAGCATGTTGCTAACAAGTCATGCTTCTAAATCAAATGGCAACCAACACAGAGGCCTAGAGATTGTCATTTGCAGAGCAAGAATAAGCTTCCATTTGAAAGAAAAGCAGAAGTGTGCCCATTTAGCATGTAAAGAGAAAAGTAGAATAGTTTTTCCCAACAAATGTATGACTGCTGAATCTACTGAATACAGAGCTGACAGTCTAATGGTTAGAAGAAATGGAATTGCTCTTGTGCTCTTTAATGTGATACATTAACCCACATCACTACCTGAAAATGAGATTGCTTTCTTACCGAGCTGAACACTGCTTTCTTTTTATGCTAAGTCACATACAGATCAACGATGAGAAATAAGACTTGGGTTGTTTGTGGGTTTTGCAGACTTGTCACAGTTCTACGGCAAATTCTCAGCTAATACATTATAAATGCAAAAAATGAGAAACAGCAAGAAAACCAGCAGCAACGTACAGTCCTGGAGCAACATTAAAATGACAGAACACACCACAGTCCCCAGGGTGGAAGGAAAGGAACCATTAAAACTTCCCTGAAGATTTCTGCCTGAAGGAGGCAACCACTGCCCCTGCTCTTTGCATCTTGCCAGCTGCATTATTACCTTCTAACCATGAAACAACAACCATTCTGGGTGCAGCTGCTGTGTTTGGTACTTACATTCATGCTGCTCGTAGGGCGGATATGAAAGTCTTACAGAGATCAGGATGAAGAAGATAAACAGAGGCCAGGCGACTTCGATCAGCAGCTGGAACTGGAAACAATAAAGACAAAGTATTAAGACATCATATTCAAAATACAGGACAGAACAGTTCCAGGACCATCCACTTGTAAGCCAGGACAGTTTTGCAAGCACTGCCTCACTTCACTTTGCCTATGCGTTCCAGGACCAAGAGGTTTGTTCCTCCAGCTTCAGAGGATAATCTGCAAAGAATTACAGGCCTTTCTCATTGATATGTGCCAGTTATGAGACTAAACTGGATGTGCTTAAGGGCTATTTTTGGCTTCTTTTTGTCCCCTGACTGAAAGAAACCTCCCAATGAATCTTCCCAGCCATGAGTTGAATTTTTGGCCTCCTGTTTTAGAGGTAGTGGGAAGTACTTGCATCCCTTTCTCACAGTAAACCATCGAGCTTCTACCCTAACACATCAGGCATGGAAATTGTGCTGGTGCACAGCTATGCCAAATCTTTCCATTTCAGTGCTGCAGAAGTATATTGGTATCAGGAAAGCAGAGCTACTAAAATTAAGCTCATACCTAGTTACTGTTTTGTTCTAACATATGTTTGTTCCCAAAGGCAGGCACGCACTGGTCCGGGGTACCTACAGATATCTTTACCTGACACTCACTGCCTATAAAGAACTCAGTTATTTAGAGGGACTACACAGGAATATAAGAAAGGCCTGCTATTAAATGCAGAGCATTTTTTAGACAGGGAATTGAAGCACAGAAAAATTCAGAGATGTGCCACGTCCCACAGAAGCATGTGGGCAAAGCACCACTTCAGCCTAGAGCTTCTGAGACACAAGCTGAGGTTTCCCAGGCTTGAGTTTCACCAGCCATGCCCCTCCTTTCCCACTCCAGAAAGGCTGCCTAAACATGCATTTTAGGTAAGCCATGAGACAAGGAAAAACTGAAAGCTTTTTATGCTGCCACTTCTTACGTTTTTCCTCCTTTGGGAGAGGGAAACCAGAGTGTTTTCTCAGTCAAATAAAGAGAAATCTTCTCCTCTTCTTTCCTGGAAAACCCTGTCTTTGCTAATAAGATGTCTACATCATTCTTATTACAAGCCAGATAGGATAAGACCTGCACCCCAGTGGGAGAGAAACCCCACACAAAAATGTGTTTTCCCATGTTATACCATTAACAGCGAAAATTAGGCTCTTGACACTCAGCACAAGGCACTCCATGCAAACTTTGAGGTGAGACTTCTAGGTGGTTACTGCACCTCAAAATAATCTCACACTGTAAACACAGTGCATTAAAAGAAATGCCACTTGATCCAGCAGAGGAAACCATCTAGGATGCCTCTTCACAGATACCCTAACAGCTGACATCCAACCAAACGGCAACCCTATCCGAAAGACATAAAAATTGAGCATCAGAGTCTCCCAGGCACTCCTGGTAACAGTGCCAGGCTCTGAACGATGAGTTTGGGATATTGTTTCCCACCCGTTATTTTCATAGACATACTGTATGACTACTGGATAAGAAACTCCATTAAGACCACGCTAACAAAGATGCCAGGAAGATGCCTCAGCACCTTTGGTCTCTGTTTTTACAGTAAACAATGTAGTGGCAGAGCACACACAGCTATTAACAGCAACAGCCTGCTTTCTTCTGCATTAAACGGTGGTCTGGCTCCCAGAGGTCAGAGATGCTCAGAGCTAGGACACTGACAACTTGTCTACTCCTTACCTTTTCAGGATCCCCTCACAGCTGTTGCCAGGATGACGTAACAGGACTTTTCCTCCTCTTGACAGAAAGGTGGCTGTGAAATTAGGACAAGCCATTCCCTCTGCCAGCATCAACGGCCATGCTCTGGGACACATCACGGCACTCTGCCACCCTGGCTGTAGGCAAGGAGCATGCACCCCGAGCAACTGCCACTACACTGTTTGGGGAAGAGCAGTGTCAGCTGGGCTTGTGGAGGCTTCTCAGGGTGACCAAGGTGGCCAGATAACCTCTCGCAGCCCTGTGACTGCTACAGAACCAGCAAGAAAATGCTGCCCTTGAGATCAAGCCCTGACTTGCTTGGAGAAGTATCAGCCCCAGCCACACCACACTGGGGTGGACAGTAGTGCCCAAATGGCCTTGTTGTTGAAGGGGGAGGCTGGACACCTGCATACATAGCTCCTCTTCTGCATGCCTGATTATGGCTAATTACACAGTCACAAAGGTAACCACGTGTAGGCTGCCTGCACAGCATTGTATGCCTCTGCACACACAACATGTCTAACTTCGCAGATTGACAGGCTCGGGGAGGACAGAGAAAGGAGGGATGCAGCTTGGACTGAGTGAGTTGCACCTTTACAGCTGAAGACTGCTGCATCATGGCAGCCACTGAAGTGCTACTTAGTGAGAGACAGCTGGCAACTGCTGCACCAGAGGCTTGCACAGGGTCAATGTGTCAACAGCATTTCAATAGAGAGTTTGGACTCCCCGGCCAGCCTCCTGTGCTGTTCAACAAAAACTGAACTGTCTTCCTTTTGCTCTTAAAGGTCAGTAGGTTCCTTCCCTTACTGCTTCCTGACCTTCCTGTGACAGTGCATTTCATCTACTGTGGCCTTTGCAGAGGAGGACACAGAGATACTAACGGGGACATGTCTCACTCAAGTTCATACTAAGTAGATACTGAAAAATCAAGCCTCCTCACCCACTTCTGTGCCGCCAACTAGTAGACCAGCCTGGTAAATAGTGAAATGTATCTTCAAACCTCCAACCCCACTGCCACTCCTGCTCCATCTGGAGTTGAAGGAGGAACATCCCATTTGCACACAGCAGGTGAATTCAGAGGCAGCACTTGGTGAAGAACAAACTGCTCCTAATTTTACTTAGGCTAGTCCCTGAAGCATGCCCAATTTATACCAGTTGGCTGATGATGCAGGATGCCATTACATACAGAGATCTACACTGTGTCAACAGGGAATCTGTTGAGCAAGAACTAACCAAACTATCACCCCATCTCACTGCCAACCACCCTCTCCACCTTTATGGTCCAGTTTCAATGCAGGGAGCTACCATACTGACAGCTGACCAGCCTCTCCACACAAGTTTGAGGTGTTTCCTCATTTGCAAGACAGCATGGAGAGAGAAATGTTTTTACACAGTGACCCCCGAACACGATTTTTCTTTCCTCCTCTCCTCCTGTAAACTCCTTCACCCCACTCCAGTGCTGTTGGAAGTTATCCAGTACAAAGTTAACGCTTGAATTGCACGTCAGGCTGAGCTTTGAACCCAGCTTTTGCAATGCAGCCCGAACTCACAGCAGCCAAGGAGAGGGTTTGGTGGGAAGCAAAGGCCAGCCCACACTTCTTGTGGGAAGAAGGGTAAGGATCAAACTATTTCTGGGCTACATCTTCAGTAAGTACAAACGGGAGAGAGCCATCACCAGCACACCCAGCTCAAGGACACTGGTCTCCTAACAGTAAAGCAAACAAATGAATGACTGTGCAGCCATGATAACAGCATGGTGAGAAGAGATGTTCTGCTACTTTTCTGCCATTTTCTGTTAAGTGGCCTTCCCCTCCTGACATCTTCAGGTAAAGCCCAAATGGGAACCATTAATGAGAAACACCCCACAGATACAGGAACCCCACAAAAACAAGCAATGTCTCAGACCTTCATTGTGAATGGACCAATATCATCAGTGTGGAACAGAGATTATGAGCAGTTTCATGCCCTTTGAGCTACTTGATAGGAAACCGATACAAAAGCTGCCAGAAGGTACCAAGAAACAGCTGAGCAGATCCAAGACCATGACAAAACTACAAGCCAACACGCTTGTAGTTTCACTACAGTTTCACTGACACACGCTTAGCCTACTGTGTTTTTGCGGCATCACCAAATGATCCAAATGCACCTCTGCTGCCCAGTAAGCTAGCCTACAGCTAACTTGACAGGACATGCATGCTAGACTCAGACCTCTTCAAGTAACCTTCAAACCTGACACATTATTTTCAGAAGACACTGACAAAAAAAGCCGATGTTCTCAGTGTAAAACTCGACTCCTGTGAAACCTCCTCCTGGTTTAACCAGTTTAAGCATTACTCCAGAGGATCCATCAATGTCCTAGAGTTCCCCTAGTTGCTAAAGACAATTTGGGAGAGGTCAAGAGGAAGATCTCTAGTGGCAAGGGAAGAAAAGATTGTTTTCAGCTCTAAAAGCCTAGGTTACATGGACAATAGCTGAGAACAGCTTATTTTTTTAGGAGCTGTAGCCAGCTTTGAGACTACCTTCCCCAGCTCCATTGCAACATTATTCTAAATTATGAGGCTGTTCGCAAGGTCAGGATGCTGGCCCATATGTCCAGAGAGCAGCCAGCCTCACTCCTTGCAGCTGACAAAGCCCACAGCCTGTCAGCTGGGCATTCCTGTCCTGGGAGATCAAGAGTCCTGGGGTAAGGACAAAAACATGCAAATCACAAATTCCTGCCACCACTGGCAGCTCTGTAACTACAGAGGTATACAGGAAAAGTCAAAGATGCCACAAGCCCCCTTGGTCTATTTTTATTTAAGAATGGACTAATTCCAGCTCTGAATTCACTGGACACAAGTCCTATGAAAACAAGCCTCAGACACCTGAGCAAAGACTTCAGAGACTGTGTCCATCTCCAGTGGTGAATATGATAGCCTCCCCTCCCCTTGTGACTTTGAGTTTCTAAAACAACCCAGCCCCAACCAGCTGGCAAGCACCCTGACATTTACAGGGTTCAGAAAGCTTATCAGAGAGACCACTTTCCACTCACCACCTCAGTAACTCATGTTCCCTTCACATTCCCTACTCATACTTCCTGAAGGTCAGATCTAACAGGACAGATCCTCTGCGCAGGCCTGCTGTACAGGACTTGTCCTTGTCCAACACAGTTATCCCCTAAATCCCTGGAGGGGAAATAGCACGTTTTCTCTGGCTTTTAGCTGTCTGCAGGAGTTACAGCATCCTGTGAGGTCTCATTAACGTAAAAGCAGAAGAATTTTAAGAACACCATACTGGATTCATGCTCCTGTGCCTTTGTCACCAAGAGGAGAAACTCTTGTTGCATATTGTCTGTCTGAACAGGTACATTCCCACACTGCTAACAGATGGTGAGGCTAGCACTTAAACTAATCAGAACACACCTTGGTAGAAAAACATCAGTTGCCTGGATTTGTCTCCATGCCAATGTAAGAACATGTCTCATGCCAGTCACTTAAACTATACCTCCTGTTGTAAAGTTACGCAACAGGCTTGGGTTTCTGACCCTGATCAAAGAGACTGAAGATGCCTGCTATCGCCTCCACCACTTCTGCCATTAGGAAATGGCAGAATTTTGTTGCTGTTGCTGCAGCTTGCAGCATTCAAAAGCTTTTAGACTCAAGCGCACATCCCTGCAGTCTGGCAATGCCCCACCTGCAGAGCTGAGCAGGTCATAGCACAGGTTTTCATTTTACATCTTCCTTGCTGCACACGGCAGTCGTGCACCCTCTCTGCCCGGTCTGACATGAGTGTTTCAGTACTCTGACACGCTCTCATGCTGGGATTAAGGACAGAAGTCTTGAGCACCTTCAAGCCCTCTGGTTTCTGTCCACCCACCACTCTCCAATTTGAATCGGGTCTTTCCAAAGGCTCCAGTTGCTCTGCCAGGGACCACTAGAGGTAAAACACTAAGACACAGGGTATTACCCTGTTTAGCTTGAAGAGTGAGCTACAAGGCTACAATTTAGACCTCAAAAAAACATTTGGCTAATACTTACAGTCTGTCTTCTTCTGTAGGTGAAGTTCTTCCATAGCAGCAATCCCAGCTGTGTCCAGAAAGCCATCTTCCTTCAGCAAAGCCTAGGAGCTCCCTTTGTGCAGCAGCAGTGGCAGTACACAGCAGAGATGTTGTGGCTGGGCATTAACTAGGGAGGGGAAAAGTTGATAGGGAAAAGCTGTGTCAGTCAGAACAGAAAAGGCAACAACACAGGGAAAGGCAGAAGCTGCGCTCTGTGACCCCATGTAACCCTGCAGCCCCCCATGGCACTCCCCACCACCGCCTTCTTATAACATGCACTCCGGCCAAGTCTCATGGGTCTCAGTAAACTCAGATTTAGACTCGCTGTCTCTTACCTCAGAGCTCCGAAGCACAAAAGAATGCAATACCCACAGGACAACAATTTTCCTCCTTCCTGCCCAAAAATTCCAAGAGCAAGAACAGCCCAGAACAAGGATAAAATCATAGGCTTTGAAAGCTGATTTAGAGACCCCTCTGAATAAGACCGAAACATGTAATTCAACCTTTTTTTTTTTTTAAAAAAAAAAGTTTATTTTCATATTTACTTTTATAATGGGTAAAAAGCCTGCTGCCAAATTAGGAAAGCCTTTGTTTGAAGTCCAGTCAACACCACCACTTGTAAAAGAAAATGCTATGCACTTAACAGGCAAGGGAGAAACATCCATTTCCTTGAAGGTAAGTGACTAAGAATGACCCTGCAGCCATTCATATTTGGATAAAGTGAATGGAAAATTGCTGTTGAGTCAGTGTTCAGGTCTTGCAACCACCTGGCCTCCAACACTACTGTGAATTGGATGCATTCAGTATGCGCCTTGTGCAAGTATGAGAAAGTATAAAGGGTTAAAAAATACATTCATCTCTTTGGTGGCTATTAATAATAGCATGATATAGGCTTGGCTACACACAGACTTCCAGGAAGACTCAATCATATGGAAAGGTGAGCTTACAGTATATTAGTTAAACTTCATTAAACCTTTTTTCCAGAATTAATTTGGCATAGCTTAATTTGAGTCTAAGGCCACTTCAGATTAAGAGTAGTTTCATTCTGAGTAAGCATCCACACAGGAATTTAGTTAATCCACATCAGATTAATTCTGATTTATGTACTTGAACACACTCTGTTGACAGGCTCAGTGTTAAGAGGACAGCTAGCAGCCAATTCAAACACAGTGAGAGAACCATTCCCTCCAACATCTGTTAAACACACATGCTTTTGATTCTAGCGTCCCACATACCAGTACCCTAGCCCTATGATTCAGAGTTGCATGCCTGATTGCAAACTGCATTGAAAACGTTCCCAAAAATCCATAAATGTGCTCGGAACATAAGACTTCCTCAGGAAATGCTCTGACCAGTCCTACACAGGAGTAAGACTAGATGATAATTGGCAATTCTGGCTGTGAGCTTTGAGTTAATGAACACTTGTGGCCTTTAAGTCTCATCCAAAAGTAAATTCCATTATTACAATGACTTGCAGATTAAAAACTTGTCTCTAATAATATAGGTCTGTGTTACAAAAAAAATGTCCCTAAGATGACTAACAAAAACAATTAAACCCATTACACTGAGTTCTACAGATAATTACACTGTAGTATCACAACAGGACAACAGTGCTTCTTAATGCCAGTACAGGGGAGCAAAGAACAATAAAAAACGCCTACAGTACCCTACAAATTCAACCTCGTGTCAGCATGCAGGCAGCTGAGTGTACAGTCAGCATGGGCTCATTAACTTCTGCTAGGTACTGCTGTAATTCACTGACATGGCCTCTACAGATGCTCTTTCAGAGGGATGCCCAACTGATCTAACAGGAGAGCCTTCCTCCCCTGCCCAGTGCTTCCTGCTGGTTGGAACACCCTGACACTAACACATTCCAGCTGCACGCAAATCTGACTGGTAGATAGTGAATTCCCAGACACACTCAGAGTGAGGCACTTGGCAGGCTAATAGCGCATCCACAACAGGGAAGAAAACTGCCCTTCATGGACAATCTCAGAGGACAAACCCTGACTGCTGAGGACTATGCATGCATGCTCATGGACCCAAAGCACACCTTTGCCTACAGGCCTGGATACGGGGGGGCTTTGCAGCACCTCCTTTGCATGTCAGTATTACATATTTAAAGCTGAAATTAACATGTAATCCAGAGACAAAACTAAGTAGGGAATATTATCACCCCTCCTTTGTACCCCCTCCACTAACTCATTTCTGCTCAGGATTCAGGGGATTTGGCAACAATGCTTTTACTCGCCCTACTGAGCAACCTGGATTGCTACTCACGTAGTGCACAGGCACTCCGTGACCACTAACTTGGTGCAAAAATCTTTCACAGA
This sequence comes from Aptenodytes forsteri, assembly GCF_000699145.1. Taxonomy (NCBI): domain Eukaryota; kingdom Metazoa; phylum Chordata; class Aves; order Sphenisciformes; family Spheniscidae; genus Aptenodytes; species Aptenodytes forsteri. Next base: position 371,271 of record NW_008794266.1, read on the forward strand.
ACACTAGGGGAATTGCTCTTTCCAAGCTTTTTTCCACAAGGATACTGGTCTGTGGGTCATAGACCTCAATTTGCTTTGCTGTGCTCTCCAGCATGCCACAAAACACAAGCCTTTCTGGCCTGAGTCCAATCCTGCAGCCACTGGCCAAAGTTCAGCGTACAGAAGTAGAGGACAGGAAGGGACTGCACAACCTTCTACAATCACTGGTAGTTATGCAACGTATTTTATCTTCAGAAGGGTATTCAGAGTACCCACTCCATACTCTCCCCTCTACAATACTGTCAACTCTCTGCAATGAACTTCCTTCCAATGCTTTCCAGCAATTACAGCTGAACGCCAGAATCCATGAGTATAAAGTGCCACAGGAGGAGTGCAAGAAGGATCCCAGGGAGAGCCAAAGAGACCTTTGGCATTCTCAGTGGAAATATACCCAACTCCTGTCCTGTGCCTGCCTACCCTGCATGGAGGTAGAACAAAGTTTGAAGCAGTCTGTGGGATGTTTGAGCTAATCACGGAGTAGCTGGTTTAACCCATGTCAATGAAAATCCAGACACTGGTCCCTCGCAACTGCAGTCAGTCTGCAGGATCCGGAACACAGAAATACTGCTTTATAGAGGTTGTAGGGTTCCCATTGCAGTAGCAAACTGTAGTGAGATAAGGGCACATATTTGCTCATTTAACACATTTCAGCTGATCAGCAGAGGCCTGTGCAGCCAGGAAGACTCAGCTGTGGCCATCTGCTTGGACTCCAGCTCTCTGGAGTTCAGCTAAACTTTACTGGAAGCAAAGCAAACGTTCTGGCCTTCAAATAAGGCCAGTTTGCCTGGATACAAGTTTCAAATGAAGCAAAAATACTGATTTGTAAGGACTGTACCTGAAGACTGGAAAACCTGGCCCAGATGTAGGCACTACCAGCTAAGTCTCTACATTAAACTAGAGGACAGGGTCTAACACTGGACTAATCACCAAGAGCACAAAACCTGAACGTGAAGTGTGCCCAGTTCTTCCAGTCATGCTGGGGCGACAGCTTCAAAGACATACTCTGCCCTAGTATCTGTTACAGACTGGGTAATACAGGTTTGTTGATGCCTACAGCTGTCTGATTTTGATCCACAGAGGCTGACATATTTGGTTCACTGCTGATACAAGTTAACTAGGTCCACTTGAATTACTAATGCATCAGAAAATGCTCTGCAAACTAAGAATCTCAGAGGAAAATGGGTTAGCACCCTTTCAGATGTTCTTCCAGCTGACAATAGGCAAGAATTGTAAGCCAGAGATGCAGAAAACTGATAGACCAAACACTCCCAGCTCAGTTGGAGTTGAAGTCCATCTGTATCTCCACTTCAGACTAGTCTGGTAAGTTCAACATGGCTGGGAAATCCAACTTGCCATTGAGCACTGCAGTGCCAAAACACACAAATACCAGCTAATTTCCAATGCAGGTTTTTGTGTCTCACCTAAGTAAAATTTTGAGGCAACAGTAGGTATCACTCCTGACAGTAGGTATCACTCCTGACACTTACCCAGAACTGTCTAAAGCAACAGTACTGTTTCTGTCTAGAATAAGAAAAGCTGTGTGAATTATCACCATCGCCTAAGTTTTCTGTGATGCAAAGTACCACAGCTCTGCTGAAGAGAATGGGGATTTATACCTGCCAATACTGCACTTTAAAAGGACAGGTCCAATCTCCCGCTTTTATAAAGCACTTCATGAAAGTAGGAAGAATTCCCTCAACTGCAACAAATATTGCAACTTAGTTGTGGAGAGGTCTTTGTGTAAGACATCCAATTTTTTCATTGTGTTAACACTGCAAGTTTTCCAGCAAAGGTAGATACCAATATACAGCAATTTTAAGCCTAGAGACATCAGGCTTACTTCTCTTCATCACCCAGAAATCTATTTTTGTCTACCTCTGCTTCAGCATTTCTCCACCTCTTCACCAACATTTACAACACAACTGCAAAACTTAGACTACGTGGAACACACCAGGGGAGATTCAAATTGCCTACAACTTCATGGTATACCTGGCAGCTGTCTAGTAACTCAGGTGCAAACTCAAACTGCCACCTTACCACAAGTAAACAGGTATCATCAGAAGGGGCTGTCTGATAATTGAAACAGTAATGCACATTTGGAATAACATCCTGAATCCAGGCATATGCTCTATGCAACACGTAGATACAGCAACAAGCATTCAGTTAACCAGCCAGCGAAGGAAAAGTAAGGATTAAGAAGCCATTTTGTATTTAGCCAGCAAATAAATGGTGGGGATCCAGTATACAGAGGTCCCTGCATGCTCTACCAACATGCCACTCAGACTTGTGCACACTTAACAGGCTATTTGTCAGGTTTCTCAAGTTTTCCCAATTCCCGACAAAAAACACACAGGAGGGATCAAGTAAAAGACATCCGAATACTTCCCCAGATCTTCTGATAGAGTTTCCCCCAAGTCTCTTCCTAGGGAAAAGCTTACCCTTACAATTACAAAAGAGCTTGTTTAGCCTGCAGAATCAGTGGACATCAGAGGATGGGCAGGAGGTGCAAAGCAATCTGCACCTACCTTCTGATCTGGCCTGGGGCTCCCACTTTGCTCTTAGCAAAGTTCTAACACCAGGTCAGGACCTTCTCTGCTCACCCAGACCAGCCGCCACAACACCCACCAGCACAATTAAAGCATAGGGTCCACACGCTTGTCCCATGGTCTGCCTTAGCAGAAGACTCCCTGCACGTGACATTTCTCCCCCCGCTGCAGAAACCCTGCACGGCCTCAATTGCAGGGCTGCAATTCCATCTCAGTGTGCAATTCAGAAAATTACTCTTAAGAGAAAGTTAGGCTACAGAGCAACCTCTGAAAACGCTGACAGTGAAACACATACTTCGACCAACCCATTCCTTCTAGATCAGTGCTACCCACTACTTGGAAGTAGAATGGCTGTTGAAAAGTCCATTAGCTGGTATGCCAACCATAGAGTCTCCAGACCTAATCCATCTTAAATACAAAGCAATGTATTTTTACAGCTTAGATTTAAAGAGGAAAAAAGCTCAAGTGGCAGAGAATCAATTCCCTACCCCCATGCCTGGTGTCTGTACTAAGTAAACATAAAACAGCCTTCAAAAGCAGCTTTCTGCAAACAATGCAGCTGTTTGCTTTCTTTTGGGGGCGAAAGACCTTTCCCCTAGAGAAGAAATCACTATTTAGTCAGGGAACAAAGCGAACTTATCAAACCTTATGAGACTGGAACATTTCAGGATTCTGGCAAGAGGCTATAGACCCTTTATGTCTCCAGCAATGACTTAAACCCAGTCCTGGTCAGCAGAGCTAAAAGCTTTTACTAGTTGATGAAGGTTCAGTGGCTTCCATTAAATCAGTTAGCAGCCTCTGTGCCGTTATCTCAGGCAGATTTTCCACATCACAAAAGCTACCACCACTAGCAGCTCTCCACAGACCAAGCAGCTATGGAGAGTACCAATCTAATATCTAGAGATGATGCCCTTATGAGGGGAAAAAAGGCATTATTTGCTGGACACAGCACAGGCTTGAACTACTAGAGCCAGTGCTGTTCCTCTCCCACGAGCAGACATGGTTTAGCACTTTATGCTTTCTACCTCAGACAAAAAGTTGTACACCTGCTTAACTCCAATAGCTTTTGCCTATATATGTATCCAGTCAAACGAGACCCACTTTGGAAGAAAAGAGGCAACTAAAGCACAAACACCAGATTTCAGCAGAAACACAGTCCTCTTTGGGAACACTGAGAAATGTCTTAACATTTCATTTCCTTTAGGCAGTGTCAGGCTGCATTTTGTGGAGCAAGGAATATCATGAGCAATGTCAACTCTGCAAAGCCTAGATCCAAGGCCAAAGTCCCCCAGTGATCCATATGCCATCAGTTGAGAGCAGTCCCAGTTCACGAGGGCTGCGAACACCAAGGCAGGACAGAAGTGCCTGCCTCATGAACTGACATTTTGACTCAAACAAGACAAAGCATCAGAGAACTAGTGGTCTGGATGGGCATTTGGGTAGCAGAGGTGCAGATTAAGCCACGAGTCCAGAATTAAATCCATATCTCCCAAATCAAGGTCTAGCATCTTGGTCACTTCTCTGCAGAGCACCAGGATTTCACTTCTTCCAGCATAGTAGCTACAACCAAGAGACTTAAACAACTACATCCATTTTGTACAACTTATGACTGTGCAAGGCCATAAGAAGCTCTCAAGGCACAAGTATTTGGAAGACACATTCACCATAACTTCCACAATTCCCAGAAAGCAAAGAGCACCTTGCATCTATGCAACTTCAAATGAGACTAAAGGAGGAAGAAAAACAGCATTAATCTCAATTCTGTTGAATTAGGCTAGACAAAGAGCAGCTGTGGACAAACACAAGCAGTTTTTTTATCCTGCTGCTAGAAGTCTAATTGGAGACAATATCCTCAAGCAGAAACAGCCAGTGCATAAAGAATCAGAAGTAATGTCCATTCTGTGATCAAAACAACTCATACAAAGCTTGCAAAACCCACAGAGATGGGAATGCCAGATTTGCTTCTAAAACTTTCAAGAAGTCAAAAAACTTATGACATCTACTGGAGCTCTAGGAAAGAGGGGAAACTGCCACCCAAACAATAATAATTCTATAGGAATAACAGTATTGCTCTTTTAAAGTAATCTTTTAACCCGAAGAGCCTGAACTAAGTTACAAAAAGGTGCCACAAAAGGTGTTAGCAGCACAGAGAGTTCAAGCAACTCACCTGAGGCCACAAGCAAAGCAAAAGCAGAAAGGAGAATATAACCACCAGATCCCACACGTCTGTCTCCTGGTTTAAGCCCTGCTGGACTCTGTAGCAATAACAAGCAATGCATGATCAGCAGTGGAGGTGTGAGCTTTGAACCTACAGCCTGCTGCCTGGGACACAGGATCGTTATCAGTGGAGACACACAGACACTAAAAGCAAGTCTTTCATAACCTCCCCACAGAGGACATTTCTCTCCCATTTGCCAAATGAGTATCGGACACCAAGTTTCCTATTCCATCCGAAAAGTCATTCAGTGAGAAGTGCTTTCCTCTTCAGAATCACCCAGGTCACATCACAGGGTTTACGGCGACTCTTGTTAACAGTGTGATTGGAGAGCTTCTGGATCAGCAGGCAAGAATTTCATTAGGACCACAAGCAACAATATTTGGGTGGCAATTCTTGGCAAGATCCTCTACTAGTTTACATCACTTTACGCACATTGACTACCTGGCCTTAGGTTAGGTAGTAAACAGGTTCTGGCCTTGTTCTTCAGTGCTTACTAATAGTGAAAGCAACTAGTACATTGCTTTCAACATGGCCATCCATCTGCCCTCTAAATAACAATGATTTGTATGACAGGCACACTTTAAGATCCACCTTCATGTTAATCCACAACCAGTTTAACTCATTTTCCCTCCTTGAGGAGCATGTTGAATTTTGCAAAACTAGTATTAAAGGATAGTGCCAAAACATCAGGAAGCTGATGAAACAGTCTCATGGAATCCCTCTAGCAACATGCCACCTCTGGTCCAGACAAAACTGAGACACCGAACATCTCACTTGTCCACAGGATCCTTAAGGCAGCATGCACACGGCTACAAAACACTGAATAAATGACTTCCCTTTGTGATCTAAGGGGAGCCAACCTCACTGAATATTGGAGACAAACAGTGGAAAAGAACCCCTCCTTTTAGCACAGGCTGACAATAAAATACCTATTCACTACCTGCTTTAACTGCTGCTATTAAAACAACTAATGACATAACCCGAGCCAAATACTACGTTTTGCTTACTGCACTAGGTACTACACAGAGAAGGGAGCCTGGATCTTGCTCCGGCAAGAGTTGGAACTAATACAATGTCACGTTAGGGGCAGAAATCTGGCTTCCCAACTATTCAGGCAAAATGGCAAAGGGTTTCTAAAGGTATTTAGCCTTGGCACTAGGACTGAGCAAATGGATTTTTCAAAAGTCAGTACATTATGTGCTGAGCCTTTCTGAATGCTCCACTATTAACAGCTGAGCAGAAGATCATTTTGAAAGACCTGGCCTAGAATTAACATAATGAGCACTGAAATCCCTGGCCCTGAACTCCTCAGAGTATCTGTCTTCCCCTCTTCTGTCAAAGCCAAACTCCTAAGATGTATTTCTGGGCCACAGGTGGGCCCACCCCTACCAATCAGAAATAAACCACAGGGGACAGTTTTCCAAAGAGTCAAGTGCTAGCTTACAAAGTACTCCGTAATACAAATTGGACTGCATTTTCCAAAGTCCTCAGTGCCTCCTTAGACATTTACACAAAACCACGTTTTCAGAAATGGCTGGTGTTTTATAAACTTCCCTTGTGACACAATATGCCAAGCTGTTTTGAAAACCTGTCCCAGGTCACAGGGGAGCAATGTCTGCCTACCAGAATGACCACAACAACTGGTTCTCATTACTTCTAGCATGCTCAAAAGGCTCATTGCTAAAAACAAGCACAGCTCCAATGGAATGGAAGATGTCAAGCTTGCATGCACCACAGCTGGACTGACCCAAAGAAAAGCACATGCAAGAGACTCTTGCATGCACTTAGGCAAGAGGAATTGCTTAAAGTATAACACTCAAGATGAAATGTAGTCATCTATTTTACAAAAAAAAAAAAAAAAACACACACCAGCTTCCACTGGAAGGTTGTGAAATACGTGAACCATTTCAACTTTCAAGATTACACTGAACGTCCCCTACTTTCCCCATACAGAAAAAAAAAGCCAGAATCTAGTCCATTCTCTGGCAAAAACAAACACAAAAGCTGATTTGCTTTATCACGGCCAATGTCCAAAAATCCATAGTCCATATTAGCAGATTTTTTTTTTTTGTCTCTCAGAGAATGAGGTCTTCTCTAGTGGAATCTAGAAATAATAGAACATCCTGCTAAAATAGTAATTGCGACATTTGAGCTCAATTCATGCCATTAAGCTTTGATCTCTGAGCAACTATAGTATCACCAGTACAGTCTGCAAAAAGCTGTGTTACACAGCCTCAGTCACTTTTTCTAGCTGATGAAGCATCCTGTTTAAGGACGTTATCTTTGCAACTAGGAAAAAGGGTGAAGCATTTCACATTGCAAAAGGTACTTTTCTGCTTGGCAGCAACCTCAAGGAGGAGAAGGAAGATAGGGTTCCCGCAAGAAAGCCATCAGCCTCATCAACTTTTAGGAAAAGAAGTCCACAAGCCCAGAGGGCGTTAAGACAGAAACACTTTTGACCACCACCCCTTCCACAGCACATCCTGGTCATTGAATCACTTTAGACAAAGCAGGCATAGATGTGGTTTAACGAAGTGTAACGCTGACAGGTGCTCCACAATCCTACTGCATAGTGGCTGGAGCATCACTGGCATGCTTGTATCTTCTATTGAGCAAAGTTACCAAGCCTTGCAGCTTTGCCATCACATCCATAAGGATTTTTTTGGGAAAGGAAAGTCTTCTCCTACCTCCTGTTTTTGTAACTTGCTCATCATCTTGGGAGAAGACAAGGACACAAACTGTGCCCAGTACAAGATTAAACTGCACTTTGAGGTGTATACCTGCCCTGTAACATCAAAAGAAACTTTACTGTTATTTTCCTCTTCATCTTTGCCATTTGGGACCATCATACCATAAACCAGCACGTGTGTTCAGTAACAGAGCAGAACACAACATGGCTTATACTGTACAAAACATCCCAGTGGTGCCTTTGAGATTCACTGGCATAAAGAATAAGCTGCCTGTTAAGCTTGATATCTACACAACTGTACTGATATCTGTGGCATAGGTATAAGTAACAGCAGAGGAAACAGAAATATCCCTGAACTACGCAGAAAAAAAACAGCCGAGAAAAAGCCTCTAGCACAATGAAAGGAAATGACATTGTCGAAAAAAGCAATAAACTGGCAAAAGCAGTATTTATCAGCCATTGTCAGCTTGAGCAGAGTTTGATCCTTAAAAGCCTACAACAGACAGGGCCACAACAAGACCTCGGCTCCCACATGGCTACCATCTAACTGTACAGATTTGGAAGCTAGTCATTCACTAAAGTGATAAACAGATGTCCGAGTACTTTTGAAAGCAATGAGTGTCAGCTATGAAGAGGAATCAATTTCTGATAAATCTTGGCAACCAATACAGAGTTCAATAACCACTTATCTCTAAAGTTATTCATAGAAGAATATGAAAATAATTGGCACACATGGTAAGAAGGAAGGTGCCTGCTGTGGCAGGTGTGGTACAGGGCAGGCAGCTGGGAGCACTGCCAGAAAGCATGTGCCAATCCTCCCCGTTTTGCCTGATCCACAGAGGAAATGGTTGTTCCACACACTTTATATTCTCTCGCTCCAGCTGTACAACCCATACACCCGCTGCTGAAGCTTCAATCCTTAGGGTCAGCATGACAGTTCACAGATTTTAACACCATGCACAGACAGATCTAAGAGAAGGATGACAGAATTTGTTCATGTCCTAAGATATACCTCATGATGCAGAAGGATTCATTCAGGACACAGCCCCGTTAGTCTGCTCCAATAGTTTCAAGGGACCAAGCATGGAGGTGAAGAGCTGTGGTCTGCTCAATTTCAACCAAATGACTCGGAACAGAAAACACTTCAGGTAAGCACAGAAGTGGCATGAAATGCCGAAAGGAAAAGCAGTAAGCTTGCAAGAGATAAATGTAAACAAAAGTTTTGCAAGTTTTTAATGGATATAGGATCCAAAACATAATTTTTTGTTGAGCTTAGGATATCCTTAATGGTGATGAGAAAGTCCCACTGGAGTCAAAGCAGACTCCCACAGACAATCCAGTTGACTGCAATTATGTCTGGTTTTATATATGAACACAGTTGAGAAGAAAGATGTAGTGGTGTGGAATAATAAATGTATGTCACAAGAACTGGGAAGGAAGCTCTGGAAGACATGGCAATCAGGAGAACAAAAAAATAACCTGGAAAAATAAGATCTGAAGAAATCTGAAAACAGATGGTATACAGGTGATGGTATCAGTTTGCTAGAAGAAGGAAGCAAGTCCAGATCTCTCCAAAGACAGTAGAAAAACTCCTACTACTTACTTTAGGATGAGTATTTAAATATAGGTTTGAGAGAGCTGGGAAACAAAGCAGTAAGAATTGCTACTCTGATTTAAAAGGGTAAAGAATAATTAAAATATCTAAAATACTTTAAAACAAAGAAATTAGATAAAAAAAACACATTGCCCATTGGTAGACCAAAATACAAATGCAGGGTCAATTTAGTTTATTAAATACGAACATTTAGGGGAGGACTAGATTTTGAACTTTGACTCCTATACTGCTACCAGAATGAAATGTCCGTGCGTCTCTGCACTTGGAAAAAGTTGGTGCTGCTTTATTGTTCAGATGAGGAGAGTTTTGGGTTTGTAATCCATTCAAATTTAGTCCTAACTCTGCTTTTATCAGCAGCCACAGCCAAACTCTTGCTAAGGGAGCATAATTACAATATGGGGAAGAGGAAAACAGCCATCAATAGATCCCTAGAATATCAATATATTCCCCGTGAATACAGCTCTCAGACAAAAGAACATGTATAATAATTTGCTTGTTTCTTTTAAAGGCACAAAAATTCACCTGGAAAAGCAGACGCTACATCTGAAAACCTGGGACTTAAACCCAGGTTGCTGACACTAGCAACACAGCCTACAGTCTTTAAAAAGATGCATTACCTGCTGCAGGTGGGAAAACATACACTTTCACTTCTACCATGAAGAGTATAAATTTTTGTCATGTCATTGTTACAACAATGGTGAAAGCAGATATGAGGAAACGGGGGCAAGTCATCACAAGGAGATGGGCACAGGTGCTGGGAACCAGGTTCTCCTGGTCCCTAGTCCTGCTCTTGTCACCTACACCACCACTGCTGCTGCTCTGAGACCTTCCACATGGCTTAATTTTGGCTTTTACTAAGCTAACAACCAAGAATGCTAATGAATATTACCTGCACGGTTTGCTTGCCTGCTCCCAGTAACAACCATTCACTTGGAAATGGGCTAGTAAAACTGCAGATTGTTTCAGGGAACCAAGCAAGTAGGGTGGTAACAGGTTTTGGCCACCTCTGTCTTCCACACAGCCCTGCCTGCTATTTGCTAAAAAGGAAACCAGACCGCCAGAACGATCTCTGAACTGTGTGGTCAGAGGCTCTAACTTTGTTTGTTCTTTCCCAGAGAATGACCTTGCTATCTAGCCCAAACCAGAACAGTCTTGGAAAGGCTCTTTTGCTCTCCTTTTTCTGTCTAATACCAATTGTTCCTTAAAAGTTAGCATAACACAAACCGATCTCGTTGCATTAGCTAGAGCTCTGCTAAGCAACACTCCTCCAGAAAATATCAGAAGAGGAAAAAGGTCAGCTTGTATGTGCATATTTACGCCATTCAAACTGATGTGCATTTTTATAATCTATGATTGAGTTTTTTCACTAATAACCCAACGAATGAAGATCTGAATGCTCCCATTTTTCCTACAGTGTTAGCCTGTTGTGTCAGGAAAGCTGCATCAACAGTTTTCCATCCTACTCTGTCTCGCTCTGTCCTTGAGGCAAGCTCACATGCTTTTTCCCCCCCAATGACAAATGCTAAAAAAGACAGGGCTAGCTTTGCTGCCACCTATTTTAAAGAAACAGATGAAAGAAAGAGACGAAAACAATGGAGAACAGGGTACTCCAGTCAGTAGTTCAAATCATGGTAATTCTTCTGAGTTGCTCTATGTGACTTTTACACGACCAATAGAAATACAAAACATGTAGCTACAGAATATGAAATATTTTAACTTTTTTGTGGTGATCATCTTTTGAACACTACAAATAGAGTCTTACCATGGTGTTTTTAGTCTATACTCAATAGATATACTATATATATACTTAATATCAGTAACTACAGATGTGCATGCTTGGTAACTACACAGAAAACTTTCAAGCATTCAGGATTAAAATCCTCAGCCAGCATAAGTATCAGACAATCTCAGAGAGTGCTGATTTCTACCATGTCAGACCTGGAGAAAGTGGGTAGAATCCCTAGCTGCCTCAGATGAACATGGAAAATGTCATACATATAAAATATGTTTTACTAAACAGTAGGTCCTGACTCTAGCCCCTCTCACAAGCAGGAGTCGTCAAGAATAACCAGCCTAATAGAAACACGCTGGTGTTTGGTCAGCCATGGCCTCTGGACTTATTTCAGGATTTGGTGTGTTGCCCAGCCTAGGAAACCTATATAAACACCAAGGGTGCTTGCTCTGAGGTTACTTAAACAAAGCGCTAGTCTGGTTCCCTTTCTGCTCCGCTCCTGTCATCATCTTTGTGCTGGCACCAGTGCTCACAAAGCCATGAGAAGACTCTGAACACAGGATGCTGAAAAAAAAAAAACAACCAAAAAATCACCAAGCAGAAAGTAGAGAGTTTGTTCTCAATTACTCACCCCGGGTTGGTGAAGTCCAGTGCCAGCATGGAGGATGAAACAGACAGGGAGAGAAAAGAGAACAGGTGCTCGGGGGAAAATGAAGAAGGTCCATTACTAGCTCACTAGCAGCCTTCAATTATTCTGGATTAAAGTTCTGAAGAAACCACACCCCAAGAAATATTGTGCCTGCATGGTGCAACGCATGTGATAAACACTAGCACAGCTGATCACGTCTGGCCACAGATGGACGAGTTCAGTACCCATCCTCCTCCTGCTCTGTCTTTGTGGGTCTAACTCTGCCAGGCGAACTCACTGGTGAGACACAGGCTTGCAGAGATAAAGGCAAGGGAAGACTTGCTTTCTGAATTGTGTATACTACACTTGATTAACACATGAGAATGCTCCAGCCCAGAATCTGCATAGAAGGTCCCCAGCCACTTTCCTCAAGTCACTGAGGCTTATTCCTGAATCACAGCAGACTGTTTTACCTTTGCACAGTCAGGGGGAAGTTCAGCCTAAGGAATGCTAGAGAAAAGGCTACTCCTGGAAGAAAGGCCAAAATAATTTTACTGACCTTTTTTTAAGCTCATGGCATTTCATCTTCTGTACTTCAGCATTTCACTGGGAGCCGCTCTTATCTACACTGGGATGCTAGATGTCGAATCTGGTGCCAGACCAAGTCTGCTCACACCAATAGCACTGAGCTACACTTGTTTTTGAGAACAAATTTAGCATTACAAAAAAGGTTTGCCAGCAGCTGCCTGTGGCAAACTGATTTATAAATGTGCCTCAATCTCACTGGGTGAAGAGACCATTAAGAAACTTTCAACATACCTGCTTGCACTGCTGTGCAGCTGTATTCAGAGGAAATTTGGAATTGATATCCGAAAGATTACCATGACTCCTGCAAATGCCAAAATCTTACATATAGCTGCACCCGAGGTGTTTGTTTCACACTAATATCATATGGTTAAGTGTACTGCAGCAGCAACTTATCAGGGGAAAGTTATTGTGAATGGTGGGGGCTAGCTGCTTGATTACTACACTCTGACCCCAGATGACAGCAATTATGATCTCTTTCAACCCAGAGGCCAGCAGGTATCTCCTCAGAACACCTATAGTGAGCATAAAAAAGCATCAATTTTTTAAAGCTACGCATTCTCAACTGAAAAAGTTCAACGAATTCTACCATACAGCTCGTGTTCCACGCTACCAAACTTTTATCCACACTTTGTTCAGTTGATTTCTAATTCTTACCATAATCAGCCCTACCAAATTATGATTACATGAGAAACAAGGTGCTCCATGTCACGAGTAAAGGCATCAGACTCATGCCCTTACTCGTCCAGACCATACCAGATACAGACTGTATCACACCACTCCTACATAAATTAAAATTCAAATTTGCACAATGAATTATGAAGACCCACCAACAGCATTTGTATCTGTTACATCAGTAACACGCTGCCGAGTCCCAGGTAGTGCACATTCAGCTTAATAGCCTACAGGAGCATCACAGAATCACACACCGATGTGTGTTACGGGAAAGTCTCAGCACACATTGCCACTCCCACTTGTTAGGGAGGCAAGCTGTGCCACAAGGGCCAAGCACAAAAAGCATCTGCACTGAACGTTTACTACTATGACCCCCTTTCAAAACTGAGCAAGACTGCTCCATTACAAAAGCCTTTCGACGGCAAGCTTGGCCATCTGTTGTTAATGGAACATCCCCAAGACATAACTGTTCTCTGCAGTACGAGCACCAACTCATTTTCAAAGGCACCTCCAAACCGAATTTTAATGCGTTAATCCAGATCAGTAATTTTCAACAAGGTCCAACTGCTCTTTAGGCTTCAGTTTAGCACACATTTACATCCCTCTGGCTTCAATAAGGTCTATTCCAACACACTAGAGATGAACTTTGATCCTCCAAGTAAGTTATTTGTACAACCTTAAAACCTCCAAGGCCAACAGCTGGGGGAAAGGGGGCACTACCGGTTTATGTTTAAAACAGGCAAAAATACTGTTTAATATGAACTTTTAATTTAGAATTGGAGCACCTTTCCTAATACATTTTAAGCATTTGGGCAGTTGTGCACCTCCAGAACTAAGCAGCAGTATTTTCTAACAGGCTGATGATAGGTCGTAATGTAGCAGTCCAGACTTAACAACAGTCGGGCACGCAGAAGCAAGATTTGTTGCATGCAACTGAACCTCCTGCCCATCACAAAAGCGGCCGGACCGATCTTTTGTTTTTACACTCCCCCTCATCCCAAGGCCCTTCCCTCTCCCCCCACGACTTCGTCGTGTTCACGTAGGAGGGAGGGGGATGAAAGCCCTCCCGTTATCTTCTAGCACCCACCAGGGCTGGAAGAGGCGGCGGTAAGGTGAGCCACCCTACGCGAGCGCTGCCAAGTCAGAGTCGCCTCGCTCAGGATAAGCTAAAATAAAGTAATTATAAAAAAAATAAGCACACACCAAAAAAGCCCCACTATTAGACCCTTCCCGATCCCCCGCTACCCAGCAAGCCGTCCTCCGGGCAGCGCTCCTGACACGCTGGGCACAGCGAGCGGCACCACGCCGGAAAACAAAGCCAAAGCAAAACAAAAAAACCCACTTATTTGCTTTTTTCCTCTCGCTTTATGCCGCCTGCTCCGGGCGGACCGGGGACAAGCGGGGAAGCCTCCCCCGACAGCTGTCCGCGGCGCGTGCCCC
>NW_008794266.1:386127-392276 GCF_000699145.1 Aptenodytes forsteri
CCCTGCTCCCACCGCCGTCAGCTCCGCGCCTGCTCGGCTCCCCGCGTCTTCGGAGTTGAGCCGGTGCAAGCTGGGCACAGGTACATCCTCAGCTGTCCGGCTACAGAGCGTACCAAGAGCGCTGGCCTGCCAGGAATCAATTAATAATAACCAACGTCAACAGGACCAGAATTTGTCCTCCATGTCACTTACGGTAAGGAAAAGGCAAGGAACTGTGAAAGCTAACACTCTGATACTTGCCCATAGATAAGGATGAATTCAGTTGCGTCAGTTCTTGGAAAAATTGACAACCATTCACAAACTTAAGAAAAAAATAAATCTCAATTTATTTTTAAAGGTTCACAGTGCCCAACTTGACTTGCTCCAAACACAAAATCCATAAATGATGGCGTGTTTTAGCTGCCTGAGAAATTGCCCGTGTTATTGATCTTAGCAATTACTAAATTCTCAGATGGCTGAGGGTGTCACAGTTCCTTGTCCTCCCAGATGGGCTCCTCCCCTAGAAACATCGCACATCACGCAACCCCTTCCAAATTTTTTGCATGGTACATGGCAGCAGCACTTAAAAACACTGCAGTGCAATCTGTGAAAGTGCAGCAGTGCATTTTCAATGCATAAAACGGTCTGTGAATGAAAACAAGTAATGCACAAAAGGCAGGCAACTCTAAATTACGGTTCCCTCTACAGACATAATACACTGCCATTGCTCTTCTGCAGTGAAGTGGTTGATGTTACCGTTCATGCTGTTAATGCTTTGCCTCATTATGGGCAATCTGGATGATACATGGTTACTGAAGGAACTGTATCTTCGAGTTTCCTGACTTGTATTTCGATGCTCAGCTTACCACCATTGTATTTCTCCAAGTGGCATAGGAATACAAATACCTGACAGCAAACTCCAGAGAGCTCAGTCTGATTGTAATCTGAAATAATACTATGCACTGGAGTCTCACAGATAGCAGTAAATATTCAAATTAATAATGCAGACCCTTCTAAACTGAATAAAAGCTGACACATTCATTTCGGCAGTGACCCAAGCTCCCTCCCTCAGTCACCATCTCACAGAGGGCTCAGGGCTCCACAAAATGAAAGAGCTCCTGGTTCTGATCTTGGTTTCCCCATTGTACCCACTACATAACTTCACTGACTTAAACGGATTTGCGCTGTTTGTACCTTCATCTGGTTGTAAAACTGAAATAAAAATTGGGTCTTTAATGTATAAATGCAGCTGTGTTTTTCACCATATACTAGAGCTTTCCATCTTTACACATTTCCAAACATTTACTGGATCATAATTTTAATTTGTAAAATAAATAATTTCAGCATGTTTACTCAGAACACAGGGAGAAAGAGTACATTTAATTTACTATCAGTAGAGTGTTAGGGCTCATCCCACACAGTAAAGAGTCTGAAAGAGAGTGAGGTATTCTGGATAGGGTTTTCAAAAGAATTAGTGACCTGACATCACTGGAAACAGCGCTACGTCAATATCAAAGATCTGAAAATTGCCCTCCTACTGGTGTCTCCTTAAACCAGGTTCCTCTAAGGAAAGTGTGGGTTTTTTCAGTATCATCGGAAGGCTGGATTTTTTAAATTCTGGAAATCGGTATCTGTGCCAACTGTTAAAGGGTTTGGACAACATTTTCCAATAAAGCAGTGAATATACAGCTGTCCATGAGAAGCAAATGGAGCATTTAATTAATTTGCTCTGTTAAAATACCTGTAGGATGGTGGAAGAGCATCTTGTGCACCACAGGATAGCATTTCTCTGCTTTTGCATTTTCCTGGTTGCATGACAGTGGCATCAGGTCACTGAGAGCCAAGTGCTGACAAATGGTAGAAGAAGGATGACAAGAGAAGGGGGCATGGTTAGATCCGATGGCTAGGCTGTACAAACACAAAATCAATAGCCATGCTGAGAATAGTTTCTAAGAATAACACTGACAGTACTTATATTTGGGTGGCTTGTGTTTTCAGAATGGATGAGCACATGCGGCTCCTATAGATTTCTCGGAGACATTTGTACCTCCCAAGTCTTACAACCACAGCAAACATTATGTTGGCTTTTATGTCCTGCAGAAGGTGTGAGAGGCCTTTACAGGCAAAGCAGTCTCAGTCAGGGAATTCTGCTTAATTTAATTTATTGACAACACAAAATTTCAACTACTGATTCAGATATTGAGGGGAAAAAAAGAAGACATAAACAATTAAACACATAGGGAAAGACCTTTTCTCCTCCCTTCCCAAGCTCAGCTCCAGTTAAGCACCTCTCCTACACCCTTCCTAGTCTCAACATCCCTTGCTTTCAATAGGTGTTATATTCAGTCCCTCTCAATTCCTTCTGTGAGGCACTGGGCAATGTGGAAAGTTGCAGTCAGTGTGTAATTGTTCCTTTCTGCTGTTCCTTGCTTCTTACTCATTTTCCTCCACTGCTCCTTGCCTCTTACTGTTCGTCTGCTTCGCAGTGGGTCCTCCATGGGCCACAGTCCCTCCAGGGATGCCCCTGCTCTGGCATGAGTCCTCCATGGGCCACAGTTCCCCCCAGGGTGTCCCTGCTCTGGCATGGAGTGCCTCCTTCCGAGACTGTGTCTCTCCCTTCCATGTGTCTCCTCCACTTGTTCCTCCTACATCTCCTCACAGATCTCCTCACGTCTCCTCCAGTGTCTCCTGTCCTAGAGGCTGCTGCTCTTTCTTAAGTATGTTTGAGCAGAGGTGCCATGTGCTGCTCTCAAAGCTGGCTGAAAGCAGCTGTGACTGGCACAGAGCAGTTCATGGTCTCCTCCCTTGCAGCCCCCCGCTACTAAAAGCCTGCCAGTTATGCCCCATACACAGTTCCCATGGCACACACTTTCAGATTAGACCTGATCCTTTCTTTTTTTCCAAAGGCTGGTCTTCTCCTTCAACCTATTCCCTCACTACAATGTCCTTTTCCAGATGTGAACAAGCAGCCCACACTAGGGTCCAAGGGAAGAGCTACAGAGCTGCAAAGGCACTGTAGCTACTCCAGATACTGAGAGGTCACAGAACGTGTAAATTGCTGTTCATGGAAAAGACATTATGTAGTGGAATGAAAGGGTGGAACTGAAAATAGGAAAACACGCTGTGTTCTTGCTGAGGAGGAAGTTGTTTCTTTGTACTTGTAACTCCTACAAGGCAAAACACACCATTGTTGAGGCTGCAAGATTGATGGCTCCTAAAGTCAGGATACTAGAGAAGACTGTGGGCTTTGTCAAGCACATCAAGAAATGCCTCGCTATAAACTGAAGAGGTCTAAGACAGATTTCAGCAATAAAGCAAGCCACAGTTTAATACACCTTTTGCAGTCAGCTGTTGAGATATTTCCATCTGGAAATCCAAGCTCTTTTTAGCCCTAGATGACCTAGTTTGGACTAAGTTCAGCCAGCAGGAAAGATAGCAGATTAGTAATACTTCTATTCAGAAAATTACTTTTCAAAGAGCTTTGCTCATCTCTTTTCTATTACTTGACAGTTCTGTAGCACAGCCATAGCTTCAAGATTCCTCACTATTTTATCTTGGGGTACACACTGAAGGTTAATCTGCATTTCAAGCATCTGCTCTGTCTTGTTTTACTCTCTCCCTTGACTTGCCAGATCTGAGTCGGAGGATGGTGACAGCTTTCATAAGGTCTTCCTGGAAGGAGCTTCCTAACTTCTAGTAAAAAATAATTGCATTGTTATTATTTTATAGCAACATAAGCTCTCACTGAGCATCCTAGCTCCAATTTATATCTCCTAACATGGGAGTTAGTCACTTCAGCCTGGTTTACAGCCCAGTGAGTACAAGTGACTGCATCATGCTGTTTACTGCCAACTGCCACGCTCACTTTTCTTCCCATCCTTCTATTTACAGAAAAACAGGTAACAGGTAGTTGCTATTTAGTTGTTCCACCTGGTGAGAAACAGAAGCACTGGCTCAGGCTTAACGACCCCTATGTCCTCCACTGTGCCCTGCAATGGTGAAGCTTCGAAGTGCTTATCTGTGCCATGTGAAGCAGTGAACCTGGGAAGTTACTGCCTTCTGGACAAAGAACATTGCAGGCATGTCCCAGTGCCTGCTGAGGCAAGAGAGCTCGCTCTCATCCTCTCCATCTTTCAGTATAAACATAGGCTTCAAACTGGCTGCGATCATTAATAAGATGCTTCTAAGTCCTTTAAATAAAATATATTGAACCTTAGATATGAGCAAGCCACGATTTAAGCAGTTATGGGTAACGTTTCTTAATGTAACATATCTCATGTTTAAGAAGGGTGACTTAAAAGCCATGTCTCGTGAGGGTTAGTTGCGAAATGATTGCTGTTATTTTAAGAAGAGAGCCCATTGCCACAAGCATAGCCTTGTCATTTCTCACAAACACTCAAGAGTAAATATAAGCAAAATTACATCTGCAGTTATCTATATACAACAAGGTGCTGTGAAGCTCACTGTTAACAAAATTACTACATTTCAGATGTAAAATATACATGCAGCCAAATACTTAGGTGGTAAAAATTCTTTGACTTTGCCAGAAATAAGCTGATTTTCCCAACCATAGATCTAACCTATAGTTTGAAGAGCAAAGAAAATATGTAGAGTCACCAACTAAAATATTGGAAGCTTATGTAAAGTAGCAATTTTAATTTTCTATTAAGTTTCTTCCTTTCTCAGATTCCCCAGAGGTATACTTTATAACAGCATGCAGCATGAATGTATTTTTGTGTTAACATCTCAACCTTCCTCTGTCCAATTGTCTCTTTTAAAAATTAGCCCAAACTAGGACTCCTGCAGAAATATTTCAGTGTGCATTACATGTGCATTGCCAGACAACTTTTATAGGGATAGACTGGCCTGCACGAGTCAGCGTTTCTGTGCGAGCAACGTGATTGGATGGATAGCTATGCAGAATGTAAAAGTTCAATGTGAACAAAGCCCATGCTTTAAAAATTCTGCACTTCATCTCCCATGATAAACATTCATGCTAGTAACATCCCCAGTGCATGGAACAAGGAAGCAAAAATTCATCACAAAACAGAAGTGAAGCCTAGTAGATATAGAACCTGATCAAATGCAAAGAAAGCCAAATAAAAGGATGCAATGTGGTTTTATCTAACCTCAGTTTAGGTACTAATGGACAAATCTTCACTGGTTTAAAATGGACCAACCAGGATGTAAACTTCACCAACTCAGCCCTTGAGATGTAAGTTAAAATGGTCAATTCCCAAAATTTCCTTGTCGCCAGCCAAATGCCATTTCACATCAGTTGCAGTACTCTAGTTTCTTAAACAATTATTTAAGACAGATCAAAATTTGACTGTAAGATCCTTACTCAGTCAGTCCTCATGAAACTCAATGCACCTTTTGCCTGAATAAGGACTCCTACACCGGGCTCGTTACTACAAAAGCAGAGCATGTATTTGAGTAGCTCCATTAAGTCAGTGGAAAATTCGACTGCATAGGCTGGCAGTGCCCCCTCTAAATTTTAACTGTAGATAAAGTCAGTCTCTGATGAACAAATCTTCTTTCACCCACAGTTCTAGAGCTGTAAACAACATTCAGTGCAAATCTTAGTGGCAAGGGGATCAGTTTTAGGAAGTGATGTTTTTCCTTCACTAGATAATGACACTCAAGAAGGGAAGGAAGTGCACCGTCAAGTGTTCAAAACCAGCCTGTGAACCAGAAGGAAAGAGAGAAGGGGACTACTCTGTAACTGTACAGCCTGCTTCAGCGCCAGTATGACCAGAAGCCACGGAGGAAAGTATGCCGTCCCTTGCCTCCGATCTTAACAAAAGAGTTACACTCAGAGCAAGCCACTCTCAGGCCCTGGAAGGTTTTATTTACCTAGCCTCACTGCAATATACAGGCCAGTGAGCCCCTTGGCCTCCACCTAAGCAAAGGTGTGCTTTTAGGCTCTTCAGCCTCACAGCAGCTTCCTCCAGCTCACTCTGTACCCATCAAACCTCTAGTGTGGAGCTGGAAGACTGCCTCAATCCTTCTTCTGACAGCATCTCCACATCTACGAGAAGGGAAGATACAGGCATCTTGTCTGCAATGAACTACACTGCCCTTAAAGAAAGAGTCACACTTTTTCTTTTTTGTTATCAGAACCATTTCCTCCTCTTCCCCCCCCCCCCCCCCCCCCCCCCCCCCCTTCA
>NW_008794266.1:392789-405404 GCF_000699145.1 Aptenodytes forsteri
CTCTTAAAAAGATCCCCCCCCCCCCCCCCCCCCTCCCCCCGGCCTCTACTGAGCTCATGAGTACTCCACATTACTGAGCTTTTGCATGTCCATGTCATCCTACAAGGACTTGCTTTCCAGGAGGCAAGAAACACCTCTTTTACACCTCCTTTTCCAGGAGTGACTTTTTCCAGCAATAGGACTAAGACCAGGTTTTGCTTTTGTTCTCTTTATGCAGCTGGAGAACCACCCTCTGCAATTGTGCTTTAAAGGTGTCTCTTCAAATCTTGAGTTTCCCTGGACATCAAGACAAACTCATGCTGCAGAATGAAGGATCTCTATTCGAACCCAAATCTTTCCAGAGCTGCTCAGAATTGCCAGCTGACTTCCACACTTACAGACACTGCAGTCTGCTCTGTAAAGCATAACTTGTTTTCCTCTCACTAGGTTGTTCAGTTTGGAGTGTGCTTTGCACTGTGCTTTTACATTAAAAAACAGGCAGCTTTTGAGTTCTGCCAGCTGTTACATTTTGCCCTGTTGAAATAGCTTCGCTTTCTGAATGTTTCCAGCTCTTTTATCAAGGCAGCAGGTTTGACCTCTACATTCCTTAGCTACTTGCAGGCATCCGGGGCTGGATCTAGGGTGTAGCTAGCTTGCTCTGCCGACACAATCCCCTTCTTGGCTCCGACATGGGCCAGTTCCTGCTTCTGCTCATTTTGTCTTAATCTGAAGAACAGGTATCTCCCCGTGCCTGTTAATTATCTCCCTGGCACCTGCAGCAAGAGGACATAGTAGAGTTTAACCTTCTCTGGTGCTTCTCCATCCCTCCCATCCATTACTGTGTGATCTCTCAGTTGGAGAGATGAATCCCATTGCTGCAAATACTGTCTTTAACTTGCATCCAGTGCTGGTGCCAGAGGCTGTGCAGCCACTAGTCAGGTTATCAGCACCCTTTCTGGGGATTCAGCGGACTCACAATCTATTGTACATTTCCACAGAGGCTCCAGTACCTAAGCTACATCCTTGATATCATTCTTGGCCAGTTTTCCTCTTTATCCCCATATGGCATGCCCAAGTATGAAATGCTGTCTCTTTATTGTCCAGTATCAAAACTCACTGACTTCAGTATCCAGATCCTTCCTCTCCTTCGGAAGAGGTTCTTTCTATTTCTCTTCAGCTTAGAGGACCTCCTTCTCAGTTTGATGCTTCTGCTTCAGCGTATTCCCACCTGCCTCTGTAGCAAGAATAATGCAACATTTTGGAGGCACTCTACTTTTGGAGAAGGACGAGACAATCAACCTCCGTTTCTCTGTCCTCAAGTCTTTACAGTAAAGTCATTCTATCCTCCAGCGCTTGCTCCTGGTCACACTAGCCAGACCTTTCATAAAAACTAGTAATTCTGGGGCTTCTTATTTCTCCTATTAGCCGTTTCCTCCATTTCTTAGGCCTCAGAGTATCGCACATAATTGTATAGGAATTAGTTAGCTTTACTGACTCTACCACCTTAAAAGGAACAAAACACTTCAGTCATTTTCTTCCCAAGTCAGGATCCACTGGATCAGGCCTTTCCTTAGCAGCCAATAAAATATTTTCTCTTCCTTGAGAAAAGCAATGTCTTCAGCATTAGCCCCATCAGAATTACAGAGCAATGAGATACCCGTTTGTGTTGTTTTTCTTGATCGCTCTGAAAACTTGTCCACTTTCTCATTGCGCATTCAGGAAAGAATTTTATTACAATTGCTGTATCCTGTGATCTCTGTCCAGGCTTTCTCCCTAAGGTGCTCATCAGTGTTGACTTTCATATCTTTCTAAAGGAAGTTATGATCAGGGACAGGTTTTTTGACTGAGATTTCCAGGACTCCTCTTTGGTGATGTGTGAGCTACTGAATCATCATAGCCTACCAGAAAGAAATCTGCAGTGAAAATTATGAGCATCAATCAGCCCAAAACTATTAAAAAGAGCTATATGAGGAAATGGAAGGCGTGAGAAAACTGATGGGTATGTAACACTAAGAGGAGGGGAGGCAGACCATACAGATAGATGCAAGACAATTCCTATGCTACCATACAAAGCTCTCCCAAGGTTAGCAACAAGATGAACATGCATTTTAGGTTTTGGCATATTCTATTTTCTTTATTAAAATCATTGAAATATAGCTTTGACAAATATTTGCAATCCAGGTGCCAGAAACAGTGTTACCTCATAAGAAGCTATGATCAAGAAAACTATATAGGAAACGTATACAATCTCATTTCTGTAAAAACATTTTTTTCCTTTAGTCCTTTTAGTAGTTCATACATCACATGTTGTGCTAATCATAGGGAGTTAAGAGTTAATACAGCTTTGTAGAGCTACTTCAGTGTTCACACGCCATTTTGTATGCATCTGGTTACGATCACTTTTAGAGATGAATTAGATGGGCTTTGGGTCTCATCCATTCCTGCAGCATGAGGAGTGTTCCCTCTAAACACACACTGGGCTGATTAACTGGGTGTTACTTCAGTAACTCAACTTCAGATCCAGAGTTTCTTCACAGAATATATTTCATGTTGAACCAGGCCCATGTGGTCATTATTCATTTTTCTTTTCCCCATACCATTACCACTTTTTGGTCTCAGAAAGACAAGAAACTACGTGGATGCCTGTTAACATACAGAAGGGATCTTGTTTACAATAGATGTTTATCATCCACACGTTTCTTCCACAGAAGTTCAGTCTTCTTCAGATTCAACCTGCTACTGATCACGTTTAGTGTGTTTCTCTTGGGGACAGAAAGATTCTGTGCAGTCCATCTGCATGTTCTGCAGTCCCTTTACTGCATCAAGGTAAAGCAGTTCACTGACTCTGAAAAGTAAATTAAGGCTGGATTTTAAAAGCTGCCCGGCAATTTTAGTCCTCAGTGGGAAGTGTTTGTTCCAATTTCTGCCACTTTAAAGAAGCCACTCAAAGTGACAGGTTCAGAATTTCACTCTTGCTCTCCAAGACTGCTTTGGAAATTTTTGAGTTTGGGCATTCAGGTTTAATTTTCCTAGATTGTCTTCATTTTCAATGAATGATCGAGTCAACCTCTCACAGATTAGTACCTTGGAAGCTGCGAACAATCGCTAGAATTTCTTTGGGACACTCTGGAGTGACAGCTCTGAAGCCACAACATCTTACCCATTTTCCCCTTCTACTTATAAACATTGTGCACAACGATTAAGGTACTGTTTAAAGGTAATATTAATGATCTGTTTATACATGCTCCAGTGTTCATGATAAATAAATCTCTGATGGCAGAAAGCTTATGCAAAATTCCTCCCTGTGCAATTACATTTTAGATATACAAGCATGTAACATTGTGTAAATAAAATAATACTGTGCCCTGAACAGGTTCCTGCATACGAGATCATATGTAGCAATTGATCTGTAGGGTATTACAGCTGAGAAATCTCAGGCTGCACAGATGGAACCAAGGTTGTAGAGCTAACTGGGAAATTCACTGCAGCTTTTCTGTCCCCAGAATTAGCCTTGAAAAATGGGAGATGGGTTTCCTGGCAAAGTAAGAATGAAAAAATATCTGCTGTCTACAGCATAAAAAAAATTTTTCTTATCCTAAACTCAAGTATAAAAGGACTTCACCTTCTTTGTTCTCTCTTTCTGTTGTCCTTGCTGCCACCCTTTCAATGGAAGTTAAAAAAAAAAAAAACAACACAAAAAGCTAGGAAGAACTAGAAAGAAGTGTAAGACAGCAAACAAACAGGAAATGCCCTTGAGAAGAACAAACTTTTCAGTTTTGTATCAACCATGAATCAGAGCTTTCAGAGAATAATTATCAAACTTTTTATCAGTTCCGTCTGATTAGCTTGTTCTTCATTAGTTTGTTGCATGTGTACAAATAGAAACAGCAGTGATTGGCGGATGCATTCCGATCCTGCCTACACAAGAACAAACTCCTTCCAGAGAAGAAAATAAATTTTCTTTCTTTCATGGGGTTTCTTTGGGTCATTTTTCAAGGAGAACTGAGCATCCTCTATGCATTAAGCAGCTTAGCTGCTCTTGCCCCAGTGCAGGTGTGTCCCTGAAGGCTACAGCTGGAATATAACCCTTCTTACATATTGCCACTCTGAAAAACTGACTGCAACCTACCACTGAATGATGGCAAGAAGCAGGAATCCATCTTGATTTACACTATTATCTTTACGTTGATATATCTTCAAGGTCATGATATATCTTGATATACCTTTACGTTGATATATATTCAAGGTCAGGTTGGACGGGGCTCTGAGCAACCTGATCTAGTTGAAGATGTCCCTGCCCACGGCAGGGGGGTTGGACTAGATGACCTTTAGAGGTCCCTTCCGACCCAAACTATTCTATGATTCTAGATATGGCAGTTTTTCACCCAGTACTCTGGGGAATTTTGGCCAGCTATTCTGTTAGGAAAAGTTTCAGTCTAGTTGATCCTACTTTGGAACAACATGGTGGAGAAAATTACTTCTTAAGGGATCTTCCCACCCTGTTTTTCCACATTACTCTCCCTACAAAGGAACAGAGCATCACTAGAAAGTACACCTGCATACTGCTGTATCACAAACATGCTCAGCTGTACACACTGCCACAGGGGAGCTGGAGGAGGTATCAAACCAACTACAGCGCCATGGCTGGAAGCCCTGTTCTCACAGGAAAACATACAGTAAAAAAATCCCACTGTGTTGTTAACTGCTTAGAGGAGGACCAGCAGTCAGGAGTTTCAAGGCACCTCCTCCTTTCGCACAGTACCAGCCACCTGGGGAATGTCAATGTAAATCTATTGCCAGTGCTGTCACTGCTACCAGAGCTTTATGCAAGCCTCTGCATTTCAGGTTTCAAAATTTTCCAGCAGTACAGGAGTTGTTGGCTCCTCTACCAATTGGAACTGACTCTGGAGACTTGAATGACCCACTGCTGTTCATAGATGCTCTCACTGTTTGATAGTTTACCTGCCATGCACAAAAAATTGTTTGATGTATGGAATTTATCTGCTTGTTATTAGCAAGTAATAGAAGTCGAACACACCCCTTTGCGACTTATATTGCAATTTTAGAGAACATCCTCACCAAACAATTTTCTGGCATGTGTCTAACATTTGAGAATGTGTGGGCCTGCACGCCTAGATCATTTGCTAAGAAAAACTCTGGTGAAGATAATCAAAGAAAAAGCAAAGCTGATTTTATGAAAATCAGCAACTAAACTCTAGTTTTGACCTGTGTCTTCAAATATCAACAGTAATATACTTTGCACTTAACTACACGTTCCCTTACATACAGTGAGTTATCACAACTGTATGCAAATCTTGCATACATTTATTTTACCCGTGCTTTCCTGAGACTCTCAAAATACTGGCTCTTCCAGCTTTTGGTTCCTGGCACTGATTTGCAGACAGTCAGTTTTTGTATTTGCATCTTTTCACTTGCACTCCCTAGTGCTTCCTAGATGGAGACTGCCAGCAGCTAAGCTTTGTCTTGCTGTTAGTATTCTGTGGAGTTTTGGCAGCAGCAGTACAGAGCAGATGGCAGGCCCTTCTCCTTTCTTTAACATGCATCAGCTGACTTGGAGCTGTGTATGGTCATGAAGTAGAGACTGAATGCAACAGTACATCCAGATAATGGTATAGGAGAGAGGGGCTGCAAAGCAATGCACAACATGACCCCACTTCTGACACTTCCACAAATCACTGTCACTCACCTTTGAGCCAAGTTCCCCCCTGCTGCTCCGGATCAGAGGAGCGATTATTTTGTATCAGTGGAGACCAGCTACAGCCAAAGCCAAGTTGTGCTCAGCTCCATATAAACACAAAATAAAGGAGACTCCCCAGTCATGGACAGGACAAAATCAGCCCTTATCTTTCCTACAAAGTCAGTTCAAGTCCAGGCGGTAAACTGCTGGTAAACTTAATTTCAGCCCTTCATATATTCATGGATCAAGATGGCAGTATTTTCTGCTAGTTAGAGATTACAGTTTCATCAGCTACAATAATACCACTGATTTATATGGAGCTGCATTACAGAACCTGGGCCTCACACGCACATATTAAAGGAAAAACCTTTTCAAACTCTTTTCTCAAACCAATCTATGTGAAAAGCTTCCTTCTGCCACATACAAATGACATCCAAATCCTGCACGCCTATGGGTAGCTGCAAGACAACATTAGAGATGGTTAAAACGGAGTCTCTCATACCAAAGTTTGTGCTTTTCAAATTCTCACAAGCTTAATTAATTACTCACATGTTTAATGAGCTTTAAATAAATGGATGAATCCTCATCTGCTGGTGTTAATGCAACTATGTAAATTATACATGGGTGAGAATCTGCTTGGAGCACACTGTTTTATCTCTTTTCTCTTTCACAAGACTGGTTTCTAAACCATCTAATCCATATTTATCCTGAGGAAAAATGTAGTACAAAAGCAAATATCAACAAGCTTCCATGCTGGACAGAGGGAATTATTTCCATGGAACAACTGATGTGATTTAGTGTCTACGCCAGTTCAGCCCTAATCCTCCCTTGTACTTTTCTCCCACCTTCTTCCCTACAAAAAAGACTTCCTTTATTTCTTCCTATCCCCAGCCTGTACAAACATCCCTTGCTAGCTAACAGCAGCCCACGGAGCCGGACTCTGTGACAGGATAAACCAGGGTGCATCCAGTGCCTTCAGTTACATTACACCCATTGCAGACCAGTGTGAAAACCTGGCTCATGCAGATGAGGAGTTTGATTCTTCAAGTCAGTAAATCGCTGAATTGCTGGGACATGCTGCAAATATGTCTAATTACTGGAAGGCATTCCTCCATCTCCACAGACCATTATATTGCTAGTTTAAACACAAACTGACTTAGAGCTTGTCTACACAAGGAAGCTACTTCTTAGTAAGAAACTGAATTTACAGCTGAGCACTATTCTTCTTCTGTGGACACATTCAGTATGCATGAAGTCAACTACTGTTTGGTCAAGCTGTGAGTGAGTATTGATGCAGGGAAGATTCCCTGAAGACTATCCAGTGCAATGCAGATCGACCTTGTGAGACCCAGTGAAGACAAATATGCCGAGTATGCTGAAATATGCAGTAAGAACCAGTGACGAAAAAAGCTAGAAGAAAACCATGGCGTTCCTGCAAAGTTATGGTTATTACCCATAATAATCCATTCTTGCTATGCCTCTGTAGCTTGCCGAACAGATGGTAAGTTAACTGCTGGAAGGTTAACTCCTAAACAGCCTGGGCAAAGGCTCTCACTGTATCACACACCCATGCCCTCCTGTTAGCCAGACAGCTGTTAACAGAACTATTAAATTTTCAAAGGGAAAATGAAGCTTTCCTGATGTTTCATTTCCCCTTCCGAGCTGTGCTGCAAAATCCTCCAGCCTTCTACCCTTCTTTTCCTAAACCTCACTTCAAGAGTTCTTTGCCAACCAACCTCTTCTCACCGGTCTGGCTCTTCTCCTTCTATTTTCAGCTTAGAAAAGGTAGAAGAGCTGTTCTACCCATCAGCTCTTCTCTTCTCTGTCCAATTTGACATACCATTCTTTCTTCACTACTTCTTGTCCCTTCCTTTCTGACTTAACAGACTAAGCAAGGCAGTTAAACCTTCCTGAAACAAGGCTACAAAGCAAGACCTATACTCAATGGGAAGGTGATCATTTTGAGACATGGCAGCATAGTCTGAAAATATCCCTCTTCCAGTTGTATCAGTTACAGAGAACTTTTCATTCTTACCCAGAGAAACGCACAAAATACTAGGCCATGGATATTTAAATTAGCATAAACTTTGGCATCGCTTGTTTGGTCACATCCGTGCCAAGTGAAGAGTCTAGTTCCATTCCTAGCTAAGCTGCTGAGATGGTCAACTTGAAATAGATAAAACCACTTTTAGTTACATTAATCCTATTTTTTTATATATAAATGGGCCTCAACTATTACTTTTTAAAATAGAAGTTTGGAATCATGAGGACAATTGTCTGACACCTTCAAAGTATGTAGACTCAGATTTCATAAACACATTGTACATGGGGCTGCCTTTCTAGGTGATCTGTAAGCAAAAAAGATACAGCTTGAACTCCCGTGCCAACACTAGACTGTGAGTAGAATAAATTCTTAAAGAGTCCCATGCTGAGCCCCTGTGATTCTGGGATTTTCATGTGCGTTTAGATGCAGGAAGACAGAAGAGACCGTCTGGTATAAATTACTATGAACAACATCCAATTTCTTCTGTCAGGAAAGCTATGTATAGGTTGAGCTCCATGCATAGTGCAGATCCCTCAACACTGTGTAAAAGAAGATAGGTTTAGGTCTCTCCTTTACAAAGACCCTCACTTCCCTACACCCTTACTCCAGACAAAAAACACTTTGCCCAGGCTAAACAAAGGAAATTTTAAAATAATGTGAAGAGAAACTTCCAAATAACTTACGGGAAGAAATGAAGGGATGTATGTCCCTTTTACCTAATCTGCACATGCCCTTTTAAGCCTTGGGCAAGGCCACTGTTCTTGAAGGTTGGGAAGATGCAGTCGGAGTTTGGAGCTGTAGATCCTCATCCCCTTCTCACAGTGATTTCATGTGCTGATGCACTACAGTACCCAGAGCGCAGCAGAGGCTCCACCATCCCAGGCAAAGTCGAAGATGTTTTGGATTCTGCTGTTCTTGGGTGGGATTTTTTGGTTATTTGGCCTTTGTTGTTGTTGTTCTGATGGCGCCTGAGCAGAAGTGAGTTGAATGCTTCCTAGGATGGGCAGAGACGTGCAAAGCAAAGCGAGTTAATTGCTTTTGTTTGGTGTACGTATGGAACAAAAAATGTCAAGCTGTAAAATGCAGAACATAACTGCCACTAAAGGTTTGGGCATCACTTAATTCAAGATGCCCCTATGGCCTAAAACCTGACAGAACTTCTCTTTCAAAGTGTGCATGGCTACTATTAAAACAGAAATAAAACCTTCTGGCAGTGAAGAACTATCCTGACAGATAACCTTTCTAACCATATCCCCAGCCAGAAGTCAATATCCTTCTCTGTAAGCAGGAACCACAGAAAAAGCACCAGTTTCCTCCTTCAGGCATGTTCAGGTGAGACAAGTTTTACTGGCACCAAAAGACCTTCACAAAACCCTTCCCTTGTCTTTTCAGGAAAAGGATTTTGCCTTGCACTCTGCAAAGCTCCAGGTGACCCCAAGGGGGGCACAATTGTGAAGGCTGCTTGTGTACTTTACTGTAACTCTTCTTAGCATATTAGAGGCCAATTCAGAGAACTGCTTGGGTAGTAAGTCAAGAATGCCAAAAATTACTCATGATTAGAGCATCTCGACATTGTTGATTAAATAGGATCAGAAGTGCGTGCGGTTCAGCAGCCAAACCTAAACTTCCTGCGTCCATTTGCACTGGGGTTCGTATCTTCATTATTGTCAGTATCAGGTCTGGAAAATGCACCCTTCTTTTAATGGCACTGACATTAGCACATAAAACAGTCCTCCTAGCCAAGACCCACATCCTGCACCTGAACTATATCAAGCACCACACTTAGGATTTGTATGCTGTATAATGAGATAACGTAAAGGCAGGAACAATGTGTACCCCCCCATGACAAATGTATAGAAAAAAGAGGAAGATACATTAAACTTATAAATCTTAAAAATTCAAACGGTGTTTCTGTGGCATGAGCATTCTACCTCCATTTCACCTATCAAATATTTCCTTGAGGAATAGCTGAACTAATACAACCCCTGGTAAGATACGACAAGCTGTGATGACTTTACACCGGTGCCAAAAGTGACTGAAATCAGGGAAACAAAGGGAAGGCTTGAGACTGCTCGATTCAGTCTATATGGTATTGCAGGCTCTGGGATGAATTCAAAGAACAGGGATTCAGCTGTATCATTTAGAGTTTTATTCAGTTCAACACTAAAATGTCCAATTTGTATTTTTTAATGGCAATCAGAAGAACCATCAAGACAGTATTATCTTTATAGGAAAGAAAATTCCCAGGCATATCCCAAGTGTTTCCAACTCCTAGACAGCTGCATTTATTGTCTGTGTACTAATTAGTCTCTTCAACCAGCTGGGGTTGTAAAGCCAGGTCTCAGATCCAGGCAGAGGCTTTAAGTTATTGCTAACAGGTAATTACATATAAAAAGAGAACAGCGCTTCTTTTACACAGAAAGAATTGTTATTTACATAGCGCCCAGAGCATGCTACAGGTTCTGAAGGGAAAATTAAGTAACCAGCATATGATGTAAAGCAATAATCCTGCTCTCACTATAATAAAAATGAACGTGCTTGCCTCCCTAGGTAGAGGGCTGGGCTCCCCATTTGTTTCAATACTGGACTAACTATGTGTTTTTAAATTGCCATGCTGCACAGATTTTTTTGTTTGTTTTCTTTCAGTATTAAACCTCTGAATTCCTCAGCCATAGAACAGGAAGAGATTATTGAGTTCAGCGCAGTTCTTGAAGTCAAAGGGAGTTACTTCTCCAATAGGAAGGCTTTTGTTCAGAGCACAAGGCTGTTTAGACACAGTGTAGATCTGTAAGCTGTGAGGAACAGTTAGTGCCAGAGAATTTAGCTTGTTCATTGTGCTCATCAGTGTGTGTTACCATTTTGGCATGAAAAAGAAAAGCCGCACGGTATTAAGAGAAGAATTATTAAAAAGGTAGACCATTTTCATAGCCAAGCTTCTGCAGTTCACTGGTATTTTAGACCTGTACAGTGCCAATCACTGTGCTAACAAACCCCTAACAGTAGCTAGGCATGACCAAAAGAGATCGTTTGAAAACTCTACTCTTGCAATGAAATGCAAGTGGATGTGTGCTTGTCAGTCTCTCAGCCTGCAGCACCTGTGGGTACCCTGTGGAACACAGTCTGAGCATTTAAAGAAAATTTAAAGGGAGCTCAGTTGAGAAAAATACCCAGATTTCTCGCACATACAGAAAAATATTCACCACTTACTTTTCATCGTATGTTGGACATCCATTTGAAAACAAAGAAACCAAGAACTCAATTTTTCTCGGAGAGAAAAGCTTATGGTACAACAATTAACTGCCACTTACCCTCTTTTTGACTTTGCATTCTTCATGATATTTTGCTTTATGTTTTTACCTCCAGCCTGATGAAAAAGCATTTATTATCACTTATTATGCATGGTAATTCCCACATTTTATTGTTTGTACTGCAGTAATGCATAAGACCTCCAGCCAGTAATCAGGTACTGTGTAAACACCAAATATGAAGACAGTTGTTGCAGCATATGAACGTATATAAACGTTTTTCATGTACCTGGAGCACTGTTATTTGCAGACTGTGAACATCTTATAAAAAATTATGTCCCTTTAGTTCCATACCCGGCCTCAATTATCACACATATGATTTCATTAAATCATTTCAGAAATCTATTTATGAAATCCCAGTTACATGACTGAAGTCTTAACCTAGGCCTAAGGAGGCTAACGATATTCCTGCTAATGGGGAAACAAATCTGATGAAAAACCTCCCACATTTGAGATGAGTGTCATTCTAGTTCCCAATTCTAAATTCCCAATTCTAAAAGAGAAGCTAAAAATGAACACAAAGATCCTAAGTGCTGTCTTTACCATACAGGACTTTTGAGGGTGTCCCAACATCAGGTATAATTGGAGTTCCTGGCTTTCTAGGCCGGATAATGAATATTCCATTAAACAAGGCTCCAATTACACTTCCAAGGAAACTGAATTAGAAATCTGTGCTATTTTTAAAGACAATCCAGTTTACAATAAAATTCCAGCTCAACTGGCTTAGTTTCCAAGCTGGGGAGACATGTCCACTCTTGTTAGAAACACCGTAGAAGCATGAGCTTTCTACCCTTGGGTAGAACATACCCTTTTCAAAAACAGCTCTTTTACAGTTTAAGCTGTCCAGGTTAGAATATAAAACGATTTTAAAATACAGCACGACAGGAATGCTGCTTGAAAATGCTAAGTATGTATCTACCTGCTTTTCAGACACAATCATTGTGAGACAGATGAGGAGAGATGCTCTTGCCTGAAGCACAACATTTTCTGCTGCTGCAGTCTGAGATTTCTGGCTGCAACTGAGTCACCACTGAAGTCAAACATGGAGGGACAAAGGCCTGTGGAGTAAGGACAGATGACAAGGAAGAAGGGAGACGAAGCACAGAAAGTGCAAGCGCTCTCAGGAACAGATCCAGAAGACGATCCATGGAAGGCAGTCTTCTGCAAGGGACTGCAAAACTAGCTCTGGTATGCACCTCTTCAAAAGATAGTTTTATCTAGACCCATTTTAGCTCATAATTCTGTCCTCCCAAGCATGCTGACACTTCTTTTAACCATAAAAACTGTTTCTTCACCGGTATGAATGCAAGTCCACAGCTACTACAAAATTCAGGAGACAATAAAATCGTGTGACTAAATGTAAATAAGATATTCTTACTATCCCACTACAGAAACAAAAATTATAACTTTGGTAAACTTCGTATTCATGAGGAAGTCAGAAGATTCACTGGTATGTATAATGGGCCCCCAGACAGTTCAGTACGTCGTAAACAGCAATTATGCAGTTTCCCTTAAATATCCCTGAAGTGAAAGATAACAAATGCAGGTGGAAAATCTACATCAACAGGTGTGGGCCAGGCAACCGGGGG
>NW_008794266.1:405616-407341 GCF_000699145.1 Aptenodytes forsteri
GAGGGAGGGGAAATAACTTCAAAGGCTGTAAAAGTGATAAAATGGTTAGTTTCCTACCACCCCTCCCCCATTTCCCATAACAAATCTAAATAGATTTCCCCTCAGTTTATCTGTGCCTTTGTACAGCATAGGGATGACCAGCAAACAACTTCACTCAGCAGCCTGGTAACAAAAGAGTACTAAGAGAGAGAGCAATCAATCAGTGCTTCAGAAATGGAGAGAAGAAAGTCTGCAAGGGGACAGCGGGTGGGATTCCAGTGAAAAACACCGAAAAACACAAAGGGGAGGGAAACCAATGGAAGCATTTAACTGTATAGCAAATCGCAAAGCTGCTTCTAGGAGTAAAGAAACATTCTTCCTCAATTCTTTACTGCTTAATTTTACATTGCTGTGCAGTATCGTGTAGTTTGTGTGAGTGCATGCTACAGCTTAAGCAGATAAACAGGAACAGTCTGTAGTTCGTGAAAGAACAAAAAAAAAAATTGTTCATCTCTTGTAGCTACTTAATGACAGTTAAACTGTACTTAAGTTGCTTTTATGGAGTGGTATACAAAAAACAGGAACGCGTATCGTGTTACAAATTCTTGCAGCATTA
This sequence comes from Aptenodytes forsteri, assembly GCF_000699145.1. NCBI lineage: Eukaryota > Metazoa > Chordata > Aves > Sphenisciformes > Spheniscidae > Aptenodytes > Aptenodytes forsteri. Next base: position 406,212 of record NW_008794266.1, read on the forward strand.
AATTTCCTTCTCTTCTAGACCAGAGGAGGACTGCTGGGTTGTGCTTTGAGAGCCCATCCTGCCGTTAGGACAGTTAAAAAGTGATTACAGTGTCAGGAAGATCTACAAACGTTCCTGAAGCTGAGCTAAAAAACCCCAAGGATAATCCAAGCCTTCAGTTCAGAGGCCAGTTAGGGTCGTCCTCACCATTCTTTACAGCAGTGTCCTTGAAACATAGGAACAGCGGTGCTGTAGCTGCACACAACGCAGAGGGACAAACTCCTCACCCGATTTTCCTGGTTAACGACCACAGGATAAATTTATGGAATACATACAAGAGACCAAATTGAGACCGGGTAAATTGTACCTATGAAAAGTATGTCTTTAGCCCCTCCAAGTGCAAAATTCAACCCAGCTGCAGGATTTGCATGTCTGGCCTCAGTAAAAACATCTACAACATACTTACTTTAGCTCTTATAAAAATTGCTATGCATGCCTCACCACTGTGGTTTTAACACTGCAGAGACACCCGGCCCTTGCAGAGTGAGCGAGCATTTCAGTTTGCTCCTAGAAAAGACTGCAGAAATTTTTTTTTTTTTTTAACTCTTTTCTCCATCACGAACCGCCAGCTCAGAAAGAATGGTTTGGTGTTGGTCTAGAGGTTTCTAAGTCTCTTCTGAGCACTTACGCTTGATCCAAGATCAAAATTCTCACTAGAAGTAATCCTTTCATGCTAAAATCCATGCAGTATTGGTATAAGCTTTGCGTGCAACAGAAGACTCATTCACGCCGCTCACCACTGGGACTGCCGAGAATTACTCTGCAAGGCAATTGTGGAGCAGCAGGGGCTTGCGTTACCACTTCGCCAGCAGCGTTTAAAGGAAAACCAGAGCCCCGGTTTAGGGGATCGGAGGCACCGACCCCCCCCTTTCCCTCCAAAGGAACGGAAAGCGAGCGCCGCAGCCTGTCACGCCCTCCAGCAGCGACCGGCAGTAACCCCGCGCAGCGCCACGCCGGGCTGGGAGTCGGAGCACGCTCTTCCCTTGCCAGCGCTTAAGATGAGCAAGCGCTGGGGTATCTACAGCGTCAGCCCTGCAGCCACATAACCTTTCGGCTGCAAAATAAGCGGTGGTGGTGGTGGTGGGAGGGGA
>NW_008794266.1:408159-442121 GCF_000699145.1 Aptenodytes forsteri
GAGCGTGCTCCCGGCTGCTGGAGGGGGCAGCGAAACGGAGCCCCCGCACGGGGGGTAGCAGCTACCGTAGTTCCACAGGCTTTCTACCGAAAAATCCCCGCCTGGGAGCCCTGCGGTGGATGCGCACGACAGGCGCGTTCCCTGTTGCCAGGTTCCTCGCAGACCTGAGTCGTGTGCGTGTGTCACTGCCGTGAAAAAACCCACCAGCCCGGGCCCCAGCCGTGCAGATCCTGGCACAAGCTGCTGCCTCCTCCCGCTTACCAGTTAAGACTGTATTTAGTCATTTTAACAAATGTATTGGTATTTTAACAGACTTTCGTCTCTAAGGTGACAGAGACAAGAAGACAAATGGCTTCACTTCAGAGTTACTTTTTATCCGTTTAAGATCTCCTTTAAGAAGTTTGGGTAACTCACACTGGTACCGACCCAGGCAGGCTCTGGCCGTAGCACTACTGTTTCCAGCATGTGAAAAAGTCATCAACTCTCATACACATATGTGTGTATCATATATATATGTGTGTGTGTATATTTTTTTTTAATATATATATATAAAAATATAAAATCAGCATAATCTTAGGTGCTAGAGTTATATATATAAAAATATAAAATCAGCATCTTCTTAGGTGCTAGAGTTGGCAGTCCTAAGCAGCTTCCCGGCAGACAGGGGTTAAGGACCCACAGCCCTCCTGGGGAGAGCGGTGCCCAGGGCCAGCGGTGAGCGGCAGCAGGGCCAGCCGGCAGAGGTGTGACTGAGGGCCCCCACCATCCTGTCCGAGGGAGGACCCGAGCGATCCAGCTGCGAAGCTGCCTGTTCTGCAAACAGCTGTGCTAGGAACCTGAAGTCCCACGGGGAAGCCGAGAAATCTCCAGCTTCTTTGCTTTTTTCCCTTGCGCAGCGCTGTAGGGGGCCTTTGTTTTGTGAAACGGGAGGAGGGCGGTCAGTGCCAAGAACGGCTCAGCACAGATGCTGTAACAGAGAGAGGCTTGCAGCATCTCACAGTCTGGGTTCATCTCCTTTCCCTCCTCTGGAATTTAATTCCTATAAACTGTGAATAATTTATTGCAGCTCTTGCAAGCTTCAAATTGTACTACAGTTTACGGAGCACAAAAAGCACTGGTGTTTAATATTTTTTGACCTTTGAGTATATCCAGAGATAGGGGAGAGTGATTATTACAGCCAAACAAAACTGCAGTGCCAGGAACTTTTCAGGTGCTTTACAGCTGTACATAAAGCTACATGAGTGAAAACCTTGGTGGGTTTATCTTATATCACCACTTCCGCCTTTTGTAAACACAAGGTATAAGAGATCGTTGGGCAGATTTCATCTCAAAACACACATTTGACTGAATATGAGGACATCACCTGATTTAACTATCTGTCTTAAACTGCAGTAGGTGTGGTGACAGTAACAACATGGAGACAACATGATGTCATTGCTCAATATGGTATGTTTCTAAACCTATGTTTCAATTACACCTGTGTGAATTTCTTCCGTTTTCTGTTTTAAGTGTAGAGAGACTGTCTACCTTTCTCCGAGACTGACATCACCTTGTTTCTTCTTTAATGAAAACTCACCGTACACTTGGCTTTTCTTTTTCCCAAATCTACTAGTCTTCTCTGCAGATGCCTCGCCGCAGAAACAATTGTTCCAGATACCGTGTGGCCCAGTCCTAAGGAAGCTAAATGTATTTAACCTCACAGAACACACTGCTCTCCCACAACCTCAACACGCTGAAACAGAACACAACTGCCCGAGAGGCTGCAAGTATATTTCAATAGAGAAGGAAAGATAAAGTTGGTATGAACCTTCAAAGTGTGCAGGGAAGAATGTATTATTTGAAAACCCTTCATATTTGTCCAGGTGTTCAGACAATAGCATTCCTAAAAGCATACCGTTTCGGTTTTACAGCACCCTCAGAAATGCTGGATACCTCGCTGTACAATTTGAAAGTAAGTTCTGGCTTAAAGTGTTTACAATCCATTTTCCTAACACTGGAGCAGCTGATGTTAAATTCAGTCCAAAGTGGTAAATGGCAGACATTTTAGCATTTCATTTTAGGGCACCGATTCCGTGTTGGGTTTGCACAAAAGTCGGGCAACCACTTCTCCAAGTGTTCAGCTTGCTTTGCTCCCTGAATCCATGGTTAAATTTTCACTGAAGTCAGTAAGAGAGGAGTTGATCTGACCCAAGGTACTGATGAAAATCTCAAATATTAGGAATTGAAGGTTACCAGTTGGATACCAGCAAAGTTGCACCCCAACTTCACCGTTTAGGACCTGTTATCCCCGTTACACAGCAAAAGCCTTACCTGGCCTCTCCCATTAAAATCGGACCCTCCATTAAGTAAGTTTAGTTTAAGCACAGCTTTGTTTCCATGACCTTAAGATGGATCATGCCTCACTGCAGCTACTTAAGTGTTATGCTGCTGTTTTTGCCTTCTGACAAACTTCTTCCTGCTATGAATTCTCTCACTGTTAGAGGCTTTCCACAAGTATTCAGACAGGGACAAAATGGAGTCAGTACGCATCTTCCTCACTGCCATGAGGTGCTGATGCAAGCAATATACTTGGAGAAATAACCTCTTTTTTGAGGGTTACACATTGCCCTTCTTTCTGCCTGCTCTTTGTGCCTGAAAGAGGACAACAGGGCAATATCTGCACTCAGCCACCTGAATCCTTCAAAAACTAGCTTTCCGTTTGAGCGCACACACCCTTAGCTAGCCCATCCAGCCTAACCTAAAGAACCTGAAGGCCATTGTTTTCAGACATATCAGCTAATTTTGGGCCTTTTCAAATAGGACTGAAGTTGATACAGCCACAGGATAATTTTCAAAGATTTTGAGCTTCAGTGGCTCCGTTCTTCAGGAGGGAAGTCTTGATCTGTAAGTTAGACGAGAAGCCTGCTCACTTTGGTAGCCGAGGGAAACTCTTGAAAACACTGGATCCACTAAGCATTATTTTATGTGCTTTTACTAGGCCTGTCGTGGGCTGCCCACAGTTGTTGCAAGACCATGTGCCTCACAGGCCACTGGTTTTTCCTGCTTTCTAGCCACATAGGCAAAGATGATCTGCTCCATTTAACGCATCAAACCTGTAGTTCAGTTGCCTTCAGCAGGTCCTGATACTGCCTCGTGCCACTTCACATGCTCCCAATGCCTTCAGTCCAAAGCTGTGCGTCTGAGCCTCAGAACCTAAGAAATCTTCCACTGCTTTCCCGCTGCTCAGGAAATGGCCCTTCTTGCCTCGTCCCTCCCAACAGCCAACTTCCCACCAGCTGCAAGCAGCCTTTTGTAGCATCCGGCTAATTAGGCCTCCCGGGTATAGAGGGTCACAGACTGCCTGAGTACCCCCAAGAGCTCTTCTTCCTCTCCCAACCTGCTCTTTCACAGTGCTTGCAAGTCTGTCGTACCACAGGATTTTATTGGCACAAAAGCCTCTTTCCAAGTTTTGGCGCTTGGAAGGCCCTGGAATATAAGAATGACCTACACCCACATGCCTGTCCTTCACGTTGACAACAGCCAGGCAGTCACAGAAGAACATTTGGAAAAGCATGACAAAGGAAGGTACGTAAGTGTGCAAGAGGATACCTAATAGAAATGAAATTCAGGCTTCAGTTCTTATCTGGCATCTTAAAAGTGCTAGACTTAAGGCCTAGATCCTCATCCCCTGTTGAGCTCTGCTCACTGCATCATGAGAAGAGAGGGGAAGCGGAAGAGAGAGGGTGCAGCTCTTTTCATATCCCCCCAACTGTGCAGCTGCCTATTGCTCAGTGGGGATTGAGCTGCATGGGAAATCTGGCAATTTAATTTCTCTGGAGCTGTTTAGCGCTGAGCTGTTAAACAAATCTGTCCTACATAATGTAAATGTATTCCGCAACACAGTACGTTATTCTTGATGAAGTTGTATGGATGCTAGGCTGAAAATTTGCCTCTAATTTACTCTGTGCACACAGCCTGCTTTCAAACATAAGGTGAATGACTTATTGTAACCCCAGATTCGTTTCAACACCAAGTGATTAAGCCATGACATCTAGACAAAGTAAATTAAGGAAGTGGTTTCACAGAACAGGCTGACACAAGACAGGCACAGAACTAATTCTGTAGCAAAAATGGGGTGAGTCACGCATCTGCTACATGTGCTTTGGTTAAGTTCTTGCAGACCAGTATCTCTTGTACATACAGAAAACATGACGAAGGGGCTATAATCTCACACCATGCTTGTATATAACAATACTGCTATAGTAGCATCCACCTTCAAACATTTCTCCCCCTTAACCTACCAGAAGAAATTGAGCATCACTCTCGCCCTCGGGAAGCTATACCCCTCCCCTCTACTGCTGCTTTCTCACCCAATCTCCCTTTTATTTAGGGAGCTGTATCTCCAAAGTTACGACAAGTTTGCAGTGGCTCAGCAGACCAACACTTTTCTTTAATGGTCATCTGTCATATCCCAGAACTTACATGGATTCCTTGTCTTTTATGGTTTCAAAAAATGTGAACCAGATTCCAAAACCACACCCCGGTCAGCTCAGCAGAGCGGACTCACCATCATTAGTTTTCAGATTTAACACACATCCCTACTGAACTGCTGATGAAAGAAGAAAGATAGATAGTTCCATTCTGGAAAGCTGCAAAACTGCTATCTTGTTGTTTTGTTATGAATAGATGAAGTCTGATATAAATAGGTGGAGTCTGGTGAGCACCTGCACTTCATTTTCTTCAGCCTACCCCCAGGCCATACTTGCTGAGACAATCATCCCATTGCAAGTGAGTTCAGTGTAGAAGGGGCTTATGATGCCCATTGACTAAATACCTCTTGGAGACATCTGCTTTTTTTTAAATGCACAATATTCCCAGTCCTTCGGCTGCATGGACACCTACCATGGTACTCGATAGGGAGGAGACTGGAATGCAAGTGACCAAACTAAAGTAGATGGCAGTGGAGATGGTAAGAAAAATGTCTCTGTTGCCCTGACTTAGCTTCTCCCAGATGCCTGCTCACTTTAGCATTACCCAGGAAACAAGTAAAGGAAGCAAGTCTCTACCTTTTCCCTGAAGTATTTGTACCATAATTACAGCTGCTTTGTTAGATTATCTTCAGCTCTTACCAGAAGGTCCTGTCAGACAGTCACAGAATGTGTTATATTAAGGATCACTGCACACTGAGAATTCTCCAGTTCCCTGACCTTCACATGCCTGCTGCGTTACAAGCAGCTGTACTTTCATGCTTCTCCTCATCGATCTAACATACAAGTATCCGCTCTGCTGGAACTGCTCCTCACATTTTGCATCTCTGATCTTTAGAAGTTCTTCCCAGAAGACTGGGAGATCTCATTTGCACTGAGAGTGCTTGTTCTTATTGAACTGGCTTAGCCTTTCCTGATCCTTCCTTAGCAAAACCCCCAAATGCTAGCTGCTTTTAAATAAATCGCCATTGAGCTACTACTGGTTCTGGCTATAGCCACTGCTGGCAGACTGTTGTACAAGGCACGTGCTACCCTCACACATACTTAGGCTATTTCTCTTTTTTAACTCTGATGTGTTCTGTTCTCAGGTATCCTCTGTGCTCTGCTGTTAAAACACTTCCTCCATTTCAACCTAGAAGTGGCTGCATTTTGCTGGGTGATGAAGCAGCACGCTGCGTTTATGTAATGACTCTGAACTGAAGTAACCCCAATGGAGAACTCTTTCATTATTGCAAGTGCTGGAAGAGGCCACATGGCAGAACCCGATCTTCCTGCTTTGAGTCACAAAAATAGGGAAATGCAAAATTCTGTTTTCAGCATTAGACAACCAAAAAAGGCATGTGGTTTGCAAGGTAATATATGCTAGAGGGGGCAAGGGACAGCTGGGTTCTGAAACATGCTGGCATAATTTTGGAACTACAACCTAGTTGTTAGGTGCAAATGTTAAGGAATTTTCCAGGGATGGAAGGACCAAATTTTAAAAGCTATTTCAGTGTTATGGAAAATCTCACTAAGAGCTTATCAGCTTCTGCAGTCTCCTAAACACTCTGCGCTTTCACCCAGAGGCACACATGGTTCTCCAGCCTGGGTATGGACATACTGTGGAGAGTGCATTCCTGTAGTTCTCCCTAGTGCATTAGCAACATCATCTCATGATGTCCATCTTGAGAGTGCTTTCAGCAAATTCTGGTGGGACCATGCAAGGAGTTTTGCAGTGGGTGAACCAACAGGACTTCACCGACACAACTGCTCATAGGTTTTCATCTACCTCTAAAGGCTGTCAGTATCTTAAAGGCTCTCCTCTACAGTGAAATCCAAAACTAGTTTAGTAGCCCAGGGCTTTTAAAGTGCCTCCTTTGCAGTAGCAACACACCAGGCAGTGTGGAAACAGAGGGGCTTTTAAATCTGTTTGCCTGATCACACCTCAGGCAAGATTTTAGCCCTAAATTTACTGCCGACATTTTCTAATAGCAACCCTGATGCAGTCAGAGACCTACCAAACCAAGGTAACAGCTGTTTCCTCTAGAGTTTTTTCTCACTGTGTGATTTTCCAAACAAACCAGAAGGACAGCCTTTTGAAATCCAAACAGGATTCGTGAAGAGAACTGTTTAGAGAAGGCTCAGTTGCTTTGCTGGGCAGAGTGATTCCAAAGACTGAGGGCACCTCTCAGGGCACCCTGCAGCCAGCTGCCTGATCCTCCTTTAGAAACTAAAAGCTGTTTTCTCCAAGAAGTTCAGGAGTGCCACAGTCACAGGCATTGTCCCTTAATTATTTTGAGATTGAGGCTAAACTTTAGTTCAAAGACTCTGAACTCACAGTGGAAAGAGGAGTTGAACTCAAACAGCCACAGCACGCTGTCTCCAGAAGAGGATGAGACTGGTTATACCTGCTAGACTCATATGTGGCATCCCACAGTCACTTGACCTATATCCTTGCCGTCACCTCAGCCAAACACTCCTTCAGGGTTCCAGACCCCCTTGCTTTCAATGGTGCCGGCAAACTTCCGCTGGGAAGACAATACCCAGTTGTCCAAACAGCTGAGTGCTTCCCCTAGTGCCTTCACCAAGCTGGTGAATGGCAGAAGGTTAAGAGTCATAAAGCTTTGCATGTCAATGAAGGGTGTGTAGTGATGGCATGTTGTTGCAACATGGCTATGAAGGACTCCTGTGTGCCCTTTGGCTTGTTACTGTAGTTGCATTGATACATCTGGCCGTTGCTGCTGGTTTTTAAAATTAAATGAGCAATTGAATCAGTGGTAGGGAATTGGGAGGGTGGAACAGGGAGAATGGTGCAAACACCTCTTGCACTGCCCTGATGCTGAGATGAGTAATTCGTCTCTTTTTATTCCAAACAAAACCTCAAAAAAACTGCTAGCAAAGATAATGGGGAAGATTTGGCCCTTGCTGCAGCCCCTTAATACTTTTCTATTTCACATATATACATTCTGGGATTACCTGCACACACTATAACCTTCTTTTCTCCAACATAATCCTTCACAGCTGCCAGCATGAAAGCATGCCAAAACAGGGCCAGGGCCTCTGGCTGCGTATCAAGGTGGGCAGAAAAAAAGCCACTTAACCATAAACTCCAGAGTTCCCATGAGCAATGAGTTCCCATGGATTTGTGGTTTTCTTCTCTTCTGCCCCATCATGTGCTTGGCTTATTCCACAAGTCTCAAGCAATATAAATAGGTTTGCCCTACACACAGGTAAGTCTTGGAATGTCTATGGATACTAAATAAAAAAATAGATTATAATAATTTCCTTCTCCTGAATAAATGAGTCAATTCCCTAAAGCAAATTCCTATCGCTCTTCATGTCCAGCTGCATTTAGCTAAATGTAATCCTTTCTGCAGCACTACCACAGGCATACCATTATTCAGAGAGTTCTGTTAAAAAATCTCCATCTGCCAGTGTCGGCATCACTGACCTGATGTATGTCTATCATGGCTCATTAATCATACATTAAGGACGTGTGGGGGTGTGGTCAAGTTTAGTCTTGGAACAGGTTCTGCTTCAATGGGTTTGAATGACACCTCCCATTGGGATCATTTACTTCCAAGGGAAGTAACACCTTGGGCTTTTCAGGAAGTTTTATCATCTTTCATATTTTGCCCTTCACTTCATGTAAGTTTCAGTCATTCTCCCAGTTATAAACGTGTTTCCCCTGAAGCCACAGTTCCCGGTATCAACCAGAGGGAGCACTAGAGAACAACTCATGATGCTTTTTTGCAGTCTAACAGTGTTGCTTCTGTAACAAATAATAGGCTCATGAACTCAGCTTCTGCACATTTTCTGTCACTAACACTCAGAAGTCATTTCCTATTTCAAAGTTTTATTCACAGTCTCCTGAATACTTGGGGTGCTAGTTGCATGAATGCCAAGGATTAATTTGACAAATATTCAGTTTATATTTTCATGTTCGTTGGAGTCACATGTTCTGTTCTCTATTGGAGAACTTCTGTAACTAAGCAACAAGAACATGTGTCTCAGATCTTACATCTGAGTCTAAACCATGATTTTGGCTAGCACAGATTTGTGTTTGTAGTATTTATAACAGATTCCTGATTTTGTACACATACAGAGCATCGAAGTAAGTTTATCCACGTCTATCAGGAGTAAGCAGGCCCACTAATATTCTATGAGAACAGTCTGGACTACTGGTAAGATCAAGCTTTTCATTTTCCTTTGTGGGAAATAAGTGAATGATAGATTTTGCAAGTACTCACACTATGAAAATCTGTGAGAATGTTTCTGGGAAGTGATGAAAAAAAGGCTGTGAATGTGTTGAAAATTAGTTTTCTTTAGACTTTGAAGATTGTATTCCTGGAGTTCTCCTTTGCCCTGGCTATTCATTCAGCTCTGGTATTTCAGGAGAAAAGATGTAGGAATGTGGGGGCTCTCTAAGGTAAGTCAATACATAGAGCATAGAACTGCATGTCTCGAGAACCCCAAGGCTCCGTGGATATCACTTCAGTGCCTTATCTTTCCCCACACATATCTTTGCTATCCAACTCATTCCCTCTTAGCAGGACTGGGGCTGTCTTACTGTTCTATACAGCAGCTAGCACTGTGAGGGCTTGATTTAATGGGTCTCTAGGTCCTACAGGGATATATATAATTGTACAGACAGTTATTTCCCAAGTTCTGTAGAAACGGTTTTATTATTGTTTTTGATCAGCATCAGATTGGAAATAGCATAAAGACCAACTTTTTTTAGATGTTCCACAGAAACAGATGCCATTAAGATATACCACAAGTATTAAAAGCCTCTCTATATTACTAGTAACCCATAAAAGAAACAGTGATAGTCAGTCTCATTCTAGCTGTGTATAAATACAGCTATATTTTATATTTTATAAAAAATAATAAATGGAATGTTTAGGATGACAGACATATTTTCATTTTTTCATATTTCTCATGCAGTGTTTTAGCCACCCAACAACCATTAATTTTAATAGAAATCAAAGCACTAAATCCCTGCGTGATGCTTCAAAAACTCGTGCACAATCATGTAGTACCTGGAAAACAAAATTCAGAATTTACTGGCAACTGAATGGAGAACTGAGGAAACTTAGGTAGGTAGAGCCAGTGCCAAAGAGAAGCTACAGATATATATTTACACTCCAATTTGTACCTTACGTGTCACAGGAAGTCCTCCTGCATAATGCCTTATCGGAAAAAAGCTATAGTGGAAATCAGGCAGAGACATATGAGGGGTTACATTGCTATAATTTTGAACCAATGTAAAATTACCTCCTCTGTTGTCACACCAAGCAATTAAAAGTTGCATTTGTCAGCCATCAACAGACTAAAGATCTTCTCCCTGTATCTAAGAAGTTTATTTTGGAGTCTCTACATGGCTTTTCCTTGCCACATAGTTGAGGTCAGCAATAGGTAACTCCAGGCAGGATGTGGTAAGTTCTGTTAAGCAGCCATGCTTAAGCCATGCTATGCTCAAAATCTTATGTGAAAAAAGTAAATACACCTTATATGTAAAGATAAGGATTTATGAATAGTATAAATGAAATCTTAATAGTCTAATCAAAGGATTATTATCAGTCTAGATCTAATTACAAAAAGAAAAAAAAATGTTGCTATAAAGAGAAAAGTCTTCATAATAATGTAGTTTAAAATGTTAAACACAGTTCTTAGTTTCTACCCTTTTTCCTAATGTTACACTCGCTCTCTACTGCTCCTCTGAGTCCTAATGTTGATGGTTTCCACTTAGTTGGAGGGGAAGGGGTAGAGTAAAACATCAGCATCCAAATTCCTTTGCCAGGAGGCATATGATGTTGATTTCTTCTTCATACTCGCCTTCCTTTTTTTTTTCAGATACCTGTTTTCTATTATGCTTTCACACCTTGCTCTTTCTTCACTGGTCTGCAACTCCGTATTACATCTGAGTTTATGATACATTACTTGTTTTATGTATGTGGAATACTTGTACTTTTCTCACTTTGCTACTCTACCAAGAGCTTTGCCCACCTCCAGGTCTGCGTTTCTTTAACTGGTCGTTGGTGGGCTGGGACCTTCGGAACCAGCCCGTGTCTCAGCTCTTATCATTCCGTGCCCATACCCCTCCACACTGCATCCTGTGTGCCCCCTTCTCAAGGCCTCTGCTATCATACCAGGCCTGTTATTCCTCTATGCTACATCACTATGTTAAAGTTATATCTTGCTTTGCACAGAACAACTACTTGTTTGTGCTACCAATACTGAAACCATGGCTGTACCATACAATGATAAGCAAAACTAAAAAAAATCAGACATAGCCACATGGTCATTAGAAAAAAATGCTGTTACAGCTAAATAAAGTAAAAACAAAACTCCAGTAAGGTCAAGAAAATTTCCAGCAAAGCAAGCCTGACAAGCTTCAGTCCTGAGGCCTTGCAAACTCCGTACAAAACCTGCGACATGTTACTAGCAATGGCACTACTGCATTACGAGGCTACAAGGCTACAAAACCTGCCTCAGCTGTGAGGTGAGGCTCACTCATGAGACCACTCTATCCATTCAGGATATATTAGGAGAAGCATTCTCAGTCACCTACGGAAAGTAAAAGCAAGCTTTTAGCATGGCAAAGTAATCTGCCAGCACTGATTAAATTTCAAAGAAGGTACAGTCCCCGTGAAAGGAAGAGTTTGAAGACCTTCCTGTAAGAGTTATTCCAAACCTATCCCTAAAGCAAACAGGACACTTGTAGTGAGTCCCAAGCCCTTGGACCCACGTCATCTGCAGAAGTACCATGTGTCAGACATGCATTAGACTTAACACCCAGACCCCTAAAACCATGCAGAATTCTGCAGAGAGATGTGACATCTGCTCCAGCCTCTGAAAATGTGGGACTTGCAAGAGATGCCATCTTGGTTGCCCAGACATAGAAAACTTCAGAATGGTAACAAGTGATAACTACTGAATGATTTAATAATTTTAAATAAAATGGCTAGAAATCCATACTGACACCATGAATACCAGGAAAGGTCTACAGTAATTTTGGTGCAGGATTCCATGCTCACAGCTGAAGAGGGAATGGCACATACTCAACCCCAAACTTTAAATCTGTAAACACTCAACACGTGGGCACTTTGGCATACTGCTTTGCAGAATGTCTGAAGCAACAATCTAGGTTGATGAGATTTTTACAGCTTCTTCAGGAAAAAGAGCAAACAAAAAAATCACAACCATCACAAAATTCAGCATCTTCCATATAGGTCGTTTAGTATTAGTATTCCTACACGAATCATTATGCATGAAGTATTATTTGAAGTTCTGAATTGGAGGTGGTTCTTTGATTTACAAAATGGATGCATATGAGGAAAACACGTTACAAATAGGGACAAAGCTTAGTTAGGAACAGTCTTTCCTTTTAAGCTCTGCTTTTTGGCTATTAGTCATTAATATTCCCATAATGACTTTCATTCTTTAACTTACTATCTAAGGAGATTTTGGTCTGTCTCTAAAAAGCAAACATATAGTCTGAATGTATGCCAAAGTCTAACAGCTGTCTTCTGTTTGACATAGATCAATGCAAACACTGCCTCATTCTTTGCATTTAATTCTGCTTATCAGTTATTCCACTTTTTCAGTTTTAGAAGTACTGCATATTCAAACTGCTTTAATATCTCTAAATTAAAAACTGGTAATGAATACACCTATAGAAAATAGTAAACTCACAGCTTTATAAAAGTAGTATTAGCTGGAGAGAATAAAGAATTTATCCACAAATAACTGGAGCTTTTTAATAACTAAATACAGTACAGAAACCAATATATTCTGACAGGAGTTTTTGGGTTTGATAATTATTTTTTTTCACCACAGAGTTTTCCAGTATATTATTTGACCAGCTGTATTACGAGACAATCACATAATGACAGAAACATGCAATTATCTTTAATCACCTGATTTGTTCATTTCACTGAGATCAGTAAGATCAGCTCAATATTCAGTTTGTGTCTACATGTCAAAGATAAATGATTCTGCAAGTGATCCGTGAGATAATGGTGGCTACTAAATTAAAAAATAAAATATAAACTTTGCCCCCAAGACGTACTGTATTTGGGTCTTCTTACTCTCTTATAATTCAATCCAAGTTTTTAGCCTCTCTCGAACCCTTCACAGGGATGAGTCTGTCTTGAGAGGGTCATTTTGGTAAAACCTGTAAGTTTAATCATTACTATATGTGCCATTTTAAAAGTTGAGCTAATTTTACTTTGATTACTTGATAAGAAGGAGAAAACCTGGGTCCCTTCTACCCACAAAGGCTTTAAGCAAGGGGTGACCACCCTAAGTCCTTGAACAGATAGAGCATTCTAGGTGCAGTTCTTGCGCCACAGATAGTAATATTTTGCACAGGTGGGGACTGCTGCATATCCAGACCCCCACATGAAGGCTGATATGAGCCAAGAAGTGTCTCAGTGTGTCTTGGGTTGCCTTGAGGTCCATAGGCTAACCCATCCTAACTCCATCTATAATGGCATAATCAAACGCTGGTGATCGGTATTATCTCCTGCCTGTGAACAACCCTGGAAAACCCTGCCTCCTTGATCTTCCATGGTGTGTTGCTTCTGGTTCTCTGCCACATGAAGACTGGTATGTTTCTCATGTTGCCAGGAGGCTGGGTTACCCTTGCTTTCAATCTTACATTAATGTGAGCGATTGCAATATTTTTCTATCTATAAATCATCCCCTGGGAAAGTCTGTTCATCCAGTAACTGTTCCCTTGTTTCCTCTTTCCATAAAAATACCTGGAATAACTCTCTGATGGTACACATCTACACTGAATTACTCAGCTCCCTAGTCCATTCCTTGTCCTGGTTTCCTGATGTCTGCATTAAATAAATGCTAGTTTTTGTAATCCTCTGGGGTTTTTGTTTTGTTTTGTTTTGTTTTGGTGGGGGGGTTTGTTTGGTGGTTCATTTTGTTTTGGGTTTTCGGGTTTTGTTGTTTTTTTCCCCTTGAGATAGCAAACTAATTCCCTCTTATATAAGACCTAAGTGTAATTTTGGAGGTAGCTCACTCTGGTCAAAAGGCAGCCTGGATAAGACAGCATCAGGTCTGCCACATGTAATTTTTTAGTCATATCCCAGAAGGTTTTGCACCCTCAAAACACCTCTACACGCCCTCATGGTACAGCCTAAGGCATGCAACATACCACTTCAGTTTCATGCTAAAAAAACTTTACGCTGCCAGGCTGGAAAAACACTGACCACCACAGAAAACAGTATCTGCCTTATGCCCACAGGGCATCATTACACCAAGTGCTTATGCAGTGTGCGTGTGACCTCCTTGGTTTAAAGTCCCCAGCAACTGTGGACATAACTCTACATCACTTGAGCTGAAGGCCAGGAGCTGGATGCAGCCAGCCAGGATATATAGCCAAGAACTCTTCCCATTATCAACTGACTTGACACTTCATCAAGCTTCTCTTAGTACCGAACTTGAGCAGTAGCCTCAAATGCTTTTGTAATAAAGTCAGTGGAAGACTAAGCTACGTATTGCTAAGCATCTTAGTACCAAACTTGAGCAGTAGCCTCAAAAGTCAGTGGAAGACTAAGCTACGTATTGCTAAGCATAGCATCTGCTTGAAGAGGAAGTGAAAGTCTCAGAGCACTTGAACTGTATCCTGGATAAGACAATATCAGGTCTCACCATAGTCCTGTGCAGGGAAAGAGAAAGGGGACTTGGTCTCCAGTTTCACGCTGGGGCTTGTTTGCTGCAGCAAAGTCAAAGCAATAAGACTCAAAGGGCATTTCTTATTAGTAACTTTTCTCTTGGTGTGGTATTTCCGTGCTTATCAAGGTGATTGATAAATACTGACATGCAGACCACAGCTGCTACTGTCAAGGTTTTTGCATGTATATTCTCCTAGTCCTGTTAGCTGTAGCTCAGTGTGGAGTGACCTAGTATATTGGTCAGGTCAGAAGATGGTTTATTCTGGTGACAAGTAAGCAAAATATAACTGGTGATTTGCCACTGTGCCATAATTTTCAGATCAGAACTGTGAAGGTCTCCAAGTCTGTGTGTTAACAGAAGAACATGAGGATGGTTGCACCAGTCAGATCAGAGCTCCGTCTCCCTCAGTGTCCAGAGGGCAGTAGCAGGCACCTAAGGATGAATATAAAAAAAGAGCAAGCATATAGTGGTATTTCCCTGACATAACCTCTCGGTCTCCAGTGACCTAAAACTCAGGGATGTCAGGGTCTCTTTAAATTCTTTTTTTTTTTTTAAATGTTTTACATTAATGCCCTAAAACTACTGGCATGATGGCTGAGTTTGAAACCTGCCCAGGACTGTATTACTGACAGCATACACTGCAGTAATAATCCCTACCAATCTACTTCGGCTCCTACAGGAGGAACTGGGTCTTCTTCCATGGGGACTTGCGCACTACAGCTGTAGCATTAAGGAGAATAAAGAATAAGCTGAGTGGAGCTTAGTGGTTATAAAGAGTGTTAAAAAAACCCATATTTACATTTTACATGCCCTAAAAATACTGGCATGATGGCTGAGTTTGAAACCTGCCCAGGACTGTATTACTGACAGCATACACTGCAGTAATAATCCCTACCAATCTACTTCGGCTCCTACAGGAGGAACTGGGTCTTCTTCCATGGGGACTTGCGCACTACAGCTGTAGCATTAAGGAGAATAAGCTGGCCTTGGAGTGGAGCTTAGTGGTTAGCCCTAAAAATACTGGCATGATGGCTGAGTTTGAAACCTGCCCAGGACTGTATTACTGACAGCATACACTGCAGTAATAATCCCTACCAATCTACTTCGGCTCCTACAGGAGGAACTGGGTCTTCTTCCATGGGGACTTGCGCACTACAGCTGTAGCATTAAGGAGAATAAGCTGGCCTTGGAGTGGAGCTTAGTGGTTATAAAGAGTGTTAAAAAAACCCATATTTACATGAAGGTGAAAGAGTTTGTCAGGTCTGGTTTGAACTAAAGGCCTGGGCTGTATAAAGGTTCTTTATCAGCTCTCTGATAACTTATTTCCAAAGTGGGAGGATGGCTTATGTATGGCTGCCTTCCAGGACTCTGGCTCATGTGTGGGTCTACAATAAGGTGTGTGAAGTACATTTGAATGAAAGTGACGGTCTAGAGAGCTAGACCCTGCTCTGAGGTGCAGGGCGACAGGATGAGACGTAACAGGCACAAGCTGCAACTTGAGAAACTCTAATGTGGTATTAGGAAAAACTTTTCGCTATGAAGGTGGTCAGTCCCTGGAACAGGGGCCCAGAGAGGCCTGTTGGGGATCTCCATTCTTCAAAACTCAACTGGGTAAGACCCTGAGTAACCTGTTGACCTGCTTTGAGCGAGCAATGAAACCAGAGACCTCCAGAGCTTCCTTTCAACCTCAGTTACTCTAGGAATCAATGATTCTTTCAAGTTTGTCGAAACTGCAATGAGAAAATGTGGTTCCCTGGGAAAAGAACACAATATTCTCTCTAGATCAAACTAATTTGCATCAAAGCACCAAGAAAAAATATACTTGCAATCTCTCTGTGATTTATTTTTACTTTTTTAAAGGATTATTAATGAAGTAGTGATTAACAATACCAGCAGAGACACACCCAGCAAGACTGTAGCTATTGATGTGCACTTTACCAATGTTTTTGGGTTTTGAGATTTTCGATTATATTTGGTTCATAGGCTCTAACTCCTTCTTCATCAGAAGAGTTGGAAATACCTTCAGAAAAAAGTAAGAGTGAAAACTGATTGCCAGTCACATGAATCCTATTCTCCCTTTGATGACAACATATAATCTAGACCTCCTACAGTGTTCTTCATCCATGTATCTCAAAGCATTTTGTAAGAGAGTCTGTAAACGTTGTCTTAATTTTATAAAAAGAGACTTGAATATGGAAGGAAGCATTCAAGGCCACACTGAAAAGTACTGGCAGAGGTAGGAACTGAACCTGTCTCTCCTAAGTCAGGGAAAACAAATAGTGAACTTCTTATTTGACGATCACACCAAAAGCTGGGGAAAGAACTACTCTGGTTCAACCTAAACCAAAAGACGTGTTGGTAAGTTATCAAATTAGTGCTCAAATGCAAAGTACAAGTTACAACATTTCCCGTTGGTTTTTCTAGCTAAAACATTTCCTTGAACTCAACCCAGATTTGGAACTCTTTTCTCTTTTCTACTTGGTGACTGTAATTATTTTTGCCACTACTAGGTGAGAGCTCCAGTTCAGAGTGTTATTTGTGTTTGGCCACAAATATCCCCAACCAGTACCAGTGAAACATCACAGAGCCAGATGCTAAAAGAAAAGCCTGAACTTCCGTCTCTTTCAAAGGACAATCAGTAAAAAATGCTAGATATTAAAATAACCTGATAAATAACCTGATAAACAGAGCATTATTTTCTTTTGTCTAGAATAGTTACTGCAGTACAAAGAGAAAGTGGACTAGATCTTCCATCTGTGCAACTTTTCTGGAAAGGGCAAGAGAACAAGAAAGGTGCCAAAAGAGCGCAATGCATTCAAAGATGTTGTCTAAAGAAACCATAATGAAAACTGCACCACTACCAGAGATGTGAGATGTCAACAACAATCTGACTCTGTTGTATATTAACTTGTAGGTACAGCTACAAATATAGGTTATATCAGACCAAATGTCCATCGATCCAGCATCTTGTCTCAGACAGTAGCCAAAGAGAAGGGTTTAGGAAAAAAATACAAGAATAGGACAATCGTGTAGAAATATATTTGCTGATATACTGTCATCTTTCAGTGGTTTGAGGTTTAGGGAGAAACTGTATCCTCACCTTTGTGTTTATTAGCCCATGATGGACTTCCATTAATTAATCTAATGAAATTTAAACAAATTGCCATCAGTACTTAGGGGTGATGCAGTACGACCATCATGTGTGATGGAAGTACACACACTGCACTGGCAAACATTCATATGGAGAAGGGCTAACACTACTCTAACCCCATGTAAATCTGGACCTGTGCTAGACACACCTTTACAAATAAAGGCATCACCCATTTTGCTGATAATGTTCCAAAGCTGGGCTTTGGCTGGTTGTTCTTGTTTTCAAAACAACTTGCCAACACAGTGACTACCTTTGTGACCTATGTTTTGAGTAACACATGAAGAGTATTGAAAGAGTATTGTCATAAGGGGTGTTGGAAGTTACTGATCTGTGCCTACAGCCTTTTGCTGTGAACACTTCCTCTCCCCCCGCCCTGTCCTGACAGAAGATGGCTGTCATCTCCTCAGCTAAACTGGGAAGACTAAATCATCACTACGCTTTGATGTGGGTGCTGCCTCAGTCATCTCTGGTGTTGAATCCATGTCTTTACGATGAAGCCTCTACAGGCAATACTCTGCAAGTGTTAATAAACTCTTTGCAAAAAAAAGGCCAAAACAATTAAAGCAAGGAACAAATATTTATCAGCTCAGTAATTCACTTTCATACCTTCAACAATCTGTCTTTCGATGGGAAACACTCTACAGTTGCAGGGACACTCACCTGTCCTTGGGCTATGCAAATGTTGGAAGAAAAGATTAGTCCAATCTCCTGTACACAAGACCGATACCATTCACATTGAATTTACATAATGCCGGAAACAAAGGGTGAGCAAACCCAGCTGCCATGCTTTCTCTCTCTTTCTTGTACGTAAGTTATTACAGGAGATGACTGACCAAATTTTTAAACCCTTTAAAGGGCTTAAGGTGCCTGGTTCTTTTTTTGTTATTGTTATAAATTTTAAGCGTAAGACATTTCAAACAGCAAACATTTTCACACAAATGGCGCAGGTTCCTAATTTAGCACTTTGGGCAATGTTTTATTGGAGGGGAGGAGCAGGAAGGGGAAGGATTTCAGCCAGATGCACCATTAAGTTTAGGTGCTACTGACCCAAATACTGTATTCAGAGACACTGAAGGTTGCATGAACATATCTGATTTGTGTGCTTAAGTATAAGGACATAAATAAAGTGTAAATATAAAGTCCTTCTTTAAAACTCTGAATGTAGGACAGGTTTCCAGAGCTGATGATCACATGTAGCTGTCACTAGCCTCCTTGGGAAATATACATACTCAGCATCTGGAAATCAGACTACTTTTGTTAATTTTTTCAGCTCCAGGTCCTGGACACTAGTGTTTTGCTCATTGTTCTATATGTATGAGGAACACAGAATGGTAAAGCTAAGAAAGAGAAAAGAAACCAAAAAGCCAAGCTATCACTGTGGGGTTTTTTTTAACGTGAATAATTTCTAGTCAATCATGAAGTCTGTTTTCTTTTGTTCAGCTTTAGTAATGTTATCAACTCTTAATTTTAAAAAAACTCACAAAAAATTCTGTGTTCAGTGAAATATACCCCAATGAGTTTGCCTCCTATTGTCAGGAACTACTTAATTAAAGTAAGAGAACTGAGATTTTGAACAACATATTCATTATAATGAAAGGGCTCGGGATCCTGAAAGGGTGGAACAACACCAGAAAGAAGGCATCTCTTTTGTCTGTCAATTATTTTGTTCTAAACAAGATGACTCAGGGCATGAGCCACAATAAAAGCTGACAATACAGAGGAAGATGTCCTACTTCCCTGTTGGCTACTGGCTACTCTTTCAGTGCCTAGGAAAGGATGGGGCTTTCATCCTGTGCCACTTGCTGTTTTTATCAATGTTGTCTTTGGAGAATGACTCAGCACTGTCTGCTACTGTTTCAGTGCTTGTAAAATTCCCATCCCACAAATAAAACCACCAGCAGTGATACTTGTTTCTTGCCTGCCTGCTGATTAACAAGCAGGTCTGGGTCAGCCTTACTTTGAACATAAACATCCATTTGCCATTCAATAATTTGTATTCAAAAATCAGTGTCAAGGGCTCCTTGCAGACTTGCAGGAGACGTATGTTGTAAAAGCTTTGTTTCAAATAAAAAGTGTGGCTTTCCCCAGTTGTGCATGATATTTGGGAGTTGTGTGGTCAGAGCTGTGTACCTGTGATGGTTCCTGCTTACTATGGTTAAATAGGGCTACCAGCTGGCTGGGATTCATAGCTGTGGGCGTATTCTGATTATTGCTCATACTACAAGCCATAAGCACCTAATAAACTGCAGTTCTGAAGCAGTTTCAACATACAAACCAATAGGAAAATCCTGGCTCTTTGAAAGCAAAGGAGAGGGGAGGAGGCCCTCTGGTATTCACGCACAGTTTAACCTATGTGTTCCAAGTTGGCAGATCTCAGCCAGGTAGCTTGTGGAATAGTTTATATCTGCAGACATGACTCTCGAAGAAAATTCTCCACATCACTCCACTCTCACCTTGCACCAACAAAAGATGTCCTCACAGAAGGTTTCTTCTGAGACCCATCCCATTTCTGCTTGCAGCCAGAGGTAATGTATAGGTTGCCTTTACTGCTGCTTGTGGTCACTTTCCTTCTAGCCTTAGTCAGAGCTTGTCCACTCCATTTATATTTGGGTTTTGCTGCTGGAGTAGTTTTCTCTTTTTATAATGAGCCAAGTCAGTTCATAAAAGCTGCGTGGCTGCCTGTGGCAGCACAAGGGGAAACTGCAGGAGTGTGCAGTCAGCAGTAGGAAGGGAAAAGATGGGAAGGGGAAGTGATATTATACTATATTATTACCTACTCTCTCTAGAACTTTCCTACTCTCCCCTAGCCTTGGTTACCTTAAATAATTCTGTGTTCTCAGCAGGTTTTGCTGCTTTAATGAGAAAGGGACTTTTATTTTCTAACTAGTAACCAATTTTTAATCCTTCTCAAAGCTTTTTCAGCCTGTGGATTTCAGCCTTTCTTAATAGCTTCTAACAAGGCACTTCACAAAAGCTATTTAGAAAACTTCACTTCTTTATCATGAATGGTTTGTTTCATCCCCCCTTAGTCTATGTAGCTTGGCCTTACACCACTGAAGTCGGGGACTGTGCTGTTTTATATTGGTTGGGAACCTAGCAGCCAAGAACCTGCTCCCCTAGTCTTCCTACGAAATTTACTTCAGAAGCATGATTTATAAAGGCAGGAGTATTTCAACCGCTATTATACTGTTCACATCACAATGCTATGTAATTCCATCTCTAATGATTTGCTTCAGAATATTTCCTTCCAACAGTTTTTCTCAGAAGAGTAGTATAACATGGGCGACTCTCTAGCCAAGCAGCTTTTCTGAACCACAAAGAGCATAATTTTAGTCACCAGCATAGCTATTTTATTCCTTGGTTCCTTAGGAACTCCCAGGCAAACGACATCCAGTCCTGGCAAACACTCACCAATTCCTACAGTTTTTGTATCACATTTCTTTTTAATGCCTCTCCCTATGACAATGCTCTATCAGCAGACAAACATCAGCATATCTTTTCCCTTGTTGTGAGGACCACAGCAAAATGCCCATTTTGCTGCTGCCTTTTGATGTTCTCCCTTGACAGAAAATGTGTACTTTGTCTGGATTATATTTATTTTTCCTTAGAGGACACAATAAGGAAATAACAAATGTAATGTCCAGAGAAAGAGTCCCTCTCCCTATTTTCATACTATGAGGACAGTGCCAAGAAGAGGGGAAACTACAGCCCTGGCTATGGGTGGAAACGCAACAAATGCCAACAGTTCAGATTATCATTTAATGCCATTTATAAGCGGGCAGCCCCCATTGATTCCCACTCAGAATCAGAGCCTTACTATGCAAGGTACTGCCAAACAATTAGCCACGAAGAGAAGCAGATGCTTACATGGAGCTTATTAATACCTAGAGAGCTTATGTAATTTCTGGCATTTCCTGTTTCCAGCTGGACTATAAACAATATTAATAATTTACATCTTCAAAATTTTAATTGCTCTCCATAGGAATCCCAGTGAGATATGTGCTATACCTATTATTATCCATGTTTATGAGGAGGAGGAGACAGGAATGGTGAGTTGTATAAACACTGATGAGAAGTTCCCGGCATCTACCTGCAAAAGAGGCCACTAGATCTTCTCTCAACATATGCCTTCTCCCAGCTGCATCATCTATTCCACCTGAACTAGGAAATGAATGAAGGATGTAATCACATTTTGAGGGTGTAAATATTCATTCACATGTGGGCTAAAGAGATACTTTCCACTTAAAAACTATCTGGAATCTCATTACAACCAAATATGTTCAAGATGCCCTTCCCTTTCCTTACATTCTTGCCCGTTACTGTTGACAGCATACCTGCTGCACAGGCATAATGACGAGTTCGTGAGGAGGCTGCCTGCAGACTGAGTCTGGTGTGCCTGTTCTGTTTGGAGATACATACCCTCAGATACCAAGGGCTCCCAAGAGTTTTCCTTCTAGAAGCAGCAGCAAAGTTGTGACCAAAGAAGCTGCAGACAGGCAGGTGTGCAAAGAGGTGGGGAAAGGACGAGTGAGTTTTAACAGCACTCAAGTCTAGAGCAGACTGCTGAGTTTACCAGGAGCAGATCAAGGCATGGATGTGGATCCCTGGAAAGACAACGAAATCCTGTGCTGAAGTTGGAAGTGTTCCCAAATGCAAAGCATGCCACTTAAGAGTAGAAAACCCTGTTTGCCCATCTGTTGGTCTACGTGTCCTGGTGGTATCCTATGGGAAACCAAGTTTCAGCAGTCACATGCTGTGGATGTATGTGTTTTCATTAATAACTTCTGAATCCATAGTCCAATTACAGTCAAACTTGACAGAGACAGCAATCACAAAGATACAAAATTCCTTCACATTTTAGGAAAATAGGTGAATAGGTGGCAGGGTGACTCTATCAGCATGCTCACTAAGGGAAAGGCTGCACTAAACACTGATTAACAGCAAAGGACACACATGGGACAGAGATGCTACCAGTTCCCCAACCACAGGAAAGCTCTAGGCAGAGTCATGCTTAACTGACCAGAAAAACTCACTCTGCAGTCTTTTTACTGGTGTCTAATAAGGAGTGAGTTGACAAAGCAGCTTTGATATAACTGTTAAAAAATCAAGCAACTGTGAGATGCACATCCAAAAAAACCAGGATTTATGAATTCTGCTACTTGGGAACTAATTATTTTGATTCAAGAAATAGGATCTAAAGGGGGCAGCATCACATGTTCACATTTTTATTTCTATTCAGAAAACCACATCAATTCAGTGTATACAAGCACAAGCAGTTAACCCATCCTTGTTCACCTTTCTAGTCCCAAGAATAAAAACTTTAAAAAGACCTAAGCATCTTAGGAGCAAAAGTTACTGGAATGCCCTGGATTTCAGCACTTTTCGATCTTTTGTTTCCTGAGTACACCTACTGGCATTTTTTTGAGTGTTTGAGACCTACATGAACATAACAAGGGCTGTGTTGTGCCCTTGCATGGAGCCTTGGAAATGAAAGGGCTAAGATAAAATGTTATCCAAACAACATAACATGAATCCAGAGTCTCCAATGAACTTTTCAGAAGATAGTTAACATGTAATGTCCAGCCTTGCTATTCCCATTCCATTCCCATTCCCATTCCCCCCTAACAGAATTTCTCAGGGTACCACTGACCTTTAGGTTCCTGCCAGAACTGTGCTGGCTGTCAATTACTTCTGGAAGTTTTCAAAAAGATCTAGATCCTGCTCTGGACTGTAGTTTCTCCATCAAGGTAGTCAACATGCAGTCTTTGCTATGGATTCTCTGATTTGTTAGCACTTTAATACCTTACAAGTGCAAAACCCCACAATACCTTTCACTCTCCATATTATTATGATCTGAATTTCATTTTATGTTTAGCAAGGGTACTCATGAGGTGTCTCTTCTACTTTTGATCTGCTTTTCCCTATTTGAATCCCAAACTGGAGAGAAATACAGAAAGAGCATCTCTGAATTCTCAGCCTAAAAGCCAATGTTTAGTGAGTTAAATTTTCAAAATAAATCTCTTCCTAATGTAATATGGAAAATATATAAATACAGATTAAAATAAATTCAGTAAATATTTTTCAAACCTTCTGTGTCTGAAAAGAAACCCAAAACCCATAGACTACCATGGCAGAACTGTCCAAGATAGTTGTATTTCTCTGCCCAGCCTGCAAGAGAATCCTTTGGATGGGCCTTTTGCCGGCATTGCATTCCTTGTCTCCATGCAGATCATCTGAGGCAGCCGGGAAAGAGGAACCCTGCTTGCCTACATCTTTACAATGGTCCATAGGTGCTACCCAATGCCGGTAAGGTGACTGTACCACCAGCTCATATTCTCCCTTTGAGGCAAGTGTTTCCCCCGGCCTCAATCCCTGTCTAGAGTGCTGTGGATAAATGGTACAACCCAGTCTTCTGATTATTATGAGACAAATAATGAGAAAAAGTATTTGGGATTTGCGAGTCAACACATGCTGAACATTTTAATCCATCTATTTCTGTGATGTTTTTGCCATCCTACGGCTCTGCAGCATGATATGAGAGAAAAAAACATGCAGGATAATGCAGGCCTTAAATAAACTTTCCATATTTTAAGTCTGATTTCCTAAGAAAATCCAGCTAATACTAAACCACTGACTATCCATCTGCTTATTTCTACTGGGATGAAACTCTAAAAGTGAGCTGATTGACTTGTGGTCTAAGTCCCTAAACATAAAGTCTACAGAATAGTCTAGTCTGGCAAGGAGAATAGTGCTGTCTGCCCATAAGATGTTCACACTGCTTTCTCAAAAAGCAGACTTATTTAGTACTTACACATCCACAGTGAGGAAGAAGAGGAGGGTGTAGATTCATTTGTTGTGCAGATGCTGACTCTGCAAAGTTGAAAATAGCTTGTGATGGGCCAGCCTGCTGCACTGGAGGTCTGGAGCATCACTGAGGGTTATGGAGCAGGTATGCAAGGCAGAGGCAGTGAAGATCAAGGGTAAGGGCTTGAGTGGCTGGCATTTCCAGACCCTCAGAGTTACTACCTCAGAAACAGGAAACTGCAGTGTCAGCAAACAAATTTGCCTGCCTCCTGTTACACCTGAAGAAAGCCAAAAGGGAGGTTGCAGACAAGAAGTAGTATTGAGCAATACTCCTGACTCCCTTGAATGCAGAGCCAGCTCCTCTTCTGTAAGAGAATTGTGCTATCTGCCTGTAAGATGTTTACACTGCTTTTGCATTTCAAAAACTGAGTGCCAAGCAGCTGGATCTTTCCAGTCTCTTACTTCTGCCAGTTTGTGGGTGAGCATTCCACAAGCCAGTAACATGTCAGGCAGGATGCAGTCACGAGGAAGCTGGAGGAGAGGGAGAGAACTTTCTCAGAAAGCTGACTTGTGTACTTCTTCGATTCAGACTGAGCAGGGAATGGAGGCTTTATTCTGTGCAGTGATGCTGACACTGCCAAACTGAAAACACCTCATGTTTTCATGGGCCAAAGTGCTGCCATGGAGGATCTTGAGCATGATCTCCTCCACAACCTCTTTACGTTTTTAATTTCCCAATGGAGGCATAAGCGGTATAGAAATATAACTTGTCCTTTGCACATCTAAGTACTATAAAAAATCTGCACGGAGAAGCAGCTTTACAAAAGAAGCTCTACAGTCCTAAACAGCCTCATACAGGTACTCAATAAAGCATGTTCTCTGTTCTCTGTTTGAGCAACCTGCAAAAGTAAAAAGCATTCAGCTATAAACTGCCAGCCAAGAGCTGCCAAACTTAATTTGCCAGAGCATCAGTGATGGCCTGAACTACAGAGAGAACTAGTGAGGAAATGTTAACCTGTGTATGAGACCAGACAGCTTACAAGGAGGCTTTGCACCCACTCTATTGCTGCAGTTCAGACACAAAATTTATTTTGGTTTCCTTATTTGACCCTTTAAATTGACTGCCTTTGGTAAAATACTGTAGTCAGGATTTTGGAGTCACTGGACTCTTCCTTGAATTCCTTCCTAGGATTTATACAGATTGATATGCTGTGTTGATAGAATAGCTTAACGCTGGAGAGAATTTTTATTCCAAGCCAGCGCTGGTGTTAACCTGCTGACATGAGTTTCATTTGGCAGCTGTATTACTTTACTCTTAAATAAGTATTATCAAAAGCAGTATAGCTTTGAAGAAATGTTTTCTTGATTTTATAGTTAATCATTTTCATAAAATTGGTCCTAAGTTTCCTTTTTTAACATAAGCAATGTGAGTCAAGGCATCGTAGGCACTTGTAGAGGACATCAGTGATTTCATGTAAAAGCCTCACCAGCACCCTTGATTAGTCTCAGGATCTTACTCTGTCTTTTAAAAAATGCTAGCTGTGTTATTAATGTCTCTAATTAAGGGGGAATATAACTCCAAAGACATGATTTCGTGTCTAACTGTGCCATGAGATAAAATACACTTCAGCTCCCCATGATTACACCATTGGCAAAGGGTGGGGAAAAGACATACTCTCCCTAGGCAAATGCAAAGCTTCAAAGGCAGTAAGAGCCTGTCAACCTGCTAATCTCAAGTGGCACCAGAATTGGAACTGTCAGGAAGCACTAAATACTTCCCCAATAAATGTTTTTCCACAGTAGACATAACTGACCATTGAAAACACAGAATACTCCACATCATTAAAAAACCCCAAAAACACGGCACTATTATTCAGTACAATGCAAACTGAATTCCATTCTTGCCATCTCACTCTTCTTTTACTTACGTTAGTGATTATATTCCACTATACAGTGAGCACAAAAGGAATATTATCTGTTGAAGTGTGAGGACATCTTTCAGTCAACATCACTTAATCATGGAATAACAGAGTAATTCAGGTTGGAAGGGACCTCAGGAGCTCCTGAGTCCAGCCTCCTGTTCAGAGCAGGGTCAACCAAGAAAGCAAACCGGAATATATGACAATGAGTGGGGAAACTGGCCCAAGTCACTCTTGAGTTAATCTGCCTTTCTAAGTCAACAGAGCAGTACAAATATTATGCTGGAGTAATAGGTAGTAATTATGTAGAGGGCTTTCTTTATCTGTAACAGTAGTTGCAGCAGCAAGCAAGAGTTGTACCAGTCTTGTAGCAGGGGGTTACATGTGGAAGGCATTAGGAAGGGGAAGTGGATGAATAAGGAAGTATTCTCCTTTGCTTGATGGAAAGCAACAGAGTTTGCTGGGTTGCATGGTGTGGCCTGTGAGAGGACATGTGGTGGCCCGGCAAAACAGGAAGCAGTGAAATCTGCTGAGCTTTGGTTACTGAGGTGGTAAATTACAGGAAAGGGGCAAAGAAGTTTTGTGCCATTCCTGCCTCAGACTAAGTCAGTAAGAAAAGTCCACTGAAGAAAGTCATGCTGTAGTGAGTTATCCCCAAATCTTGCCTGTGGGATATGTATTTTTCATCCAACAGAGAAGAAGTTCAATTCAAGACAACTACTGAATTCCTATTTTCTCCTGAGCTCTTCCCAAAGAAAGGTTTACAAAAAATAGCAAGGTTGGTATAGGACAGGGTGACATGCAGAATGAAAGTAAAGGCCAAGGAAGGTATGTTCTAAAGCAACAAACGTGTATAATAACTACAGATAAAGACAGGTGGGTGAGTCCTGTTGATGCTTTTGTGGATGCCAGTTTCATCATTATCTTCTCTGCCACATCTGTCATGCTCCACCCCCACAAAAATTAGTAATGAAACCATGAAGGACCAAAGAAGCTATCCAAGTGTACACTAACTGAACATCTGAGCCAAAAGTCAAATATTTTACATCAATTTTGGTGAACTGTTACTTCCTATCAGGTTGGATTTAGTGTTGTTTATCCCCAGGAACACCCACCATACATTGTTTGTATTAGGATAGGCTCAAGAAGAGGAGAGAAACCATGTCAGAATCTCAATCTCTGTGATTATTCTTACCATAATAGAAAAGAAAGTTTCACAGTAGACAGCAACAGAAATTCTGTGTACAACCTTGCAAACTGGATTTGGTTAGAATCAGAAGCCTTTAATTTCTTTCAAAACAACTTTTGTATCAGTGAACCTAAATAATATGTGAACCTAAATAAATAAAGCTTTTGGGTAATACCTCTGCTGCCTTCTATAGAGCCATCGAAATGGTGCCTGTGACTTTATGAAACCATCCTGCGGCCCCTATGTTGACAGCCCATGTTTTATAACAACCAGAGGATGGCTGTTTCACATGGCAGGATGAACAGCCAGATAATCCTGTAAGGCAGAACACCTTCCATCTCACTCGGAAGGCATCCTCTAAATGCAGATAACAGCTATTTATCCTACAATGTTCTCCTGTTCATTTGGCAGCAAAAGCTCTGTAAGAATTGAGTAATCCATGCTTTCTGCAGGCCTTTGGTGAACTGTAGTAACCCTTCTGCCTGCCACTACTCACTTATCATGGACTATACAGGCAGGTTCAAAAATTCCCTTGTGGGCTGGCACTGCTCAGAACCACAATTTTGCAAACAGTTGTTGATCTGGGTGTCTTCCATTGCACTAGAATAACCCCAGGACTGGGACAAAAACACCCATTGATAAATGCCCTCCCAGGGAGGCCACATACACAACAATAGCATATGTTCTTCATTTAATTATGATTTTGCAAACATGCATTGGTAGTAAACACATCAGCTAAGCAATAACTATACATGCAAGCACAGGCAACGCAGGAGACCTATTAAACAAAGAACATCTACTGAAAATTGTACCTACTAACTCAGTGCTTGCTTGCAGCTAATTACCATAACATCCAGGGGATGTTGGGACATGTTAAATCAATGATTTCTGTTTGTGTTTTTTTAATTGCTGTTATTCAAATACAATCTACATGTATCTTTTTTTGTCAAATATGCAAACTGGGCACAATTAAGAGGCAACAGGCAGCAACAGTGTAACTCAGATTCAACTCCAATGACTCTAGCAGTTAGACAATATACCATCAACACAATTACAGTAAGAAATGGTTCAGCTAGATCTACTGTTGAGGTTAGAGCAGCCAATACACCAAGCAGCTGAAAGGCTTGTACTAGTGTGACCCTTGTTAAAATTTAATATGTACATATATATGTATATATCTGCATATTTTACTGTGCTTTTGAACACAGAAATATCACCAAAATGTTAAAGACAGCCTAAAAGGAATTCCCGTGAAGGTCATGGGATAATCTAGGTTGGAAGGGACCACGGGAGGTCTCTAGTCCAACCTGCTGCTCAAAGCAGGGTCAGCCATGAGATCAGACCAGGGTGCTCAGTGGTTTGTCCAGTCACATTCTGAAATGCTCCAAGGATGGAGAAGGCACAACCTCTCTGAGCAGCTTGTTCCACTGCCTGACTGTCCTCATGGTGGTACAGTTTCTCCTTATAGCAATCTGGACCTCTCCTGTTTCAAATTATGCTTGTTTCCTGCCCTCCTGCCACGCATTGCTGTCATCTCATTCAAGTTGCAAAAGTCAACCACCAGGAATCTGACATTAAACCTTTATCAGTTTGCAGACTCTCTGTTTTTCAGTGAAAGTACAGATCCCTGTATGATAAATTTAAGCCTTCTGAACAGGTAGTGATTTTCTGTGTCCCCTGACAAGTTGTTGAGGACCACCAGCTGGAAAGCACTGTCAACATACATTCCCAATTAAAGGAGAGAATGGCTTGTCAAGTTTCAGCATGGAAGACTGGGGAGCAGAAAGGTAGAGCACCAGTCTGAGTGGAAAAATGAGACTTGGCAGCAGATGGCTAGCAATGGAGAAACCTTAACATAGCAGACGAAGTAATTTTATTAAGCTGGAGAGGACAAAGATATAATAGAGAGAACATCATCTCTGTTCACTAATGAGAAAGAGCTGGCACCCAGACTGCTATAAATCAGTTGAGCTTCAGTTCATTCATTGAAGATATATGCCTCTTACACCACCTCAGGATTAGGCCCGAAGTATCTTATTCCCTAAGGAGCTATTCCTTGTCTTATTCTATGCATCATCTTCCATGTGCTGGCACATTATACACCAGCAGGGAGTTGCTTGTTATGTCTTTACAGTGCTGCACAGCATGGTAATTCATTGCTCACTGACATGTCAGAAATTTTTTTAATGATGTGCCTCTGCTGCTACAAAATACGGTGAACTCTGAATATTAAGTTTTATTTACATTGAGCATTCATTTAGATCAAGTGGCAAATCCAACGTCCTCATAGCATAGCTCAAACTCCTTTTGCCACATTCCTGCTGTTTGAACAAATAATCATTATTCATTTTTCCTTCTTTGGCACAAGTCAAAGGTGGAAAAGTCATTACAAGGACAAACAGTTCTGACAAAAAGGTTGTAGGATGCTAGAAGGACCGCAGGCAGTCTACTTGTGCCACTGTTTAGTGAGATTGAATGAAGGCTACATTAAACAGCTCTTACTTGTCTGCAGAATGGAAGGAAAAAGTGGAAGGATCACGTTCAGGTTTAAAATAAGAGCTATCCCAGGGATATGGCGGTGCGTATTTACATTCTAAGTCAAGCTGAATTTGCAATCTGATGCAATTCTGGTATCAGTCACTGAGTCAAAAGTCATTCCATGGTATCGCTCTAGATCTTTAATTATATCCCCTGTCTAGGCAGGTACTTAAGTACATGCTAAACTCTCACTTCAACAGGATCACTCACATGCTTCCAAGTTAAGACACATGCTTGACTGAGTGTCTTGCTTAATCATGGCAGAGCTTGATTAATTTCTAAGTCAAATGAAGTAAAGATTGTCACAGATTAAAAGGAATTTAGATTTGCCCCTCAAACTAGGTGCAATATCCTGTGCCAGGGCAGGTAAGGCACAGGGGTTAAACAGAAGCATGACACAACATGATTCACATCGTATTGATTTTTTATGAGGCTGTTAGGTAGATCGTTCACTGATGTAAATCAGCATAGCACCATCAAAGTTCACAAAACAATGCTGATATGCAATTGCACAGATTTACGCGCAGAACAGTTGGATGGCAAAGTGAGGAGCACAGAGGTCCAGTATCCCGAGGCTGCACACCAACTCTTACCTCTGCCGCCTCATGCCAATGCGGTGCAATTGCAATACAATCTTCAATACTGTAATACCTATTCACAAATTCTCTGCATAGCAAATGACAAAGATGAACTACATTTACTGTTATGCCAGTGCTCCTGGTGTAGCCTTTCCTCATTCACCAGTTTAATATCCAATCCATCTGCTGGACACCAAATGAGATCCAGGTCTCCTAGTGATGTCTCAGTTAATACGCACACAGTCAAGCAATTGTCAAGGCATGCAATTTAAATCTGTGTGACCTGAATAAACCAAACTGTATTTTTTTCATTGAGCCTAATGGATTATCTCCCTTCCAGATTTCAGGTTTCCAGTGTCTCCTGTTGAGATGCTTTAGTCTAGTCATGAAAAAATACACCTTTCTTTATAAATATAAAAGCTAGAAAGAAATTCTATCCTTTGCACCAAACTGCTTCTGCTCAAACTTCCTAAAATAATTCTCTTTCAAGCAGAGTCCAGGTTCAGAAAACCTCAGCTCTATAAAAAAAATGAAGCAGTCATCATTTTTTTTGAAAAAGATCTTTAGATCAGAAACAATTTGTTTTAATTCTAATTCACTTTAGGTTTCAGCTATAACCATTTATAATACTGTAAATCTTAAAGCACTCCAGGAGCATTATAAACCATTTGATAAACCATTAGCAACTGTTTTCCCATTGTTTTACAACTAATCAGAAGAATGCATAATTACTGTACAATCAATAATAGTAAATAATAAATTAAATCCATGCTTACAGTATTGGCTTTACCTCAAGTATTCCAATTCCACTGTGATTAGATTTGGGATGTGAAATGTTGGGTTTTTTTTGAGGAAGCCAGTATTGAAAGGAAATAAAAATGCTTAGAGAAAATGCTTAGAGAAAAATATTAGAGTTTTGCTATAAGTGACAAACCTGTGTCATCTCTTATAAACTGTCTCTCCAACACTAAAAAAATATAAAACAGTTAGAGGGTCTTGAGATATATGTGAAACTCATCTGGTGAGAGATGCAAAAAATATATCAGTTTAGATCAAGAATAAAAAGGGAAAAGCAAAGTTCATGCTAAAGCTACATGAAGTCATGACAGATATATAGATAATACGCTTTAACCACCCTGCTCTTTTCTTGATTGTTGTAAACAGGAGTCACCACTGACTGTCAGGAGTACAAAGGCAGGAACAGATAAAAATGCATTTTTAGTATAGCTGATTCTTGGTGCTTACATTCATGAAACATTTATAATAACAAGAGCTTAACAAAATCTCCCAAAAGACCATACATCGACAAACTGGCACAGAGTTGCAACTATTTCAAATTAAAAGCTATAACCAACAGGAGTTAGGCTCTGAAGAAGGAGGTAAGATCCTGTTAAGTCTTGTGTGTATGGTCCTCCATATGCATTTTCATCTCTGACCCTTAAAAAGAGGAGTTGCCCAAGAGAGGTAGCGAAGACTCCTGAGTCACCTTAAAGAAGTGACACCATTTTAACTTTTTTCCTCCTTAATCACCCTGCTGTTACGTGGTGTTCATCTGCCTTCCCTCAGCTCACATAAACACAGAATCTCCATAGTTTTAACACCAAATAGAAAGGTAAATTGTATGGAATAGTTATTTTTAGGAAAGGATAAACACACACAGTTAAACACAAATAAGACAAGGGCATGTCCCTTGTCTCCAACAAAGGTGAAAACAAAAAGCCCAGTTTTCGCCTCCTTTCCACATCTGGTGTAGGAATTGTCACAGAATAAACACGCAGTCCACTTTGTGGATTCAGGTCAGGCAGAAGCAGCTTCTCTATAGCTATAGGAGAGAACGCAGAGCAACAGAGTTCAGCCTTCTATCTATATGAACTCTGACTTAAAAGAAAGTACTAAGGCTTATATAAATTTAGAACACCTATAAATTGCTCCATGAAGGGGCCTAATATGGCAGAGCAGCATCGGCATAGAAGGGAACTTTGTTCCAGCGGATGTACCTGTGTGGGCCTGGTAACTCAGAATCTGCAGCCATGGGGCCTTGACATACCTCTGTTCAGCTGGTCCATCTCGCTTGTGGTGCTGTTGTGCCCTTGACTAGCTTTCAGGCCTAGCAAGGCTTCCACACAATTTATTATCTGAAAAATAACGATGTTTCAGGCATCAGAAGATGCTTATTTTGCTCCTCCTGTTGCCAACTGGTTTATCAAGACTTACCAATAATTCAAGCCTTTCATATTGTTTTCCTGGCATGTGGTATCCAGAGAAGTAGAGGATTTACAGCTTCAGATGTTACTGATGGAGTACAATAGAGCAGTGTTCGTTGTTCTTTACTAAATCCTACTTTACTTCTCTTCACTGTGTTTATACAGCTACTCCCCATCTGACCTTCTTCAGGGACCACTCACCCTGCTGCCTATGCGGCAATTAGGTGAATGGAGCTTGCAGGCTGACACAGTACAGTCCTCTTCCCATTTGGCAATCATTTCTGGCATCACCAAATACCTTCTCTCTAAACTGCTTTTGTTAAATAATTTGCTAAACTAGCAAAGTTAAACTAAAAAGCACATGATCCTCCAGCATGGTAGTACACCTACTGATGTAACGACACGAGATCTGCCATCTCCAAAAAATACTTTCTGTGAAAGTAGATAAAAACATAATTAAAACCTTATTCAGGGAGGCATTTTCTGCATGGCGGTTAATTCAAGGCTGGTGGTAGTCTTAAAATATTTTACTTTTTTAAATTGAGTTTTGGGGTACTAATAAAACTTGTCATAATACCTACTGACCTAAAGCCACAATCTGCTTTTGTATTTTCCTTCACAATTAGGCAAAAGTTAAAAGCTCCCAGCCCTAACTCAGAGCTGGTATTCTTCCTCCACCCTGAAAGGACAGTTTGTTGCAAAACAGCACCAAGAAAAAAAGGTCGTCAGCCTTTCAAATCACCTCTTTGGCAGAAGACTACGCTACAGATTTCCTTTCCCCTGCTTGAGCCACGTGAGCTGTCTGTCCCTTTCTCCCCCACCCAACTCTCACCATGCAACTTTCTGTGTTGGGCTCCTTCAGCAGAGCTCACTAGATACCAGCCCTTCTATGGGGCTTGGCCCTAAATGAACTCAAGAGAGGGCCCATCACTGAAGAGCTGGGAGCTGGGGTAGCACATGGGAGACTTTCTTTGCTTGACTCCAGATCACAGCAGCAAGTTCCAAACATGACTTGCGAAGGGGTGAGGGGAAGAGGCAAGGGGACAGGGTTAACCACACATACCATCAAGCAAAGCCTGCAGAAGGGCTATGTAGCCACTGGGAGTCAAGCTAAGGACTTTGTGGTGTGAACAATCACTAAATCTGAGCTCAAAGGCAACCTAAAATTCAGCCCACAAGTACAGTATGGACAGGACCTAAATGCCAAGGCCAGTGGGGGAGGCTTGGCATCACTGCAGGACTCGCTGTCGCACATGGATGACTTGACCTTCTAAGAGCATAAAGGTGGCAGTGTCCAGGTATTAAAGTGTGAAATGAAAATGTGTCTGTCTGAAGAGAGTCTATCCTGGCAGGCAGGAAACAGAACCGGCATGTCCCAGGCACAGGCAGTTCCCACCCTCCCACCCACCCACATTCAGACACCCCATTTTAACTTTCA
>NW_008794266.1:442290-451070 GCF_000699145.1 Aptenodytes forsteri
ACACCCCATTTTAACTTTCAATAGCCAAGCAATGATGCCACTTGGAGAGGGTGAGCAGCAACAACCCAAGGAGCAGCAGCTGGAAAGCTGTACCAGTGCAATGCTGATTTACCTGCAGGGTGACAAGAGGAAAAAGTTAAACATTTCTGTCTTCGGGAATTAAAATTACTGTCTTACTGCTTCATCTCAGTGTGTGAAGAGCAGGACATTGGGAAGCTGCAGTTCCCAGTGAAGGAGCTGCCCAGCAAGCTTCCAGATGACAGCTGGAGCTGCAAGCAGAGGAGCTGCAGCTTAGCAAGAGAACAGGCTGTCTTCAGCTGTTTTTGGAGGCTACAACATCCTGCTGTATCTACAAAAATAGGAGGCAAATCCTCAAGTGGTGTAAATCTGCATGGCATCAATAACTCCAAAGGACTGGTGCAAGCTTATATAAAAGGAGGAGTAATCTCAGTTTTGGCAGGTCTTAGGGCACTAATGATCACTTTGTCCCCTATTTGTACAACTCTAACCACAGTGATACTTTGGCCCACATGTGGCCCCTAAGCTGCTAGGGCAAGTAGAAACAGTAGTAACTAACAGTTCTCACAAAACACTACACAACACCAGAACATGCAAAGGGTAAATTAAATGAAAAATTATAGCTTTACCACTCTGTTTGCCCTATAAGTCCTGTACCGTGCCCTACAGAGCAAGGAGCATTGGCAAAAGTATTAATACTTCAGCCACAAAATGCTATATTGATACGGTTATTCCGCTTTTACTTAATATTAGTTTTCCTTCCACTTTACACAAGATGGTTGCTGTAGCTTAGGTGGCCTCAATCAAGTTTCATGCTCTCTGGAAATCTGAGTTCATTTAGAAAACAAAGATAAGCCAGACTCTCTTTTACATGGTGGTTATAATTCAGCATGCAAAAGGTTAATGATCTCTTGAAATATGTGGATGTATATGTGACTTTCATACCTTTTTTTCCTTAACTTCTACCCAACGCAAATCTCTGATCTTTTTAAGAGTCAGGCAGGAAACAGAAAACAGAGAGAGGAGGGAGAATACCCGAATTGGGGCCTGGGAAGGGGAGGGAAGCTTGCAATATCACAGAAGTCAAACTGCTTATGGAACAGGTTTTGGCTTTTTGCTGGCACCAGTCTAACAGTGTTTGTGATATCCTAGCCTAAGACTCATACCAAATTCTACACCATAAAAAGCAGTCAAAATGCAGAAATACAGTGCCATGCACAGAAAATTCTGATATTTCAGAATTCTTTTCTTCCCAAATAGCAACAGTATTGGTAGACTATTTTCTGTAAAAAGATCTGGAAAAAATCCTTTCTGGAATTACCCAAATCTGACTATGTTGAAGTGCTTTGTTTAATCTCTGTCATCTGACATATTACGCGCTGCAGCATGGCATGGCATAACATGTTAAACAATATTTGAATTGTCAAAAAATTAAATGAAAGGTTCTTAAATCATCCAAACCCCCAAACATTTCATATCTTGCTCCCAGTAACATTAAATGTTTCTGACTTTGCTGAACTGAGACAAAATTGCCATTAAAAATTCTGCTAAGAAATTTTTATTCTGCTTTGCTTTCTACTTTTCCTAATCGTTCTCAAATGTGTAAAGAGGTGACAAATATGTTTGATATGCTCTGAAACTGGAATAGAACCTTTTTATGTCCTGTTCACCCAGGTGTGAAGGACAGCACAAGGTACAAGTAGAAGGCCTGGCAAGCCAGGCCTTCAATGAGCTAATGGTGCTTAGAAGGGACCAGGACACTGTTGCAACATGCCTCCACTACAGCAGCTATTAGTCTGCTGAAAACTGAAATGGCACAATGATAGAAAAAGCAAATTAGAAACATGTGCAGGTATTGGGTTTTGACCCTCTGTTTGCAAGTCTGATTTAATAAAACTTCAATGTTTTTATTATATCTGGATAGGTTGCAGTTATGTTGTTAAGACAGGCGTAGGAAGTTAACATTGCTCTGATTCTTTCTGGCTCACTTCTTAGCTAGTATTAATACTTGTTAGCCTTTGATAGCTAAGAGCAAATTTGGGCCTAGTTCTCCAAGAACCATTGTCAGTGCTGTGGACTGGACTCATGAAAGAAGTGAATCATTTTGTCATAGATGAAGCTTGCAATATTACAGAAGTCAAACTGCTTATGCAGCGGCCTTGATCTGGGATACTTTCTGTGCATCTTTCATTACCACGCTGTTTTCCAAAATGAATGAGTAGTCCAGCCTGCAGAATTGATGTTCAGCTTTAATTGCTTAGTGCTGTATCTTTTGCCTTATCACAGACAAACATCCCCATATATTTTAGCCTTGAATTAGTTCAAGTTTCTTTTCATCTGCTGTTAATTCAAAGGCTTTGTTACAATAGTCACTTTCATTCTCTTTCTCTTTCATCACCTGTCACTTCCACTCTCTCTCAGTGTCAGTCTTTACCCTATCTCCAAACTGCAGGAAAAAAGAAAACCAACCTCCTCCGTACCAGGGAAGAACGCATTTTGAATGACCTACATATTTCTACCTTATCTTGCAATGTCTGTTTCTACAGTGACTGTAATGAATACACACACACATCCAGCAACCTCATTTTTTTCACTTTACTTTTCTGTTTTCTGAAGGTGATGAAATTTAATGTCTATGGCTCCAAGAGACCACAACAATGTCAGGTCACAGCATGGGATTGGGAGAGGTGAACGCTATCCCAGCTGCTCGACTTATTGCAGTCCTTGTTGTATCAGAAGCAGAGCCTCAGAGACTGGGAGCAGTGCTCTTTGGTATTCAGGCTCTGACGAGGATTTAGGTGTTCCCACACGTTGAAGGGTTTCAGTCCCAAACTCTGACACCAGTTTCCTCCGTTATCTTCGGAAGTCACCAAACTTCTCTATGCCTTTGTAATGGGAATTAACAATTCTTGCCTGTCCGCTGCAGGATCTTTGAGATGGCAATCATTTTTTATTATTAGTCTCTGCCATGCCAAACACAACAGAACACTTATCTAGATCTGCAGGAATGACTGTATTGCAAACACTGGGAATAATTAGGAATAGCCATTAATACTGTTTTCTGTCATGGCCCATCTCAAGTAGTTTCTATTGCTTTGTTGGGACTACACAAAGATGGACTACGTCGGGGTCAGAAAGCAGATATCCAAAGCTGTAAGCAAAGTCAGAAGATGGCTTCACCTAAATTCCCAGTGAGGTTTTTAATTTCTGAAAACATTAAGCACAAACAAAAGACTTGAGGCATGCTAGGGATTGAGTTTATAGTGCATCCTATGCTCTGCTGTTAACAGTTCTTTGCATGGAGCCATACCTACACAGTGAAAATTAAAACAGACAAGACTGGGACTGTTCATTTACCAGGCTAGCACTTCTGCTGGGGACAGCTGTGTAAATCAACTTAGCAGCTACTCAACTAAGCTAAAGCAGCAAATTTCCCTAGTATAACCCACTGACCAGGTAAGGATGTAAGTCTTTCACAGCCTTGTAGTGTGGAGACTGGCTGTGTAGTGCAGGCTGTAGAGACTGAGAGGAAATTCCTCATTTAATCCCTCGTAGCAGCCGTCACATCATCAAAGATTAACCAGCAGCTATCTACATCTTCTAGCAGGTGCCTTTCTTTCAGAAGCAAATAACTCACTCAACAAATTCTCACCAACAGTAGCTGCTAGAAATATTGAGTCCTTTTAAGACATCTTAAAAAAAAATTAGCCAACAAACAAGCAGTCCGAAAGACCACAGTAGATATTTCATGAAGAGTGGGGGCACTTCCCACGTTGAGGATCTAATTCTATGAACTCCACTCATCCTGTTCATGATATAAAGTACATGAATTTACAGTGGCAGATTATGAAAGCATTGGTCAAGTTCATATGCTGGCAACAGCCTTCTCCCATCAATGTTGCATCCTGTGCAAATAAACCTACCACTCAGATCTCTGAAAGTTCAGCTGACTTGAAAGAGCAGATGGCTTATGTTGGGGAAGACTAAGGCAGCCTGCATAAGGAAGCATTTTGAATAATCCACTGTTCACCATCTACTTCCTCGGGGGTTATATGGTCTGTATTATCGAAGCACCATGCAGTCTGCCTGTTCCAGTGAAGCAGTGGCCTGAGACTGTGCTCAATTTAGCAGTTTATCTATCAAATACCAAGAAACAAATGATTTGCCAAAGTCACACAGTAAAGCTGGTAGTTAACTACCTGAATCCTTCCTCTTACTAACTATTGCAAGGTGCTCCTATGAGGTGCTCTCCCCTTTTGTTGAAAGGCTGACAGTTGTACAGATTTTCTTGTTTCCTTACTCAAATAGCCATTCCCTGATGACTAGCAAGAAGCCACACCCATCCTGTCAGAGTCAGGCTGAGCTACATTGGCCTGGCACTTTTGACTGCCAAGTCTAAATAGCATCAACTGTTATGCCCCTTAAAACAGTCACAGCTGGTTTACTATGCAGCAGGCCATCTGCTCATGCAACACAGATGGCTAAGAACAGAGCAGCTCTGAGCTTTGCTCTTTTCCCTGGCTCCAGGTCAAAATAAGAGGAGAGTTTTCATCTTCATATTATCAGAGAGATGACCTCTCTCTGACTGAGGAAGGCTTCTGCAACACGTAGGACAGTGTCACCGTCAGCACGGAGAACAGGCAGAGCAGCTGCAGAACGCTCCAGGGGGCTGCTCCAGCTACCTGGGACGTTCTCCCAGAGGAGGAGAAGATGACCACACAGCCCACCGTTCCTCTAAGCACATGCACAGGTACAGAAACAAAGAGTTTCTGGGGACCCTCATGTCCTCAAATGTAAGGAGAAAGAAATCTTTTTATGATCAGACTTTACAAAATTGTGAAACACTCAGATACCACAGCAGTGCCTAAGAAGAGAAAGAGATTTAAAAAAAGAAGCAAGCTGTGGAAATAATGAAAAAAATATGGCTTGAAGAAGAGTACAGACTAGGCCTAAGCCTAGGACTTACAGCTCTAGAGTCTCATACCTCTCCTCTAACTCATCTGGAGTGTATTTAGCTGACTGTGTTGCACTGTTTTATATTCTGAGGCTCCTATTCAGAAAACTAGAGAGTTTGAGCAAGCTTGAAATCTGGTTTCAAGTACATGGATAATCCAGCTGAAGTAAAAAAGATTACTTATGTGCCTAAAGTGAAGCAAATGCATAAATGCCTTGCTGAATAGGGATTAAAGTAATCAAGACAATTTCTACAGGTGAGAGATTTGCCACTGATACACATGCATACTGTTCTTGAAGCACCCAGCAACATATGAATTTTACTTCCAGCTTTACAAAAAGACAGAAACTGACAATGACATAGAAAAAGGATATATGCAAGATAGCTGTTCAGTGGCTAGAAAAAACAGTTACGTATGTGCTAAATCTTTAGGATTCTCATTCAAAAATAACCTCATTGTTGCTGTGAGATAATTACAGACAAAGCTGAACATGTACACTTTGCTGAAGTTCTTCCTATTAATGTATGAGGCCTACTGAGATCCTATAAAGACCAAAAAATCAAGTAGTGCCAGGAAAAATGTTCCTTATTTAAAAACCTGGTGTCTGACTTAGGCCTGGGTCTTAAAGAGTTCCCTGGAGCTCTAGATGAAGTGGGATAAAACTACATGAATGGGAATTTGAAGGGAACAGGAAGGGTAGGGATACAGCAAAGAACCATGCTCCCAATTCCTGTTGTAAATGGCAAGCAGCGCTGAGGTTATTACTCATCTTCACATGAACCCTATTTCCTATAATAGTGACTTCAGTGTGTTTAATTATCATTTCACTTAAATGGGTAAAGCAACATAACTTATCAGAAATTACTTACTTCATCTTACGCTTCAAAAAGGCATCCACAGAGTAGAGTTGAGTAAACTTGGAATTCACTCTCTGATTTTGATTTCCTAAACCTCAGCATGAGGCAGGGTTATGAGCTGCAGATTGAGAGTTTGCCAGTACTTTACAAGAGAATGTCCTCTCTTGTTCCTTTCAGGTGAACTTGGGGTCTGGATTGTTTATTCTCAGCACCCTCCATGTTCTGCACATCTTCACAAGTGTCCCGCAGCTTACTCTCAGTGAATTTTAATTTTTCCCAGACCACTGTCAGCAAATTTAATTTTCCTCAGACCTCAGCTGTAGCAAACCAAACAGTCTCGACTCAAAGCCAAAGCAACACTGCAGGTGATTGAAATGAGTAGAAATGCTCTGCAGAGCATACACAGAGAGGACACCATTCTGCCTGTGAACTTTTTTCTAGAGCTAGAGGAGCCCACCTGCAAAAGCCAAAAATGGTACCTCCCATTGGCTTTCACTCAACCAAGACCAGAAGCTCTTTGAGAAATGGCTGACAAAATCTTCACTGTAGTAGTCTAGAAGGCATCTGCTTCTTTTGGTTTACACAGCACTTCAGCATTTCCCGTATTTGAACACACGTGTCCATGCCACTCCTTAGGAGGTGAGCATGGGTTCTGGAAATTGAAAATTTTCTTGGAACACAGGCATTTTGAAGCTTTAAAATCACTTGCAGCACTTTCACACTTTGGCTGATCCTGTCTCTCATTTCCTTGTCTGTTTCTGAGAAGCTGGTATAAGCCCTTCCGCTCTCAAGCTGTGATCACAGTATCAGAGCAGAACGTCACACAACTCGGACACAGTGAGATAGACTAGTAAGTAATCTCCCTCTGTAATGGCCAACAAGATCTCATCACTCATTCTGCACCTATCACACATAGCATTCTTATTAGCGTCACTTTATTCTGCATCTAAACTTTCCTGGAAAAATGACTGGAATGTGAAACAGGCAAAGACAGCAAAATAAAAATTACAGTTAACGAGTCAAAACACAGAGAGACTGAAGCCCAAAGCTGCTTAGTCTTTTGCCATGGAGCTTGTCTGGATTTGCCCCATATAATCAAGGGCAACGTCTGGACAAATAGGAGAGTGACTAGAAGAAGAACCAGCACAATGAGAAGGGGAAAAAAAAAATCATACCTGTGAATTTTAGCCTAACTTTCAAGTAACACTGTACGGTTGTTGCCTGTACACAGATGTAGTGTTACATTCAACTTTACAGATGCACATGTTCTGTGAAATACTCTCCTGTGACATTCTCTTACCTAACGAAGTTCTCATTATAACAGTATCCTGGGAACAAGGAGAAGGATAAATGAGATTTACAGTTCCCCAGTGTGATATTTAATAACATGACAAAAAGTTGATTGGCTAGTTGTTACTTCAGTAGCAGCTCTCTGCTGCTGGACATTGGTCATTCTTTGGGTGACTTGAATTCATGACATTTCCACTCGCTGTGGTTTGTTACATAGCTTGCAGCTCCTGTAAACAAGCTGTTCTTCAGCTGCAAGTCCCTGTACTTTGGGCCTTTAACTGCACCTGTTTATATTTGCTCAAAGGCAAGAACTGATAGAACCATGAAGTTGTGCTGCACCTGCCGGCCAGTGTTACGCATATGAATCTTGTTAGGTAAATCTTGTCCAGTGCATAAAGGCCCCTGTACAGATAAACTGCTGGCTTTCAACGGCATTCCTCACTGTAGTCTCAGAAGATATTATTTTATAGAGACTTCCCAGATTCAGGAATTTGCTCTTCCTTAAAAATACAAATGAGAGTAGGTCTAGGATGCTTTTTTTACAAATAGTGTCTCAAAAAGGTTTCCTTTGTTGTCTCCTTGAGTTAATGTATATTGTTTTGAAAAAAAAGTTCTTTGGGAAATGAGTGGAGATTCTTAACATGGTACTGTTAGGAAACATCATGGTCCCATGAGAAATGCAGGGACAAGACTATCAATCAACTCAGTCTCCAACTTGAGACTAAACTTGTTCTGTTATATCTCAAATCAGTGACCTAAACAAAAGCAGTGAGATGTGACACCCTGGTGCCTTTCAATTCTGGTCTTCAAAGACGAGACAGTCCCCATTCCTCCTTCTCTGCTATACCAAGCTATATGTTTTTGCTATGGCAAGAGGGAACCGTTGTTGCTGTTGTTGCGCTCTTACTGTCTTAATTTGGTACTCTGGTCCTGAAAATAGAGCTAATTCCTACTCTGTGAAGGTGTTTCTCAAAGACTCTTTCTTTCAAAACTTCAGGGTACTTCATGTACTAAATATTTGCTCCAGCTGAATATTTAATGACATCTCAAAGTGTTGGACATGAAGAAAACAAGTTCACATTCATCTCTAATGTGGTGGGGTGACAGAAAAATACTAACAGGTGTTATGCACACAGTAACATTTGACTGACTACTGACAAGTAGGCTTGACAG
Source organism: Aptenodytes forsteri (assembly GCF_000699145.1). NCBI lineage: Eukaryota > Metazoa > Chordata > Aves > Sphenisciformes > Spheniscidae > Aptenodytes > Aptenodytes forsteri. The sequence goes on from NW_008794266.1 coordinate 450,584, forward strand.
AATCCCACAGACATGCACATGGGAGGGACAATGCACAATTCAGGTGAGCACTCACACTGCCCGAACTGGGACTGGCAAACAAGACTGGACAAAATGCGAGGCATTCAGTGGCAGACATGTATTTGCATGATAAACTGGCAAGTGCCACTGAAAAAATATGTGTTGCTTGGTTCATTTGAACAGGGCTACCTTCTGAGAAAGATCTTCTGCTTTGCGCGCTTTCCCTTTGAGTCTATAGTTGGAAAGCCAAAGCTTTCTTTCTGAACACTGCTACCATTAAGCAGTGCAGAGAAAGTGGGATTCAGAGCAGCCAACACTTCAACGGCTGGATTGCACCTCTGAAGACTGCAAAAGAGAAGCTATGTGTTGCAAGTGCATGTTGACTCAGTGGGCAAGTGGGCATATTGTCATGGTTTAACCTCAGACGGCAACTAAGCACCCCCCCCCCCCCCCCCCCCCCCCCCCCCCCCCCCCCCCCCCCCCCCCC
>NW_008794266.1:451681-460367 GCF_000699145.1 Aptenodytes forsteri
TCCTGGCTGTGTCCCCTCCCAGCTTCTTGTGCACCTCCAGCCTTCTCAGTCAGTAGAGCATGGGAAACTAAAAAGTCCTTGGCTAGTGTAAGCACTACCTAGCAACAACTAAAACATCAGTGTTTTATCAACATTGTTCTCACCCTAAATCCAAAACACAGCACTGTACCAGCTACTAGGAAGGAAATTAACTCTATCCCTGCCGAAACCAGGACACATATTTAACACTAGCAGAAGCTTACAAGTGCTCGTCAAAGTTAGCTCTGAAGTAGAGTTTTATGTCTACAGCCAAGACTGGGCATAAATGAAAAGATGTAATAACTGGCATTTTCAGGTTGTAGCAGAGGTTACAGTGTGGTGCTGTTACATATAAATCCAGATGTATGAGCTTTGTAAGGTACAATGAGATTCACTAATTTTAAGGATACACCTCATAGATATTCCTACTGAACTCATAATGACAATACTTGGTACAGCCAAGGACTGTGGTAGAAACAGGTTGAAATAAATAGAAATAGGTAGAAAAAGGAAACATGAAAACACCCATCCCAGGCATGGACATGTCCCCATCGGCCATCTGGAAGAAATATTGCTCTCCTACTAACTATCCGACCAGTATCTCCATCAAGTAATTGGTCAATGACAGGCATACATTGCTTTGAAAAAGACTGGGAAAGCAACTGGAGGTGGATGCTTTTAAAAATGAAATGCCTAGATGGATGCTCTAATCCTAGATGGATGCTCTAATCCATCTCTCATACACGTGTTAGTGGCTGCATTCTGTTCCCAGATGCCCATGGAAACTTTACAGAAGAGTCATATGCCTTGTTTCTTCACTTTCATGAAGGCACAGGGCAGGATACAGGAGGCCTTCAGCTGTGTTATGCCACATTAATCTATGCAGAGATTTATGACCAAGAAGAGCAAAGCAGTCAAGCATGACTCAAGGCAAAAAAAAAAAAAATCTTCTATTTTTTTCTTTTTGTGGTGGTACTTCTCTTCCTGCTGTCTGAATCCACAGAGTTAATCTGAAGAAATTCATATTTTTTGCAGTCTGCTCACCTGATACTGGCCAGTCAAACCTAGCTGTTGCTCATACTCCATCCCTTGACTTCATGGGGCATAAGTAAGTAATTTGCCACCTACCTGTTGTAGATGAAAAGCCAGAATTATACACTCAAAAACAAGCCTGATTTTAGTTTTAGCATTGCAATCCCAAGCCAAGGCCAATGTCTCTCTACTATCTCCCTGGGAATGGTTTGCAGTTCTTTCTTTGCAGTGCTATGACTAGCTCTTTATATCTTCCTATTCATTTCCTCCTTCAGCTCTCCACCGCCAACTGCATGTCAGACTTTTCAGTACAAGGTTATGAATGCTTTATTGGCCTTCTTGTCTCATTGTTTTTGAAACTGTGCAGCGAGCAGGATATGCTTCTGTTTCAACAAAGTGAACATTCAGTCTTGGTCTAAATGCCAGCAAAGTGAACTAGGGAAAAGAACAATAAGCCAAAACACCCAGAGACAATAAAGTTAAAAGTAGGCTGTCACATTCAGATCTTTGTTGCATTCTTCTCTTCATCAAGAACTTTGAATCATGAATCTTAGGCAGGGCAGGGGACGTGTCTAGCATTATTTTCATGGCACTGATGCATGAACTTATTCAAGATGGGGGAAAGCAAATATTATGATGCTTGGCACTGGATCCCTATAGCTTTGATGTTCTTTGAAGTTTCATACTGCTTCAAAGCAGGAGGAGTAGTTACTTGTGCTGTTCAGATTACAAAGGCCTGCCAACAGGGGCGTAGCTCACATACTGGTCTATCGAGATCCTGAGTGGCACTGTCATCTGGCACTCAAGATTCTGCTTCATTTCTTCTCATGCTTATGCTAATAAAAAAGCACTATTGACACTTTTAGGATCTTGTTCATCCAGGGACTGCAAAACGCTTTTCAAAAGGTCAGTAAAAATATTGACAACATGTTAATGAGTGCAGAAGTCATCCACAATTTAAAGGGCTTTGTCATAATACTTCAAGGTATTCACTGCATACAATGAGCCCACTGAATCCTCATCAGTCAACTGTTACGGGTAATAGATCACTTTTGCACTGTTATAATATGCTGACAGCTAGCTAGAATAGCCTAGCTATAAAAACACCATCTTCCAAAAAATTAAAAGGGTGGGTCACAGAACATCCATCACGACAATCTAACTGAGACATTGCTATTTTGCTCTCACTGGAGCTTTCCATCCACTATTGCACAATGGCTTCTCCTTCTTAGTATTTTGTTGGCTTCTTAGTTTACCAGTGAACAATGAAGATGGCATATTGAGCCATCTGTTAGGGAAGTCCTTGATTTGATCAGAGATACATTTATACAGCTAAAGACATTGTTTGGTACTGAGCAAATCTTTCTGGAATGACACAGATTTAATCTCAGGTGAATATTATGCAAGTAGCATTTCAGTGACAGGCAGACAAGCTGATAAGATCTTTGTCCTCACTGTACAAATGAGTTTGGGTGCATGTGGGCAGAGGAAGAAAAAGTGGCTAAGAAAACAGGGGACATAAAGCTGGATTATTTAATAATAAATAATAATAATGCTGAGAAACAATGCTTTTTCATCTGAAACAAACAGAACAAAATATTGAGCAAAACTCTCAAGGAAAGTTGTTTAGAGAAAGAGAAAACATTTACCATGAACTGAAATACCACATATATCATTAGGAAAGCAGTTAAATGTGAAGATCTCTCCTAACTCCACACAGTCACCTCTTCAATGAGTCAAATTGATTGATGACTTTTTGAAATCAGTGTAATAATAACAAAGTCAAACCTGACCCACTGAGTTTAACCTTAGCTGCCAAATTTAAACAATGGAAACAAGAGATTAAAGTATGCAAAAAATCTCAAAGTCAGAGCTGCTGAAATATATATCTTTCTGCTGCAACTGCCTCTGGAGACCTTGTCTGAGCCCCTCAGTGCCAAGCATTATGTAAAAACATTTCTTTTACTGTAGAGTTAACAGTCAAAATCAAGGAAGAGATAAGATTGGGAATGGAGAGAGGAGAAGCACATTTCTGAACTCGCAATCTTCTTCAAAGCCACTATGCAGTATTGTCTTCTTTGTGGATTGTTGTGTGGTTAGAATCAGATTTATCAGAAGACAGAAAAGCTGGTAACAGATCATCTTCAGTCCGAATAGCACTACATGAAAAGCCAGACTGTTGCCTGAAAAAAGAATCATATACCCAGTCCTCAGCTTTCACTGATGAAATAATCTCTGACACAGCCTGCCAGAAATAATTGCATCTAATAAACTGAATGAAAACACAATGGAATCTGTTATAATTGGGTGAGCTTAGGCAATTTCAGTTTGACCATTCTATGCAAATGATCCCTACATCCTGATCCACAAAACAAACTCCCCAAATCAGAAACTAAATGCAGTGTTGTGCTGGCTAAGTTCCTCTGTGCTGAGAAGGACCAGTCACATGCTGATGAATTGTAAATAGCACTCTGAGAAGTTGCAAGACTCTTAGGCTTGCAGCCAGTGGGTAACCAAAAAGATGGGCAACCATTTCCCTCTTTTGGAATCCTTCCAACGTCACTTCAGAGCTGGGAGCTGTCACAAGTGCTTTCACTGGCATAGGAGCTGTATCAGCTCAGTACACTATGGAAAGACCTGCACAATTGGCGGGCAAGTGAAAGGAGGGAGAAGAGGAACTCCCCCAAGCCTCTGTCTCAGTGACCTGCAGTCGCCTACAGGAGCACCACGGGCCTGCATTTCTGCTCTGTACAGAAGCAGTGACACTCTCAGAAGAGCACACCCTGCCCACAGCAGCCTCTGTGGAAAGAAATAATGGAAAGACAAGGTGTCTTTGGTGCTCCCCTTTTTCACACAGTCTGCCCTCAATACCTCTGGCCATTTCTGGAAGAGGTAAATGCTACATGTACTGTGAAATGGGAGAATTGAGCCTAAAAAATGTCTGCAAGTTCTCTACATGGCTATCTACTGACATCAGTGGAGCTAGCTCACTTCCAGAGTGACTCTCTCCCCACTTCAAAAGTAAAGACAAGGAGAGTCTGTTGTGTACTGACAACCCATTTCTCCATCACAGTGTGCTGTCTGTAGCCAATAATTTGGCCCATTTTTATGGGTAGTGTATAATCTGGTATCCTAAAATAAGTCAAGAGTATGGCTGTATAAATGGTAAAATTCAGCAAACGTATCCCTGAAAGATTGAGTTGCCTTTGAAATATGACCTTTCTTTTACATGTCCCCAGCTTTTACTGCTTGAATATTCTTCAGGCTTTCTGAACATATTCACATTTGCTTTTAAATGTAACAACTTCCACGCCAAATTATACTTCAAGACAAAAAGGTAGAGCTTACTAATGGAAATGGGTTGCAAGGTTAAAGGCAAAGAGGTTACTGTTTCTCCATTATGCTCTGTGTAGGTGTTTTTACAGTATTTATCACATAATGGGAAGACTTAACAAATGTTCAGCATTTCCAATTCCAAATATTAAAAAATGAACTTGACTCAAATATCATAACACAACAGAAAATGTTGGTTCTATTCATCTGTCTTGTAGTTTTAAGTTTGTCGGTGTTTTCTTTTTCTCCCATTTGGGCCGGAAGTACTTTTACATTCAAAACAAAGGTATTCACTCCAGAAAGTCCTTTCTCAGCACCTACGGGAACCACATCCCAACTCAGGGAGTTTTTTGAGTCCCAACAGCAGCAGCCTCCTTGCTTTCCTTGAAACACAGGTAGCCTAACTTCTGCTTTTTCTCCTCTCTTCTGGGATGAGGCCAAAGCTGTGAGCTGGCTCTACCCAGGAGCAGAAATAACTTAGGCCACACAGAAAACACAGAGTAGTTAAAGATCTGTAGGAGAAAAATCCCAGTGGCCAGATCAAGTCCTCTCAGTAGAATCTGGGGGACTATTTAAAGATGTTACTGCATCCTTGCTCTGTTCTTAAACTTCTCCCGAAACACTGTGTTTTGGCTTATGTTGGAGAAAGACCTGGGGTCTGACCAAATACGTCTCTCCTCATGTTCTCATAGAATAGGGCAGGGAGGAGAGAAATGCTGTGGTCCCTCTTTGTGAAAGGGCAGGCCAGTCACTGATTTAAAATACCCACTTTTTGACTCACTTGCACATATTGGTGTATTCATACGGGGGTATGGAGTGCTGCTTTATTCTGCCATAATGGCTTGGAGACATGTCTCCTTTCTTTAGCACACTGTCATCTATTTACATGCTTTGGTCAGTGGCTCAGCAATGCCACCACTGCAGATAAGGACACTGCTTGGAGAGGAGAAGATTCTCTTTGTTGCTAACTGCATGCCAGCTCCTTGCCCATCCAGTACTGCTCCACTTAACTAGACACATGCAGATAGTTTCTATATGCTGACTTGCAAAAGCATTGCAAAATACAGGAAGGAGGAGAAAGGCAGTATTATTTTGCTGACTGGACAGAGAAGGCAGAGCCATCAGTCCTGTTCGTGAGAGCTACACAAATATGCGTGGCAACTGGATGCTCACAACGCAGTAAAACTGCTCTTACTGAACTGCTCATCTTCCAGTCCTGTCACGTTAAGCACCATTATTTTCAGATAAAATAATGGCAACTAGCAGGAAGCAGGAGTCCGGACAAATTGTTCAGTGGCTATCTGCAATAGGTCTCCTTCCAGAGACAAATTCCCTCCTCAGGGAAGGCAGGCTTGAGTTGTCTCTTTCACTGATATTACAAGGTTAATTCCATTTGTCCCGAGTGGTATTAACTCTACTCATGCATTCTGAGATTTTCTGTTTGACAGGATGTTCCAACTCAAAAACAACCATCGGGCCCAGAAGCCTGAGCTGAGAGCACAGGCCTCATAGATGGTCCTCAAAGTACCAAATCAGCAATGCACCAAGCAGACAGTTAACATTACACACGCACTTAAAGTTCATCATCATTTAGCCAAGCAGTTAAGCACACGGTTGAAATCAACTGCCTGTGTAAAGTGCTTTGCTAGACCAGATCCTTACATCCACCAAGATCTGAGACTGAGCTCTCCTACTAAGACGCCAGACAGGCCTGCAGGAAGGTGTAGTGGGAAGCCTTTCTCTTAAAGTTACTTGATTACATATTAGATAAAGTCACCACCTGTGGAGAGAAAAAAAAAATCAGAAGCCTGTGGGCATTGATTTTTGGCAATGATAATCTCTGAAAAGTCATCAGAAGTTCTGAAGCATTCTGTTGTCTTCAAAAGCCCAGAAATCAAACAAATCAAGTCTTATATCACTATATCCTAAACTGGAAAACCTCCTGCCTTGCAAGAACAGGCAAAATACTGGAATATGAAAACATTGTCATTGCAAAACTATTTTTAATACAGTAGTTAACAACACTTCTGCTGACATCCAAATGCTGGATGCTAAAAATACTTTGTCTTCATTCTAGTGCAGAATTTTCGTATGCACAAAGAAATAGCTGCTGTCTTCTTCGAACACAGAACAGGTCTGACTTCTAAGGCTAGACACTGAAAAAAAGCAGAATCCCAGGGCTGTGAGCATACTCTTTTATTCTAAATTAGATATGCAGCTACTGCAGCTGTGTGGCAAATCAGGTCTTTGAATGTACAAAATGGCAAGAAGGCCATCTCACTGCAAATTCCGGATGAGGGTAAGTAATATTTTTACAAATTCTACAAGTACATTGATCACGGTGTTGTAAGGGACCCTTCCATCCTCTTGAAAATAAAGTATCGTAACATTTGAATAGTGAAACGATACTTAAAATGCTTTCTTGTGTTAAGCAACAATACTTATAAAATGTACTTATTCCCATAGACAGCAGAAATGGAACAATTGGATCCTCCAGTATTTCAGCCAAACAACTTGTCTTCAACAGCTTCCATATATGTCAGAGTCAAAAATAAACCTTGCTTCCATTTCAAATGTATAGGGAGATGCTATTCCTGATTCCTAATTACAGGCATAATCACAGTATGACTTGTGATTCTTGCCTGTCTTAATGGAGAGAAGAGCAAACTTACTATAAGGCTGTGAGGTTTTCCTTTCTCTCAGGTTTTCTCTCTGTACCACTCTCTCCCTCCCAATAACCAGCAGTGATGGCCAGGAATACGAACACAGAAGCTTTGCCTTTGGCTCCTTGATCAGAACGTGTAGAAGTCTGGCTATTGGGACACAATGCAAGCCTCAGGTTTCTGGCTGTGGAAGGCAAGCAGAACTGATGTCTGATGTGATCAGAGTTTGGATTTCATCTTTTGCTATGCATGTTTTGAATTTGAGGGAGGAACAATGCTGAGCTTTTCTTGTGACTTTTCTTAATATCTATGATATTAAGATGCCACTTTCATAGAATCATAGAATAGAATCATAGAATCACTTAGATTTGAAAAGACCTTTAAGATCATGAAGTCCAACAATAAACCTAACACTGCCAAGTCCACCACTAAACCATGTCGCTAAGCACCACATCTACATGTCTTTTAAATACCTCCAGGGATAGTGACTCCACCACTTCCCTAGGCAGCCGGTTCCAGTGCTTGATAACCCTTTCAGTAAAGAAATTTTTCCTAATATCCAGTCTAAACCTCCCCTGGTGCAACTTGAGGCTGTTTCATGTCATCCTAGCTCTTGTTACTTGGGAAAAGAGACCGACACCCACCTCGCTACAACCTCCCTTCATGTGATTGTAGAGAGCGATGAGGTCTCCCCTCAGCCTCCTCTTCTCCAGGCTAAACAACCCCAGTTCCCTCAGCCGCTCCTCATAAGACTTGTGCACTTCCGCCAGCTCCCTCAGTACCCTTGGGTGGATCCCATCCGGCCCCATAGACTTGTGTCTAAGTGGTGTAGCAGGTCGCTAACCATTTCCCCCTGGATTATGGGGGCTTCTGCTCCCCGTCCCTGTCTTCCAGCTCAGGGGTCTGGGGACCCTGAGAACAACTGTTCCTACTATTAAAGACTGAGGCAAGAAGGCATTAAGTATCTAAGTATTATACTTTCATGTATAATAAATCCCCTTTCTTTTTGCTAAGAAAAATGAGAAAAAAACTCACTAGAGAAGAATGGTAACAACACATTTGAGTACAAAGACCCAAGGGAAGCAGGAAGAAAATATAAAATTACTTGAATCACCACAGCAAACCAATTTCCTTCAGAGCCTTCAATACTCCTAGCCAGGGGGAATACAGCTGATGCAGGTTAAAAGCATTGAATTGCATGCAGAATAATTCTCAGTGGGCTCAAGGCACAGAGTTGGAATCGAGTTTCAAGCCTGAAGACACTGAGATGTGTCAAAAACAAAAAAAGTTTTTACAAATATATTAATGACAAGAAGAGAGCCAAGGAGAATCTCCATCCTTTATTGGATGCAGGGGGGAACATTGTCACTGAGGATGAGGAAAAGGCTGAGGTACTCAATGCCTTCTTTGCCTCAGTCTTTAACAAGCAGAGCAGTTATCCTCAGGGTACTCAGCCCCCCGAGCTGGAAGACGGGGACGGCGAGCAGGATGAACCCCCCATAATCCAAGAGGAAGCAGTCAATGACCTGCTATGCCACCTGGACGCTCACAAGTCTATGGGGCCGGATGGGATCCACCCGAGAGTGCTGAGGGAGCTGGCGGAGGTGCTCGCCAAGCCGCTCTCCATCATTTATCAGCAG
>NW_008794266.1:461977-475244 GCF_000699145.1 Aptenodytes forsteri
CAACCTCAATGATTCTATGATTCTATGATTCTATGAGATCCGGGAACATGGTTCAGAAAACTATGAAGCCTGTGAAATGCAAAACTGGAGCTAGTTAATACCATAACTTTTTATTGCAGTTGAATTTCCCTCAAGGTCCAAAGATTTTGGTTCAAAATCTTGAAATCTCACTCAACCTTTGTGAATACTTGAAAGAAGTTCTCTCGTACTAGCAAGATCTCCTCAAATGCTGCTACTAGTTTGATGGCTGCTTATTTGGAATGAAATGCCAGGCGAGACAGACATTCTTTCATCAATCCATATACTGAAATATTATGCTTCCTTGTGGACAGCCAGAAACTTAAGTGAATGGGCAAGTTGTACTCCTTCCTCCTCCATTCTATTGGGAGAATTATGGAAGAGTCTCTCTCTCTCCAAAGTGTATAGGACAGCAAAATATGCCTATTACAGGATTAAGGAAGGTGGCAAGAGTGGTTTTTTTCTCTATGTTGCATGATAGCCCTGGTGCAGAACAGTTCTTTACCCTGTCCTTCAGCCAGCAGTATTTCCAGATCTACCAGTGCAGGAAACAGCAGTCTTATTCCAGACTGGGAGATCTTGTTCTCCCCATTTGCTGCTCCTTTTGACCAACCCTTGCTATGGCCAAGCACAGAAGATACAGCAATTTCAAGATTAATTTATCAAACTAGAAGCTGATTTGATCTGGAGCTGCTTCATGTATCATTATGTTTACCTTTTCTGCAACATATCCAGATTTTGTAAGTTTAAAATCTCTCTGTAAAATCACATTCCTGTTATACATGTTTCCTGGACATTATCCATTTATCAGAAAGGTGCTTGGAATGAAAAACAGTACTGAAATGTTCTCCCTATATAGTGTGACCTAAAGATCCAAATCAACCTAAAACACTTTGGCAGAAAGAGATTAAAGGAAAAAAAGCTCTCCAAACCTGAATTTTCCAAGTGCTTTAGCTTAGCTCAGAAAATATATCCCCTATGATTCCTTGTGATGTAGTGTGAGCTTAGATTTCCACTAGTGTTAGCTAAAAGCACTACAGCACGTGTTTCAGAGACAGATTCCTCATGATAAAACGTGCAAATATTGTTCAGCAAATAGGAAAGTCCCCTGGAATCAGGTTTGAGTCTCCGTTGACAACAGACCAGCAAATCAAAGCCTGAAAGATTGCATTAACAGGAGAACCTGTCAAATTTGCCCATGTCTTGAATCCAGCACAATGCAAGTGACACATCAGCTGCAGGACAGATCATATCCTTGAGAGGGAGTCCTGCTTGTTCCTTTCACACAGCTTCCTCTATCAGGACTTAGCAATTCATTTACAGGGAAAGAGCTGAAGTAGATTTTAAGCATTGAAAAAAAAATCCTGCACGGTTTAATAACGCCAATTCTGCCACCTAGTGACCAAGAAAAATTAACCTACAGTTTATGAATGGGCTGAGGGAGGATTGGCTCAAACTGCTACAACTGTGCCACAGCTGGCGGATGGGCACTGCAGCAATGCCATCAGTACCCACAGTTCACCCAGGCAGTCTGCCTACACGCTCAGAGCATAAAAGGGAGTAAGTGTGTGCTGCTCAGCAGTGCATGAGAAGGATGACCAAGCCAGTATGTAAAAGCCCAGTCTCCAGGTTCATTCATGAGCACAGTCTGGAACTGCTGATGACTCTAGACCTTGTCTTCAGGGAGCTTAGTAAGTAGGTTCAGCTATTGCCTGCACAGAAGCACAACACAGGCAGAGGAGAAGGCAGCAGACACTGATATTCCTTCCCGGTCCTTTGGCCTACTGGACAGTGAGACTGATTTGGACCTCAAATCTCCAGCATATGGGTGGTGGTTCAGCAGGACCTTCCCGTGTTCAGAATTCACACAGGGAACCCTTAAAGTAGCTGCTCAGAGTGAAGCTTCACAGTACTGTTCTCCAGATCGCTGCCAGCAATCAGCACTCTCTGTCTGTGAAGTGTGTTGGCCATGGAATGATTCAATGCAATTTCCTAAATGTCAGATGGAGTCCTCTGAGCTGAGCCATGCATGAAAAAGACATCATCTGCATCCAGTGGAAATGTATGTGCTCTTCTCTGCCCAGGATCTTGTGGCCTTATTTTCATTGTCCTGTGCCATGTGCACAGGTTCTAGGAGGAGAGAAACCATTTAGGGTGGAAAGGTTGCTGTGCCTGCTGTTACGAAGGGAAACAGCAGATAGCATGGTGTTTAGAAATGTGTTTTCAGAGCAAAATCATGTGGGTTAAAACAACTAGCTTCTACACATCTGCCTTGGAAGCATTCCTATGCTAGATAGGTGTAAACTCATTGCTACCTGCTGCATTTCTCAGTGCTTACCTATAGCAAAACACTCTTCAAGCTTTTGTAAAGGGGATGGCAAATGGATAGAAAACTACAGCTGCAAGACTAAAGATGCAAAAAGTTGAGCTGCTTACAGGCCTGTATTACTAATTAATGAAGTCTGCAATTAATCATTAAAAACCTGGCAGGGCCAGAGCTGCAAATAGAATCCAGGCTTGCCGTCTCCATCTTCCTTGCTCTAACGACTTGAAAATCCTTTGTCCCTAGGTAGTTGTGCATCTGTTTTACACCCTTAGTAACACTGCTATAAAAAAAGCTACTGGAAGTAAAGCTAGCTATACAGCTTTGGTTTCAGGCAGCTGGTTTGTTCTTTCTTATACATCTGTAACTCAGAAAATTTCATCAGAATCCATGAAACCAAAACAAGGTGAGAGGAGAGTCCAGTCCAGTGTCTAAAGAATCCCTATCTCATACAGCTATTCAGCCTTGTCCCAAGAAAATAAAGGTAGCTATTCAGGAAGGTGTTTCTATTGCACTTCAGTATACACTTAGCTTTAGCTGGTTTCCCAGTTGAAGCTATAGCATTTAAGCAGAGCTTTTTCAACTGTGAGCTGGAAAAAAAAGGGAAGTGAAAAAATATTTACTCTCTCTGATGAGTGACAGACTTTGTGTCATGCAGCTACTTCTAAAATCTTTGAAAGGCATTCCCTCCTTTTGTACATAAATTCCATGTATTTGCCACATGGAATCCAAGGCACCTGGGATTATCACAGCGATACTGTAAAATACATGTAAATCAACAGCCACTTTGTTTTTTTTCTTCTCCATACTGTCACACAAAATAGAAATGCTACATTCTTGGTGATTAAACCACGTATTAGAACAACAGCAAGATTCTGGTAGGAGAGAGAAGGATGCCCGATTCTTGTTCCACAGGATACATATTTTATCCTCCAGCTCCATCTGGTTTCTCAGCCTGTCCTGTTTTGTTTGGGGAATAGGAAATTCTAGCTACTATTTGAAAGCGGAATCACTAAGGCAGTGTTTTTCTTAGGGGCACAGTGGAGCGGGGTGTAGAGATCTCTTAAGTGATCCATCTAAAAGATTCAACTCAGGTAAGATGTCTACTGTATGTCTCTACTGTTTCCTGATAGGAATGTGTACGCAGCTTTGGTTTTTTGAACATACTGTCCTACATGTCCAACTGAAGGATCAAGAATTCCACAGTTAGCCTGGATGAATATTCCTGGATCTATTCTGCAGATGATCCCTAAATGACTCATGATTTTGATTCTCCATCCTGAGGTGCTGTTAAAAGAGATCTGATTTTCAGAGCTCATACTAGGTCTTGCATGTGTGTGCATGGTGGTGGTTGTTGTTGTTCATTTTAAATAGAAGTGAACCAAAGCACAGGTGCCTCTAGAAAGCGTGCAGTGAGAAGTCTTGTACACAGACAATCAGATTGACATTAACTGTGCATCAGTACCACAGGTAAAGCATTTGTAGTTCTTCACATGTCAGAAGAGTCACCAGGCCACAACTCAGGACTCGGTACAACCTTCCTACTCCAGAGCAGTGAGGCGCGCTAGAACAGACAGACACAGACATGGAGCTAAAAATTTATTTCCTCCCAGAATTCCTTTTTTTTTTTTTCCCTGATAGAAAGGGGACAAAACAATCCTTTGCAGATGTCATAGTCAGCTCTTCATAAAAGTGTCACTGAAATGGCTACAATCCAAAACAACTATTACCCTAACAAACAAGTGCTAATGACTGGTACTTCATGCCCACCTAGAAACTCACAGGGAGGAACAACTGCTGCAAGAGGTATTTAGTCAGACCCAGGTAAAAGAACACACAGGAACAGCAGGGGCCAATATCCTCTCTACTTAGAGTGAGGGTAGCTCATCTGCCTTTCCTTTACCAATGTATCACACACACTGTTTGACACCTACTTAATGACTTCCATGATGACTCACAGAAGAAACCCTCCTCACAACAGCATGAATCTGCACTATAAAACAAACGTGGTCCCTTCTGCAAGCTCAGTAGCTGAGGTGGAGGTTGTTTATTCCCCCAAGTCTGAGAATATGTAGAAATGTGACAGGAAAATACTTCATGGGCAATCCACTACCACAGAAGAGTTGTTCTAAAGAAGGACCAAATGCAGTCAGCTCTCCTAATTCTTTCATAGGTTAGCCTCCCCCATTGAAAAAGGTAGATCCACTCATTAGGGGGGTGGAAGAAGTCCCCTCTTCCTGTACCCAGCCACCAGCGCTGAGCAGCAGAATGCGTGCTTTGGAGATGTTGTGGAATTGGTCACTCTGATCAGAGAAAAGCTTCACAGTAGGATGACATTTATCCTAGGAAAGCCTCTGAGGCTAGGCTGTTTGGCAAACATGATGGAATAAAACCTGAAAAGGAGGGCAGGTCTCTCAATCATAACTGAAGCTCTTTGAGACTTTTACTTTACAATAAAATCACTTTTATTGCAATTGAGTTCTCTTGTTTTCAGAAATATTTTGACTAAGCAGTTTCTCATTGAAAACCGCAAGTTCTTTGAAACAGAAACTTCTTGTGGCAATGCATAAATCTTGCCCTAAATCTGTCAGACATGAATTTTGATACCTGAAGTACAATGTCTGATCTATACTAGAGTCCGCCCTTGGTCATTAAACCAAACATAACCAACTCTTCAAGGAGTGAGGCATTCATTTGAAAAACAAATGAACAGCAGCACAATACTTCCAACAGCATCTGCAATACCTTAGTAATTAGATCAACTCAAAAAGCAGCTTTTTTATTTTTTAAAAAGAAAAAATGTGGTGTCAATTCCTTTTTTTCATACTGCAGAACAAACAGCTACTGAAATCTGTTTTTGTGGGATGGTCACTGTTTACCACTGATAAGGAGGTTTTACTGTGTAAAGTCCAATGTCTAACATAAGTCGTCTGAGAGTCAGAGAACCTGTGTTTTCTCTATCTACACACAAATCTTCCTGCCTTTCACTGTTTTCATTCATTCATTGCTCCTGTTTTGCAAACACAGACTTGCCATACCCTCAACCTGTCTCAAATGCACAGTGCATCAGGGACCAGCGAGGGGGGCAGCTGCTCCACAAGGGAGGTGAGATTGTAGCTGGGAGCCTTGTTATGACTCCCATGAGCAGGGACCTCACCAGCGAGGAGCCGGGATGCAGAGCCAGGGCCAGAGACAGTGATGAGGGTCAGACAGACCAGGGACAAAGCAGTCTCATGTCAAGACAGGCAGCCCAGCCAGTGGGTCTGGGTCAAGGTGAAGACCAGGTGCTGACACATCTGCTTACACAGCTGTTATGTGGCATAGCAATAGAACCTCAGCATAAGAGCAGCTCCCAAGGGAGAGGAGGGGCAGGCCCTCACCTCTGGCCTTCTCTACAACAGTTCTTACTAATGAAGGAGCTGACCTTGGGCTCAGACAGCTAAACTTAGCCAACTAAACTCCTGGAAGGTGGATGTGCTCTGGGCTCTATGTAACGCAGATCTGAAGCAAGAAGGGAGAGGTTTCCTCATCTACTTCTAAACCTTGCAAGAGGCTTTCTGGTAATGAGCTATTATAAGCATCCATCTTGGATAGACTTGGTCAGTAGACTCCACCTCTCTAAAGTATACAACATTCCCACAGCACTGTTAAAAAACCACTTCTTCCACATTTAAATGTTTTCCATTTTTCAGCTTGGAAGCTGTCTCACCAAATCTTTTGAATTTCAAAGTGACATACTTTTTCACTCTTCCCCAATCCCTTCTACCAGAAATAGCTACAAGCACATCCCTGCCAGACACTGCATCCTGCCCTGGAGCTGCACTGTTTCTACCCAGGGTCTTTTGGAGGCTCTGTGGTCAATGCCTAGCTAGCTGCCTTGGTCAGGTTTCTGGAATCTAATCAGCAAGGTAACAGGGACAGTGACAGGAGGAATAAAGAAAACCTCTCCAGTCAGTCATTAGCACTCATCCCACCTTCCCCCATGTTCTTAGCATGCTGCCTGAGTCCCTTCACCCCAATATCTCAGTTCTGTGTCATTAATCACATGCTCATTAGTCCTGCAGCAAAAGTTAAACACTTCTGCTTGTCTGCCACAACTGTGATGATGTCACAGCAAAAGAGCTATTTCTCAGTGTCACCTGCTCAACAGTGATGTATCTTCAAGTGAAGCAACGTTTGGCATGTCAGCCTATTATCTACAGGCAAACTGTTTCTGCTTTTATTTTCAAAGTATTCTCCTACCTGGGAACTTAAAACAACTGTCGACGGAAGCGTTAATAGCAGGAAAAACTGGTGCAGGTGACTAGAGGCTGGAGTTTGAATTGTGTCAGGAAGAAGCAAAGAGCAACCAGAACATTCTGGAGTACTGTTAAGGCAATGGTTATGGGAAAGGCAGAGAAAAAAAAATTCCCGCAGACAAATCCTGGCTTTCTACACATTCTAAAACAAGTTACTTGGTGGATATTATTCCAGTATTTAGGGGAATACTTTGCCAAATGAAACAGATGTAGCCAGAACAAAACAAAACAAAACAAACCTAATAAAAAATTGACTGATTGTGTTCCTGTAAAATACTTCTGAGTTTGAATGAACAATCAGAAGCAACTGTATCTCTGCAAATTCTGCAGGCGAGCCATAGCCTCCAGGTAATCAAAGATCTGGTAATCAAAGATAGTGCTGACAAGAAAAAATGCTTGAAGAAGTTAATAGGCCTCACTCTTCTCAAGAATACTGTCAGCCAGTGTTTCTTCTTTGGTGTTTATACCACAGTGAGTATTGCAGATGTGCAAGTTTTTTTTTTCCGCACCTGAGCTTTTTGTGGCCTTAGACCCCATAGCTGTTAGTATGAAGCTGTGTCAGCCAGCACAAGCCTGATTCAAGGGACATGGGCAGCCTGATATCTGATACTGCTCAGCAGATGCAACCTAAATCTACTGGAGCACATACATTGTTCACAGTACCATCCAGCTGTCCAGGACCAGTGAGGATGGAAACCCTCCAACTAGACCAGCTAGGTCACCCAAGCTCGATCACTTGCAAAGTTTAAATTACTTTCTTAAATAAGCAGTATGCTTTTTTTCAAAAAGAAAGTAAAGATTAACAGGAGCTGATGGATGCACAGAACTTCAGAAAGTCTCCTTCTTTTCTGCAAGCCAGAAAAATTAACGTAACACCAGATTTTCCAAACATTCTTATGATCACTTACAGGTTTTCACTAAGCAAAGCACTTGCCATGAGTTTAAAGTTAAGCATGTCTACATGTGTATGAAACTTGCAAATTGAGATCCTCAATTTCAAATAAATCTTGATGCCTGTTTATATATATGTACTTATTTTTGTAATTGGAGTGGTGGGCATTGTATAAAAAGAAATTGCTTTTCAAATTTTTAATACCCTCATTTTAAAGGTGAACATGAGTGACTCAAAGAACAACCAAGCAGCGAGGCTGGGACCTTTAAAACCCACCCTAGAAGGAAAACATCCAGTGAAATTCAGTGTGAAGCCCCTCATATCTTCTCCTGTTAGCTGTCACTGCCAGCTGCATTGGCTGTATGTTTACTGCTGACTGCAGTATGGAGCTGAATTATGCTGAGCCCTGTGACAGTCCCATCTCTCTATCCGCCTTGCTGGTTTAAGTCAGCCTCAAAGTTTCAAAGGAGTACTTTCAAGGACTCATGCACAGGATACCCATCAATATTTTGAGCTCCATCAGTGTCTATTTACCTACATTCAGTATAGGAATGACGGCTTGTGTCCATGATAAAGCACTGTTTGGTCTTAAGTCTGCATCTGAGTTGAATGCCAATTCTGAGCCCACTGCAGTTGTTCTCTACAACAAATAGTCCGGACCTGTGACAATCTAGCAACCTCTAGTTGGCCATTACTATAACTAAGCTATAAAATCCATCACAGCCTAAGTCAGCCTCTGGAGAGTGATGTCTCTGCTTCTTCTCTCTCATACAAAATACTATACAGAAAGCCAGAGTGACACAACACATCAAATATTGCCATGTCTCCTTTCTTGTCTTACTCTGAGAAAAAGCTGAATCTTCCTTGATGAATGCTTCCTTGCATAACATTAAGGAGTGTAGAATGGAACAGCACCTCCCTGCACAGCCCCTCTTCCCATCTCGCCTAAGAAAACAAATGACAGGTCCCTTTAGCATAGGTTTCTTTAGGTAATGACTTTTCTCCAAGAGATTTACTGCAGCAGCCTTGCAAGAGATTTGTAGCAGGCAGTCCTCCATCTGTAGTCTTACATCCTCACTGTGAGAGCCATAATTCTCCTAGAGTTAAATGACAGGAGATCATAATGGCTAATCATGTCATATGATGATACTGTCTCTACAGGAAGGATTGCACTTGGCTTTCTGTGTCTCCTTTGGGCAACACAAAACTTTCTTACAAAGCTGAAACAAATTACATTTTTCTGGTTGCTACTGTGACATCAGTTGGACACCCCACCCCCACGCAATGGCAGTGTCCCAGCTATTTTAAAGAACACCTTCTGAAGAGTGGATTTCTTGGGTGTTTGGATACTGGATATGGAACATTTCAACCACAGATTGCTAGCACGATTCTGGCTCAGGCTGCTAACTATGTAAATGTGTGACAGGTGTTTCACTTGCATGAAATTATCTATTCATACAGTTCTTCATGCACAGGTGTCCAACATCAGAATGAAGTCCAACAGGTATTAAATAGTGCAAAGCAACATGTTTTAATATAGAAAGGATATCTATTTTACTTTCATTATGGCATGAATGGACTACTGTAGGCACAAAGCATATGCTTAGAAAGCCATTTTGCCAACCCACCAAAATATTATTCTTCTGATAAGTCTTGAACATTTTTGATAGCCACCAACAGACAGGACCTCCACTGTATACCTCCGTCCTCTCACCAAAAAGTTACATCCCTAAGAGTACAATGGACCAAAATTTTGATTCAGAACTGGGGAAAGATTTCACCCTCTTGATTCATTCAAAAAAACTCTCTGCTGCTTTCTCTTTCCCTGGAGTCTCCCTTTCTTAAATTGAAACAGACCTCACACGACCAATTTATGGGGCTGCAGCACAAAGTAGAATCATAGCAGGTTTTTTGACTTTCCCAGTAAGTTCACTGAATTGACCTGTTCCTCTGTAGTCAGACAGGCAGCAAAAAGAAAATCTTAGCTTTAACTTGTGAGAGCTCAGACTTACTGAGCAATATGCAACTTTTCTTACTCGGAGATGAAAAAGGCTGCAAGAATCCTGCCATTCTAATTGCAAAGCAGGATCACTCGAATGCTTTTGCCATGACTGACTAAAATTCATAACTGACAGGATCTTCAGTGTACAAGCTGGAGTTTGTAAGATACAGCCTCAATTCTCTTCTTTGTAACTGGTGTCCTGTGTGACTTGACAAAACCACCCATGCCATAGTTCCCCAGCAGTAAAAAAGTGCAATGGCATGGTTGAACTTTTCAAGAAGACAATCAGTTTCAGGTGGATTCTGAGATATACAAAGTAACAGGGCCACAGGGCTCTGAGTGGGTCAGTGGCCTTTATCCCCACATTGCTCACAGAGACGGGCTGACATCCTATTTGCCACTTGTTTGCTGGAATGCCTTCTTGTGTTGTACTTTCGTTAGTATTCTGCTGAAATGAGCAGAATCGCTCCTAATCCTGCATTGATACATGTGTATGAAAGCTAACAGTTAGTTTGTTCACTGGGCACGTTATGGAGGGAATATGTGTGATTCTGTATTTAAATAGATTAAAAAAAACCCACAAAACAAAACAGGAATATTGAGGCTAAGCACACAGAATAGGATTTTTAAAAATGCAGAGTGGTTGCCAAGCATTCATAGCTGCAGATTTATTCGTAGGTGGAAGAAGTCAGCAGAATGATAATAAGCTGAGTTTGTCCATTAGAAGAGGGAGGCAAACACACGGACTGTAACAATGCTTTGATGGTGCAATACTCAATTTTTAGTCTGCATGATGCAACTCTTCCCTTTTATTAACAGCAAGGCCAGGTTTGGGCCGCCTCTTGATTGAGCGGTTAGCCCAGTACCGAGCCTGTTTGAAAGCTCCATCCCGAAACTCATACTTAAGAACATATCCAAATGGTCTGAATTTTATCTACTGTTATTTTAAAGGTATTTCTCTCATTAATATGGAACAAAAGCTATAGATTGTTTTGTACCTTGGAAAATCCTTAGGTGTTTAAATATGGGTGCCTAAGGTCAGGATCCTACACCTGGTGAGAAAAGGTAAATAATATCACACAATTCATGCTTTCTGGAATGTTTCCTTATCTTTTTTTTTTGTCCTCCCCATACTTCCCAGAGTAGAAGCAGTCTGAATACAACCTCCAGTTTACTCAAGTACTAAAGGCATTTTTATCAGTTTAGGGCCTTCTCTCTGTTGCTGTCTCCCTTTCTCAGTATCAGATGGTACTTCAAAAACCCTAACCTGTCATTCTGAGTCTCACAATGAAATGAAAATATGGATAAAGCTCATCCTTCTTGGCTAAGGGGAGAAGGGCAGACTCAAAAACTGTTATAGAACAAAAGCTAGATTCTTATAACACTAAATCTGGGCAGTCAGATTTGCACTTTAGCAGCTTGTGATGTAACCATGCCTTAGAGCAGATTACAGTCAGCTTCAGAAAGGAATCCATAGAGCACAATTAAAAAAATGCACTTAGGCATATGCTTAAAGTTCAACTTACGTATTACTGAATTAAGATTCAGCAATTCCCATTTCAGTCCCTTCCAGTTTCTTCCCGAAATACTGATCTGAATAAATATAAAAGCAAGTACAATCATGAATAAACAAGAACCTTTTAACTTTTCCTCTCCTTTGTGTGACTGGCCAAACAAAGCACAGTTAAACTAATGAAAGCCAGACACCTACAGCTGCTGCTATTACCACATCCCTGTCAAAAACGCAACTAATTTCCTCGGGCCAGAAGTGAAGAGAAGGGCAATTACTCTGGAGATTATTTCTAGCACTTACATTTTTCCAAATACTTTCTACAGTTGTCACATACTTACACTAAACCCCAGTTACCTATGCTACAGCTGGTATGTCTTTACAAGCTTTTCCATAAAGGCTCCCCCAGCCAATGAAGGACTGGCATTTTTTAATCACTATAAAGCTACCATTCCCCCTACGCAGCTGCGGAAAGCTTCTGATTATTGACTAGAATGCCTTTTTGGTTTTTTTTTTAAGTCTACAAATTTGGGGTCAGAGACTGTTTTAATCCATTACTATCTTCTGATAATTGTGCTGAATGTGTTTCGTCTAGATGCAAAAAGTAGGAGGCAGTATTTAATTTCCATGACAACACTTTGAGGTCCTAAATGAAACTATTGAAATGAAAGTCCGAAATGAAAGGACTATTTCAAAAAATTGAATTTGGTCTATTTAACAGACTGACTAAATCACATCTGTGGCACAGACATCATGCTGTTGTTACCCAAGCAAACGAAAAAGACAAACACTGGGACAAAAGTCAATTTTATAAATGGCAAAACTGAGGAATAGAGGAACTGAAGTGACATGTCCAAAGTTACACAAGAATTGACTATGGATTTCTTGTTATCTATTCCTGTGTCAATCACAAAAGAAACATGCCTCCTAGAGAGTGTTCCTGCAAAACAGTTCTTTGATGGTCACACCTTTGAATACAACAGAAACATTTGGATAGAATGAGGTGGAACAATGAGAAATAATGGCAATGTACATGTAAGTGGTAAAAAGGTATTTTAACTAGGTGTTAGAAAATATGAAAATTGTGTGAAGTGATGTTACTTGCCATTAAACTGAGAAGAGCTAAAAAAAAAAGTATGATTCACAGTTCACCCACATGCCAGTTTTTGTTCTATTTCAGAAGTCTTAACAAGACTTCTTCTCTAGTCACAAGCTCTTTTGCCTCATTCTGCCTGCCAAAGGATCATTTTAATCTTAAGTCATCGCAATCTTATTTCTAGTAATGGATATTCTACTATATTGATAGAATTAAACCTGCTACAGAGTTAAGATTCAGCAAAAAAATACTTTAACTTAGAGCATCACTTAATACGTTTAGGCCATGTTCAAACACAACTGCTGGGCCAGTAAACTTACCTGTAGAGGGATTGCCAGTTTCCAAAGAGAACTCTCTTTCATTCTGAGGACAGCTGTTGCCTTTGTTGCCATTAATGACAAGATGCAGCCATGCAGTGACTTTACTGATTCAGAAGCTCTGAGGCATTTGTTGCTACCTGCATGGCTTAGGGACATGTCCCAGCCTACAGTTGCAAGACTGAACTTGCACCAGTTAGCTGTGCAGCAAGCATCATCCTGATGTGGTTTATGAAACCAGTTTTTTGCAGTTACCGAGGCATATACCTCAAAAGCGTGACACCTCCATTCGTGTCTCTGGGAAGGCTACAAAGCTTGCCAAAACCAGCTGCAAAAATGTGGCAATCAATTGTGAATCCAGGGGACAGATTCACATCTCTTGCAATCACTCAAGGCTACCATTTCAGATGATTGGGTACTCTGCACGTTGCACCAACAGTAAAAGCTAGTCTGGAAAATGGGATAAACCACACTAAAGGCAGTATAAGACACAGGCCTGCCGGGCTGTGGATTTCTCAAGTGCCTCCCACCAGTAAGCAGAGGCACCTCAAGTCCTCTCTCACGCCTGCAAGTACTACAGGGCCACGCAAGCTGGCCAAGAGCCACAGCTCTCTTCTCCCTTTCAGGTAGTAGTAGCCACTGTGAAACCGCCCTGACTGGAGCACGGCTTCCCCACGCAGCTATCCCTCATGCTGTCCCTGCACTGGGCAGCGCCCCCTCCTCCGGGGGGCCGAGAGGAAAAAGAGGGAGGAACGTCTGGCCATGCCCAGCTCCGGAAAGGCGGCAGCCAGGGCCGCCGGGCCGAGCCAGG
>NW_008794266.1:475913-530556 GCF_000699145.1 Aptenodytes forsteri
TGGCTGTGCACCCGCTTGTACCCCCCATAGCCGCGCTCTCCGGTGGCCGTGCATCCCCTTTTACGCCTCATAGCCCTGCTCTCCCATGGCTGTGCACCACTTTGCTCCCTCCCACCACCATAGCCCTGCTCTCCTATGGCCGTGCATCCCCTGGCTACACCTGTAGCCGTGCTCTCCCATGGCTGCGCACTTGCTTGCATCCCCTGTAACGATACTCTCCCATGGCTGTGAACCCCTTGCTTTCCTTTCCCCCTTCACGCCCTGCCAACAGCTCTGCTCTCCCATGGCTGTGAACCCCCTGCTCTTCCCTCCCATAGTCCTGCTCTCTCATGGCAGTGACCCCCTTTACACCGCCCCCTCCCAAGCCTTGATGCACGTAACTGTGCAGCGTTTTGCTCCCCTCTGTAGCTCTGCTCTTGCCCCTTATGGCTGTGCACCCCCTTGTTCACCCCCCGTAGCCTTACTGCCACCGTGCTATGCACTTCCACCCTCTGCATTGCTCTGCACACTGTTCTGTGTGCTGCTTCCCCCCGTGGATCAGCATCATCTTGCCCCTTCTCCCCCCAGCTCTGCTATGGCTTTACAATCTTTGCCATACCTTGCTCCGGTCCCCTGCCATGGCTGCAGCTGAATACCTGCAGCTCTCCCCTGCCATCCCCATACTGCGTTGCATCCCCTGTCCTATGGCTCCGCACTCCCTCCTCCCCTCTGCCATGCCTCGATGCACCCCCCTACATAGCTCTGCACTTCTTCCTCTTCCCTGCAGCTTTTTCTTTGGGGTCCCTACTGCCCCACCCCAGAGAGAGGAGCCATCTCATGGGAGGAAACTTTCCAAGTCCAGGGCCTCCCCCAGGTCCACTGCCTCTGGAAAGGGAGACGGTCCTAATCCCAGCCCTCTTCCCCACTCCATGACCAAGGGTTCAGGTGCCTCCCTGCATCCTTTTCCCTGTGTGTGACTGGCCCCATGCACATCTCTTATTTCTGAGCTCGGTTTTTCTTTCTTTCCCCTCCCCCCTTGCTCTGCTTTGCCCTTACTGACTCCTTTTTTTTCCTCCAGAGTGGTGCTGCCAAGCAAGGCACAATCGGGAGCTCCACCCAGTGCTCCAGTTTGCGGCTCTGCTTCCCATTTTAACTTTCCCTTTGAACAACACAACCAGGGCTGTACTGTTTTTCGCTTGGCTCCTTTCTGAAGGCTGTAGGACGAGCGATCATGACTAACGCTATGGCTGTGCTTTGCTTGCCTGTAAATGTTCGTTTCCTTTGGCTGTGTCACTTGCGGTGGCTGAATCCAGCTTCCAGCAGACTGCTTATGTGGGAAAAGTCCATCTCTGCTGTCCCAGATGACTCATCACAGAGATGAGTTTTTGTAGCTCATCCGTTCAGGCAGGCTATTTTTTTTTTTTTTTTAACAAGGGCTCTGTCCTTCCAATGCAAAACACTGCAGAGAGCTGTCCAGTTGCAATAGGGGACATCCTTTCCGTACAGCAAATTTTGCTGCAAAGAGGAAGGCAATCAGCTTTATGGTGCATGAAGAAATGGTTTTGAATTTCAGAGAGGGAGATATATGCCAAACGTTAGGGGAAGATTTTAAAATTGTTTGGTCTCTGCAGTAGGCTGCCAGCGGAGATTGTGGAGTCTGTATTGTTTGAGGTTTGCTAAAAAACATGTTAGATAAACATCTGTCGGGAGTGGCTTAAGGAAAGCTGATACAGACTTGGAGCACTGAGAGTGAAGTTGATGTTTTGAAGTAATGTTTTGAAGTCTTTTCCAACCTTATTTTCTGTGATTCCTACTGATTGCTTTTCTTAAGTGTTTAATAGGCCCTTTCTTATGAATAGGCCCTTCTTCTTTATGAATTTGAATTACTGTTCGCTGTTATTTTCTTAAATGAAAATGCAGGCTTATTTGTGGGTAACATTAGACCAAAAGCAGAAGAAATAGAGGATCAGATGGTTTAAATATCTGGCTTGTTCATAGGTTTCAACTAACTGATTTTCTTTTTCAGTGATATTTGTGTTCCACTGTCAGGGTGCATGATGTTAATAGTACACTACTGAACCTTTCATTTGCTTTCCTTATGTGTGGCAAGATATGGTACAGTAATTGAGCTTTGTATCCCATATATGTAACTGAAGTGTAAAGAATGGTTGTTTATTTAATTCCTTAGCCATGAGCAATTGTGTGTCTCCTCAGGAAATCCAAATCAAAGGCTAGTTGCTGAATATTTTATCAGCAACAATTTCGTCTGGTATGTCGTTTGCAGAAACCTTGCTGCCAAAAATACAGCATTACATTAGAGCCTAATGTCTGTCTTATCCTCCCTTTTATCATTAACAATAAATGCTGCGTTCCTCATCTACCACTGTCTTTATACTTCCCCCTCTGTTATTTCCTCTTAAGCTTTCCTTGAGCAGGGGTCCATCAGATGTTCCTTCATGCTGCCTCACTTACTTCTTGCTTCTCCCTGTGTAGCTTCATCTTAGTCTGACATACAGTCTCTCTTATCATGGACTCCTCACCCTCATTCCTTACGACTTTGGTTTTCAAGTTGATTTCTCATTAAGTTTATTTTTCAGCTCTCTAGCCTATTTGATCTTCATATGCTAATCCCCATTTCTGTTTCTGAGAGAAGTGATTACTTCTGTTTTCATTTTGCCAGCCATTTTATCTGATTACTGCATCTCCAAGTCCCTTTCTCATGACTGCCACCTCCTCATCTCATTTATGATAATGCACCTACCTGTGACTGGTTGTTGAACCAGGCAGATTTCTTTGACATCTTCTTCCTAACTCTTACTTCATACTCAATTATCTTTTTTTTTTCCTGAATGCATTTCCCAGTTCCTTTGCTTTGCAGGCTGTCTAGAGCTCTGCCTTAGGTTTTTCCCTGTATCTCTTCCCCTGCAGAATCTAAAGGTTTCCAAAGAAAAACTGATTAGAATTGGCATGTTTACCTTTGCTCAGTGCTCTTGCCTGCTGCTTACAGTGATGGATTCTCATGTTTGCTCTCTGCTTTTTCTGCCTTTAACTGCTTAGCCTGACCCCAAAGCCCCATTCATTCAATTTTTGTTTTAATTCCAAATTTCTGCTTTTTACCTCTTGCTGCCATCTTATTCCCTTCCTAATTTTATTCTGAGTTACTATCCTCCATCCTTAAACCTGACAGTCAGCTCTAGTCTTCTTCCCTTTTTTCCAAACTCCTGGAACAGAAAAATTTATGTTTGTTGTCGTACATTCTCTCCTCTTTCTTTGTACTAAATTCATTCCAATCCAGGTTCTGTGCTCTGCTGAAATTGCCTTCATTAAGATCTCCACAGGCTCCTTCGGGCCAAGTTGCAAGTTTTCCCCTCCTTTCTTACCCTCCTTGATCTCTGCTGCTTTCGATACTATCTGTAATCCTTCACCACTTGATGTCTTATTTTCCCTGGGCTTCTGTAATACTGTCCTCTTGTTATTCTTCACTGCCTTCTACTCTCTGATTATTATTTCTTCTCCTCTACTGCTGTCTGTGCAGGTATTTCCAGTCTTTCTTCCCCCTTTCGTTAACTTACCTCCTATTCTACCAAATTTTTCAACTTGAACTGCTATGAGTGATGTTAACTTAAACTTAACACAACCATACCAGGCTTTCTTCCGGGTGTATTCATTCTTTTCTGTTATTCCACTGCTGTTTTACCTGTTGAGGTGCTTCAATCTGGAATACTTCTTTCCAGTGTATTTTTTTTTCCTTTTTGGTCTTACTCCATGCTTGCACGAAGTTCTTTCACTTCCCCTGGTATAGTACCTTCTGTGGTCTGCACTTGTTCCTTATCATCACAACCAGAGTTCTTGTTTATCTTTGTTCCTTTTCAGCATTACAACTGTCGTCCTCTTTGTTTCTTTAGCGGCTCATGCTATTCTCTACTTATTTAGGTGGACTTAGCTGTATTTTTTTGTGCTTGCTGTCTCTTGACTCTCACCATCGTCAAACTTGAGCTCATCAGGAAAACCTTGTGCAATGTCAGCTACACCTTACAGTTGTTGTCTTAGAGCAGTCTATGTACTTTTCATTAATTATCATGACCAGATCCTCCTAGCACTTCTTCGAACTGTAGTTGTTTGGCCAAAGTGTGCTGGCCTATATGAGACGGAAACCTTGTAAAGGATAAGAGAAAAAACCCGTACCTCTGTGTATCTCCTGTCTTGCAGTGCTTTTGGTTGTCAAGACCTTCATGTGGTTTCGGGCCACTATCCTCCTTTGCCATATCTTTAACATGAGCTTCTCAGATGGGCAATTCTGTCTAGGTGCATCTCTTTCAGCATGGATCTGCTGTGCAACAAATCTTAAAAAGTTTTTACTCATTTTTGATACAGGTGGTTTTTTTGTTGTGCTGTTTTGGAATTGATCTTCTCTTCCTAAACGTTGGGATCTTTTGAGCAAATGGTGCTGAAGCTCTGAGTTGATAAAATAATCAAATGTCTTTCAAATCTTTAGTTTCATTAAAAAAAAAAAAAAAAAGAACCTGCAGTCGAGTGGCAATGCTCTCTTCCCTTCCTTTTAATTCTTCTCCTTCATCAGTGGTATTTTCTGCTATCTCACAGCATTAGTCCATTATAAAACTGGATTTGCAGGAGATAACTGTTGGCGTTCATTGCTCCCGTCTCACCATAACTGTCAGGTTGTGCTGTAAATCTGTTTGACTGAAATAATCTGTACAGGTTTTGGGGGTTTTTTGGTGTGGGTTTTTTTTTTAAGCAAGCAAACTTACTTTACAGTGTAACTCAGATTGCTCCACTGATCTGGTTTATAGCACAGCTCCACGGTTTGCATTGTTATATCTGAGGGGACAGAAATTTGTAGTTCATGAAAGGGAACAAGCTGTGGGGAGAAGTGAACCTTAAACTGCTTTCTCTTGGAGTAGCTGTGATACAGAATCCATTCTCCCTTCCTGCTCTTCTGCAGCTGAATTGAAGTGGGTGATTGTGGTTAAAAGGCATTTGCTTTGGCAAGGTGTTATAGGAAACAGGACAACTTACTGAGGTCTTTGTGTTGGGACTAGGAAATACTGTGTGTGTTTGTTTATTTTATTCTTACAGCTTTGTATGTTAGTGGCTTAATCTAAGATGTGTGTGAGAGAAGCTTGAAATCTTGCTGGAAATTGGAGGCATGGCTGGGACAAACAAAGCACATGTTATTCTTGGTGGTTTTAGCGGTGGCCTTGGTTTTTACAAGACTAAAAGGACTTCCCATTATGAGAGGAGATGAAGACAGATCATCCATTAACTTTCCCTTAAGCATCTGCTGTCAAAGCAACACAGAATAAATCTGGAGTTCCTAACTTTTAAAAAAATTTTGTAGTTCTGATGAAATGTCTCTTCTGAGCTGTTATGGACAATACAGATCATTAATTGTACTTCAGTCATATCTTCAGTTGTCAGAGGTTCTTGCAGGCAAATGTCTGAATATAGGGGGCATCAAAACATGCCTGTTTCATTGTGGGCATGGGTACGATCATGGAAGACGACCAGCTGAATAACCATGTTGATGGGCAGAAACAGAATGAGTTGTGAATTCTACTTCCAGGAGCGAGGAAGCTTGACTTCCCTTTCAGCACATCGACAGTAGATGAAGCTTCTGTTCTAGCCTCTGGCAAGCAGATACAGTATGAAGGATGAAGCGTACAAGCAGGATCCAAGAACAGTGCTAATGAGTCAGGCATCTCATGAAGTTGTTGACTACTTTTCTGTATTCCTGGTCTGTGAGCTCTGTTCATTTCCTGTGAAGCATGAGGTGTCCTTTTACAAATGCCGTCACAAGCAACTGCACAGCCTGTGCAAATAATTCCTTTTGATCTTAATGTAGAAAGAAATATTTCAACTACATAGATACTTGTAAGTACTCTTTCAAATTTATTGAGTTTTTCCCCTGAGGATTAGCTCCTTCTGAAGTTTAGACTATCTTTTAGTTGTATCACATCTTAAAAGTTTTAAATAGCATCTTATTTCCTTTACTTTGTCAGGTAACTCAAAGATTGACTTTTTTTTTGAATGCTTCAAGCAATGATAGTTTGGATTAAGGACAAGCATGGGACATTGTGTCCTTACAAGACGTTTTTTTTTGTAAAGTGAAAACAGTTTGGAAAAGATTGATTATCTTTCATTGTTAATAGTGAATGGCAAATCCAGAGCTTATGTTACTGTAATCTAATTGGCACGTGGAATGCTGTCAGCCATCAGACTTTTAGGTTAGTAATTGTGAGGGTATATTGAGTATCAGCCAACCGACTGCTTTTATTTTTCATTATGAAGAAATGATAATGTTTGTTATGTAGTGAAATTGTCAACTGTCTTTATGCTGTTTACCCTAAAGGTGAGCTTTGCACTACCTGTGCATGCCTTTTTCTCCTTTGGGCTGACTATAATTTTTGTTCCTTTGAACTTATCTCAGTGGTTTCTTGTGTGAAAATCAAAACTTGCAAACCAACTTGACAGAAACTGTCTTCGTTATTTTGTATTTGAATCTTTCTCACTTGAAGGAGCTGTTGGAAAATTGTGTAAATCTTATGCTTTGCTTCTAAAAAACGGTTATGCAGTGTTGCCAGGTGACTTCTACCCACTGACTAAACTGATTGCTAGTTTCTACCTCTGTTTGATGAAACTATACTGACACCTTTTTTGTGTATAAATTTTAGAGAACAAGTCTGTGTTGGTGAATATATAATAGGGTTCCTTTATGTTTTCCAGCCACTTTAAAGTTTCACTGATTTATGCAATAAATAAATTTCATTGCATTGATTGGTCTCCTAGGCCCTCTCTTTTTTTTTTTTTTTTTTTTTTTAATCTTCTAGGTAAGCAAATTTCTAATGTGGAATAAAAGTGTACAATTGTATGACAACAGCCTCAAGAACATATGTGTTCATATTTAAGAAGAGCGAAGAGTCAACTTCATTTTGAAGTTCAGCTTTGCAGTCCTAAGATTAATTTTCTCTGCTTCAGTATGATTTTAACACCCAGTGTGCAATGCACTCAAGAATAGGAGATGATTGCAGTATATAGGAAAGCTGAGATTCCATGCTGCATTTTGAAGTGCTAGGTTCTAGCTGTCACTATTTTAACCAGTAATATTGCTAGAATATAGTGGAGGGTCATGGTGAGCAGAACATGGTGACTTGTGCCTGATACCCTCTCTTAATAAATGTGATGTAGTTAAGCAGCTGTTTACAGCAGAAATGAACTCTGTCCTGTTTTGTTTTTGTTTTAAATTGCAACCACTCTTGCTGCTCTGCAGATACGTTATTTGACTGAGGAAGAGACCTCTGAATGTCGTCTAGAGATCCGTAGAAACAAAACAGGAAACCCATTAAAGTGTTTTGTTCAAGGTCATGATAACCATGTCCTGGGAATGCTTTGTCAGACTCCCCCTAGTCTGCTATGAAAAACTGCAAAATAATTGCCTACTTATAAGGAAGTATGCTTATGTAATATGCTAAAGGCTTGACACATTATTTCCCTTTACATTCTCCTCCCACCCTTTGTTCCATAAATCAGATAGAGCCTTCTTAGCGTTGGTTCCTGTTAATCTAATACGCTTTCAATGTCCTCGAGCACTGCCCTCTTATTGTAATCCTGAGTGGTTTTCCTTCTTGTTATGCCAGTATTTTGGTCCTGTAAGTCAGGATTTTGTATTTAAGAAGCTAAGTAAGTTTCCTCCCCCCCTCCCCCTCCCCCAATGTAAGCTTAAATTTTTTCTGATCTCTGTTAGAGGAAACGGAGAAAAAAGGTTCTGACAAGTTTTTATGGTGCTGATGACATCCTTTAAATGTAACTGGATATGGCTATTGGCTTCTCAATTTCCAACATAGCTCTGTCTTTTGGCTTTCGTACACAGTGATATGGAAGAACCCACGTCGCCAATGTATGCAGCAGTTAGTTCATAGTGTTCAGTGTAGTGCCCCAAGGCACGTGTTTGTGTTGACACGTCGTAAATACGAGCCTCTAACCTCACAGAACCCTCTGCCAAGTAGCCCTTTGCCTTTGAATGGTAGGAAGTTCTTCTGCAAGGATTGTAAATGCAATACAAATTTACAGGATTTTATGATTTTCAATTGACAAACCCATTTGAATGTAGGATGCATTTTGAAAGATTACTTAGCGAACTGCTATGAATGTCTCTAGTAAGTGGCAATGTCATTATTTTTCACAGCAGTACTGTGCAGGCCACGAGCTCTTAAAGAGCTGTGATGTTTTTGGTCTAGAATTTGGCTTTAGACACTTCAAAAGGGTGAAAAAGTTCTTTTTGAGAAGATTACTCATCACACACGAAGAGAGTGCAAAGAACAGGGGCAGTGTTTTCTATGGAATGTCCATCTTCTGTGGAGACCACTAATTGGGGAGTTCTGCTATGGTTTTTTTTTCTTCTGCTAATGTCATGTATTGTAGTTGGAAAATGTTTTACTAGTCCAAAATTTGAAAATATTTTGTAACGTGGGACTTGTCGTCTCGAAGTAAGAATAAAATCTGAGGATCTGTTAAACAGGTTGATGTACAAGTAGAAAATGCAATGTGATGAAGTAACTTGGTAGGCGCAAAGTATCTTCAAAAGTGAACTGTTGTTTTGGTTTTTTTCCATGACTGCTTTTTATTAATGATTAAGAACTGTGGAAGTACCAAACATGCATTGAAATTGATATTTTAATCCCCTGAAAAATATTACTGTGATATTTGTAAAGCATCCTTATTTCTTGCTGCTTTCAAATCAGTACTTAACAATGTGTAATGAAGAAAAGAAACAATGACTAAATACTTTGAGGGTTAAAAACTGGGCTTTTGTCTGCAGATGGCCTTATTTCTAAACTTCAAAACCTCAGCAGGTGTGCTGATCATGTCAGCCCTTTATTTAATCAGCTGTGTTATGTTTCAAGATAAATATTTAAGTTGTAGACTGAGGTCGAAGCATGTAATAAAGGAGTTTTAGAAGCAATGTTTGATATGAGTTGACTGAAAAGATGATATACAACACAGCATATGTCAGATTCATGAGTGAAGTCTCCATGTATGAGTTTTCAGGGTAAACATCTTTATATTACACCATCAATAATGTTGTCAGTGCTGTCTTACGTACTCTCAATTTTGTTTACATTATGTTGAAAACTCATAAATGCTGTGTGTGGAGTATGAGAACATTAGTGAAGTAGCACGTGTGGACATACTGAATTGATGGTACGCTTAGTCTCTGAAGAGAAGCAAAGTATAAATTCATTACCCTTTGGTGGATAACTTTAAAGCAGTATTACCCCATCAGAATCCTAGCAGGAACTCTTGAGTTTCGTACTTCTAAAGACCAGGTGCATCTTTTCAGTGGACAAGGCATCGGAGAACAAGTGGTGAATGTGGAGTTGTTAGGCAAATAAGGACGTGGGTGCTTATATGTAAAGTACTGGCATGTGGCTCTCGGTAAAATCCAAAAGCGTGACTAACGTCTGCTTTGCAGTATATTGAAAAATAACGCATTTTGGAATGCGATTGAAGCAGAAATTCCACAAAAATGGGCGTTAGACACCACCATGATTTGCATGTTCTGTAATGCAGTCCCTTTTGGAATTGCCCAGAGGTGTTCAGGCTTGTTATCCAGAGGACAGTGTCATCATGGAGGGCACTTGCAGGAATCATTGTATTGTTTTCCTTTCTTTCTAAAAACGACTGCCACTTGTAGCTCTAATAGTATTACAGTGATAAGCTCACTTGCCCCTGGAAGTGGGAGACCTACCTTTAGTTCTGTAAGTCTGGGGGAATTCAAGCCTCCACCTGCCAGGAGAATGCTGTTATCGGCAGACTCTTTGGGGTAGGAGCAATGCTGCTCTTCCCCAGAGGTAGACCCAGGACAAGTCTACACTAAGATTTTTTTGTGCGTGTGTGTTTATGGAGATATTTTTATTGATACAGCGTGGTTCATTCTTCCAGGGAACTGGTATAGTTTAGTAGAGTAAAAGTCTGGGTTTGCTGGTGCGTGTTCCTCCTCTAGTAATGGAGGCAATGATTTGCTGTATAATAAATCAAATTTATTGTGAACCTGAGAGAATCATCTGAATTTCTGGTAAAATGCAGTAAGCTACTGCTTGGTGCTTTATCTGAACACCTGTAGGTCATACACAGAAGTCTGTAGGTAATGGTGAACATTTTAACTAGGGCAACTTTGTGCAGTGTTCTTAGGCTTTACGGTGCAGACTAAGGGGTTTCTGTAAAAAAAAAAAAGGTAAGATAGTTGATGAAGTCATGAACTAAACATAGTTTTAACACGCCAAGACTTTGCTTTGGACGCTTAAACAGAGTGCATTCACCACATGAAGATTTTATATAGAGAGCTAGTTTACTTGGATTGCTACTTTTGTTCTCAGAAGTGTACTTGTGTGGGGAAGTGAGTGTGTTTTTTTGGGGGTTTAGGTTTTTTGGGCTTTTTTAGGAACAGTGTCATCCAATCTTCAGAGTAATAGAAGATCCTAGAATAATTACGACTTCATTCTCCCTAGAGGTAACAATCACAGACCTTCATATTGGCATTGTCAGGGACTCTAGGCTCTGTTTATTTGTGAAGGTATTAGAAAATGTCTGTGTCTTTTCCCTCCCTCTCAGTATTCCTTTGTGCAGTGCCTTTGACAGGTTAAAAGTTGCCTAATGTTTTTGTTTGAGAATATGAAACAACTTGCTAGATTTTAATTTTATATTCT
Source organism: Aptenodytes forsteri (assembly GCF_000699145.1). NCBI lineage: Eukaryota > Metazoa > Chordata > Aves > Sphenisciformes > Spheniscidae > Aptenodytes > Aptenodytes forsteri. Next base: position 486,617 of record NW_008794266.1, read on the forward strand.
GATGTTTTACACGCTTGTTCAGATCAGTCATTATCTACTAAGTTGGCTTTGTATGCAGAGAAATGCTGTATTTCATGAAGTAGTTACTGATTCATGTTTATAGGGAGACACACTTAGTCTACGCCTGTAATTGGTATCATGTATGTTTGAACCACTTTGTGGTCAAAATGTAGTTCAGATGCAGCATACTGGTCATCTTATTCACTGCAATTTAACATTCATAATGAAAGAAGAGGAATGGCTGGTAACTTCATTTGATGTCACAATGGCTGCAGCTGCTTATGGAATAGAGGACTTGGTTTTAGGCTTCAAGTTAGAGTGATCTAGAAATGTCCTAAACTATTAATGCTTGGGATCAGGACTTGCTTCCTCTTCCTCTTTAGGCTCTAGAATTAAGATCTGTTCAGAGGTGGAAGAAGTTTCACTAGGACGATATACAGTCGCTGCTAGTTCTTCTCTTAAACAGCTGAATAGTGTAGAAAGGTGTGCCATGTCTGGACAGAAAAATGCCATGCTCTCTGATAAACTGGAGAATTACATTCTTGCATTGGAAACATTTTGGTAAACTAGTAAATTATGGCTCCTCTTTTTCGTATGACGTATGCTTCATGGTAAAGGCCAGCATGTGATTGGGACTGTTCTTCAGCTTGTAAAGATACGTAAAATGAGTAAAGAATCAGCTCCTTAAACGGTTATTAGGAAATGCTGACGAATGTTTCAAGAACTGCCTTTTTTTTTTTTGGCAAGGTGGGGATGTTTCAATAGCATGTGAAATTGTAGTTTTAAACTTAGCTTGCAGGACAACTTCTGGACTGGATGACTTCTTGGTAGCAACCTCTTTAACCTGGCTTGCCCGTTTCCCAAGGAGAACTCAAGAGTGGACCATGCCTTACGTGTCATTTTGTGGTGTGCACAGTACTGCAAATGGACCCACCAATTCTGAAGCATTGAACTTGCATTGTAGGTGTAAAATGGGTGTCTAACGTACTCACTGTGCTATTGGAGTAAACTTAATGCTATTCATACAATCAGTTGAATCTCTGGCACTTCATGAAAACCAGCCTTCCTTCTAGGAAAGGTAGGTTCTGCAGGACTCAGTGGCAGTTTCCCACAAAAGATCCCAATCAGGATGAGTATCTTTTTTTGCCTCTAAGCACTGTTTATTAATGCTACGTGCACGCCATGGCTGTTTGTCTCCTATGTAGACGGATAGCTACACAGCTATTTCTGAATTCCTTGATTTACATATACAAACAGCAGTCATTTCTATTTACTCTCCTGTATTGAGCTACAGTCGCATATACTCTGAATCCGGATGTTGCATCAAGGTGATAAAACAACAGAGAATTGAAAGGGGATGTAGGTAGATGAATGTGGTTCTTAGGATGGGGGTTTATAACAAATTATCTTAAACTGCCACGTCAGTAATAATATCCCTGAGGATTTTTAAAAGTACAATAAAAACTATCCTTTCATTTAAAAAGAAAAAAACCTGAAATACTTGCAACCCAAAATTTTCAGTATCTTCTTATCATTACTGAAACTGGTTAGACATGATAACAAGGAATATTCCAAGTTTTTCTACAGTGACACTGCAGAGCAAACAAACCTAAATTAATTAAAGCTATTTCAAAAGTTAACTTATGTAATCCTTCTGTAGTAATTTACGTCAGTAATATATCCCTGAGGATTTTTAAAAGTACAATAAAAACTATCCTTTCATTTAAAAAGAAAAAAACCTGAAATACTTGCAACCCAAAATTTTCAGTATCTTCTTATCATTACTGAAACTGGTTAGACATGATAACAAGGAATATTCCAAGTTTTTCTACAGTGACACTGCAGAGCAAACAAACCTAAATTAATTAAAGCTATTTCAAAAGTTAACTTATGTAATCCTTCTGTAGTAATTTAAACTGCTGGCAACTTACATTTAGAAAAAATAAAAATCTTTGGCACAGATTACACACAGTTCATTCCTTCAAGAAACTACTTGTTCCCCCCAAATAGTTCTTAAAAATCATTGATCCAACTTAGCTAACTGCTAACTTGGCAGTGATAGCTAATTCAACAGTGATAGTTGATTCAAAGATTCAATTGCGTTCCTGTGAGCCTAATGAAAGATTGAGGTCAAACTGTTGCTGCAGAGAAGGCGGCTGTAACAAAAGCTGAGTTATTCTTAAATGTTAGAAAACCTAAATGAGAAGGAAAAAAAGAGGATCAGGAATTGTTTCCACTGCATGAACTATAATCAGAACTTTTCCTTTGTTGGGTATCAGAGGATCTGATTGTACTGTGCAGAAAGACCAGAGGAAATAAATCTTAACTAGTTCCATGGCTTCTAGAACTATCACTTTGGTTTTTGCCTGGGTTTTGTGCTTAAAAAACAAACCTATGTCCCACTGAAAAGAATAGTCACAGACACCATTTTGAGGAACAAACAGGAGCTCAGATATTCATGCATACCATTGTTTGTATCTGACAGCCTAACACAACAGTTCTGTGAAAGGAAGATGCGTCCTAAATTTTCTTAAATTTTGTAAATGATCTTAGGGAGGAAATCTTTTTAAAGGGCATGCAGTTGCTGTCATGGTTGAGACATTAAAAACTTGGAAGGTGGATGTAATATAGAAGGGAGACTAAGGGCCAGAAGAGGTTAAAAATTCAGTGTGCAGTGGTGAGGGGAGAGTAGTGGATGGATTTATTTTGTGAATTTATCCAGTCTTTAAGGAAAGGTCAAATAATGAATGAATGTAAATGGTGAAAGCAGCGGTGAAGTTTCCATACACTAGGTCTGTGTCTGGCAGTACTGTAACCCACCAGTTGAACCAACAGAAGTTTCAGAAATCATTAAGTGGTCTGAAAAGTCACATCCTTAAAGCATGGTATGAACTGCTAAGGGGGGAATGGGCCAAATGCTGAAGTGCCTGAGTATGCTAGGATCTGAAAAAACTTCGTAATTCTAGGCCTGATTGTTTAGGTGGGTGAATCAAAATGCCATGTCTTGTATTCAGTATTCAACAGAAAAAAAGTGGCCATTCCTAAGCGTAGAAAATATGAAAGCCTTTTCTCAATGTTTGCAAATGGAAAACTCGATGTTTTGCAGCATCTTCATCTTGTGTTAGAACCAGGTTGAAAGAAAAAAGGAAACTAAACCAAAAGAATTTGCTGCTTTTTAAGAGGGAATGTCGAAATTATTTGTGTGCATCTCATTTAAAAACTATTTCAACTTTTCTGTCTTATTTTCTGTTATTTTTTACTTGAAATGGAACTGATTTAAACCAAATGCTGAAGTAGAAGAATATTGGGTGACTATGTTTCATCTGCATGTAGGGTTTTATCTAGCATTACTTACAAGTAGGGGTAATGAACAATTTGTCATGGATGTGGACCTTCCAGGAGTTCGGAGCACCTGCACTTGGAAGCCTTCTCTTGAGCCAGAACGGTATAGCTCATGTAACTGGTGTCTCGTGAAGTTTAACTCGGTTTGGCTTTGCTGGCTGTGGACATTGCTTAAAAATTTTGTCTTCTGTTGGCTTTCTTAACACTGTGTATGGTAGTCCTGGAGTTAGATTAGCAGTTTGGAAGACTTCCTCATGACTAGGGAATCTTCCTATAGGATTTTGATGGGGCGTCCTTCATCCTGGGTCTGTTCTGAGACTTGTTTTGGGCTGAAAAATGTGAGGGTTGTATTTTCTGGTTTGGTTTTATATTTTGTCCTTAACTACCTGAATGAAGCTATGGCTGTATTCCTACAACCTGTGTGTTCATATGCAAATCAGAATAGTCCTATACTCCAGTTACTGGCTTAAACTCACTAGCCAGAGTAAAGCCTAGAGTCTAACCTCTCCCTGCGTCTCCCTTTCATCCAGTGGATGTTACTCAGGCCAGTTGTTCACTGGGTTGTCCTTAATTCAGCCCGTCTGTCTCAGCAGCATCTTCATTTTCTTCTTCCTGAAACATACAATCTGATCACAACAAGATTTTAGGATTTCTCTCTGCTGCCCTTCTCATGATGTTGCAACGTCTTCTGTTGGTGGCAAATTCCGTCTTTATCCTGATCTTATTCACATCTTTGCTACTTACCCACAGCTTGATTATCCATATATATAATACTGCAGATGTTCTTTGCTTGGCTTCTTGCTTCAGTCACATCACTCCCAAATTGTACATTGCATGAGACATTTTGTGTTTAAAAAAAATTCTCTGTTAACTCCTTGCATCTGTAGTCTCCTGCTGACATGCTGTATTTTTACACTTTTTTGTGCTCTTATGTGTGTGTTGCGCTCTGATTGGGGCAGGTGAGTGCTTGTATGGTAGCATCCAGTACAGCTATTACAGTTAACAGTGAAAGTGGTAACCATTGGTTTTGTGCTATGCTGATACCTGTAAAGAAGTATGTTACAGTATGTAGAAGAGACGTAAATTCAGACCTGCTATTTGGTGCTGCAAAGGTATATTTTGGAAGTGGCAGGGAGAAAGAAATCTGGAGGGCGGGTTTCTATGTTTGTTTTGAAGTGATTGGATGCAATGAATACCAAGAAAATAGCCCCTTTTTATCCAACTTTCTAGGCGTGGAATTAAGACATAATTGTAAAATTGTGCTGCACCCAACAGTTCTGATTTGTTTTTGAGAAGTGTTGAGTTTGCTAAGTCTTCTGTAAAATGGACAGACATAAACTTCTGAAGACACTCATTTGGGTTCTTGAGTAAATAACTCTTAAAATTGGCATGGAAGAGTTGTTATGGGCAGGAAAAGTGTTCCCAACCTGCAAGTTTGTCTTGGAGAGACACACTCCTTTGCCTGCTTTCCACTCTTGACTGATAGTGCTTCTGATTCTTTGTGCTGTCATAACAGCGCACAGGTATTCCTGTGCTTTGTTAGTGGCAAGAATATCCGTAGAGAACATAGCATAAATTATGAAAGCTCTGTTTTAAGAGAAAACTTAAAATGAATCAAATCACTTCAAAAAATTTTCTTTCTCCTTTAGGTTATCTAGCTTTCTTGCATCAGCAAATACTGAAGGCCCTTAATCTGTCTGGAGGAAAGGCTGAAATCAGTAGAAGTGCAGATTTAGGATTGCAGGCAAAGCATGTCTGCTAAAATTTTATGGTATTTCAGTTATAATGGAGACAAAGTATAGTTTCCAGACTGCAGAACAAACAACATTTGTTAGACCTTCTGTTGACCGTAGGTTAGCAATTTGTGTTGCCCAAGCATGAATATCATGGTCTGAGTAAACGTCTGAGGGTGTAGAGTGGACAGGGAGCAGTCACTAGAGAGACATAGACACCAACATCAAAGATGAGGATGAAGGGCTGTGAAGCTATGGAAGAAGATTCAGTGGGAATCCAGAATACCAGCAAGCAACTGAGAAGAAAACAGCAGATAGATAATGACAGCTAGCTTGGATTGTAGCAAGGTCTGGAGAGAAGAAAGATTGGATAGGCTACTGGAGAAGGGCATTGTTCTAAAGATGTATAATTTCATACCATCTTAGTGTGCTAGGTGGTTAAATTGAAGGTTGGTGCCTTCTGAGTTGCCTCCAAGGGTACTTTTTGTTTAAAATACCTTCCTCTTTTTTTTTTTTTTTTGTAATTATGTTTTGGAGCAGAGTAAAGGCTATGGACACAGAATGAATTCTTCTGTGTAACCTTCTAACTAGGTGCTACACCGTGGCATTTCAAGTTTCTTTTTGACGTATAAATTGCAGTTCACTTAGTAAATAAAATGGATTACTTATGGTAACTGTGACTTGTCAGACAACCTAAATCTTTGCCAGAGCTATTCCAGAGGATGTCCAGTGGCTTTTAAAAATCCTATTAAAAGATTTTGTTTGCAGAAGGTACAGAGAGGATAAAAAAGGTCCAACAAAACAAACAAACCACGCTATGTGGTGCATCTTACTGCTCCCTCTTATCAAGGGCAGCTTACTCTTAAGGAGCAGCTATAGCTGAAATTTATCTCTGCTGTTTGTAAATAAAAGTAAATCTCTAAAGAATCCAGAGTTCTTGGAGTGGATTTAGGAATAGGAAGCATGAAACTTTACATATTTTATGTAATTATAATTATGCTAATTATAACAATATAAATGTCACAATCTTGTTGTAAATGTTACATTTGAATAGTGTGTTAGTTTTAAGTGTGAACTGCCAGGATCAGAAGATGGTTTTGTTGAATGAGTGTAGTAGAGTGCATAATGTGACCTTTTAGCACCTCTCACTACTGATTATTGAGTAAAATAAAAAGAAGTTTGACTGCTCAGAAGTCAGAGTGGATTTGCACAGTTTTAATTGAAAATATAAATGTAACATCTGCAAGTGGAACTTCCTTAATACAAGATTGCGAAAGTAGCATGGAATTCCCTAATGCAAAGCCAGACTACTTAGAAAACGGTGCTTTTTGAAGCATGGTGCATGCAGGATTTTGTTTATATTGTAGCCAGTTTGTAGTTTTCTAATGGTACTATTTTAAAAGGTTGCTTTGTGCTTGTGAATTAGCAAAAAACAGTCATGAATAGCAAAAAAACACCTTGCTAATATCATATGAGTTACATGCGATAGCTTTTTTGATAAAAATCTGCAAAAATACAACTGGAGATTAAAGCTGTTGACATTTCGTCCAGCCATTCTGTTTTAATTCAGTACTGATGTTTGCTACCTTGCCAACAGTCTTGAAGATGCTTCAGAGTCCTGAGAGGAAAAAGGAATTCAAAATTTGAACAGGTTACCCCTTTTGCTCTGTCTCTGAAGAGAGCTGTTCTGTATTCTCCCTGTATCAATCTCCTTTTCTTCCTCAAGTATGAAAACGTGTGCATTTTTTGGGTCTTAGTAGATATATGTGAACAGTTAGTGCTTGGGAACTAATTGAAAAAGCTTGTCTGTGTAACTGTGTGTTTTTAAAGTAGCTATAATCAATATTTTTGTTAAAATAAGTTCTGATACGGTGGTTAGTTTTCTGCTACAGCCAATGCTCATTCTTTTCTTAAAATCATTCTTTTCTTAAAAACATTTTGCCTAGATGGCAAAATGACTGTTTTTAACAGACTTTAATTATCTTAGCAGTGTATACCCACTTGAGAAATTTTACCTCATGAGCAGGAAACTATTTGAATTGCTTACAACTGACTCTTAACACCTTGCAATAGAGCCTCCATCATTGAGTATTTCAACCTTTAAGTACACGACTTTCCTTTCTGGCACCTGGGCAATACTGACTAGGGATTTCTTTGCTGAAATGTTAAGCTCAGCTGCCTCTTAGCAGGTAGAGAACTGTTCCTTTAACAGCAATTTATTACCTCCTTTCTATGTGCACTGTACTTGTTAAACCTGTCAATAGTGTTTTAAAACACAGGAGCTTTTGAAAAGTTTAACCTTTTATCCTTCTTGGAAAGCAGATTACTGGAAGTTAGCTGTGGAAAACTGCAATTGCAGATATTGTTGATTCCATGCCATTAGGTTCTCTTTTCTGTTAATAAAAAATAAGTGAAAATAACCTGTTTTGTGGATAAATGCCTGTAAATTCCTGGGTAAATTACCTGTTTTCTGGATAAATAATTCTTTGTCGATCTAGCTTCCAGTGGAGGTACTTCTTTTGAAGTGTCTTTCATGAGCCTCACTCTCTTAGTTTTTTGACCAAGGTGCTTCAGCTATATCGGACTTTGAAGATAATACCTGCTGTACGTTAATGCCATGGAGAATTGTTTTCTGCCTTTTTCTATTAGGAGCAGAAGACAATTAAAAAAGTGTTGTTAACCTCATCTCTCTCTTCTCACGCAAGAGCTCCAAGCGAGAGTGGAAGCCTCTGGAGGACCACAGCTGCACAGATGTACCATGGCTGCTCTTATTCATCCTCTTCTGTGTAGGAATGGTGAGTAAAACTCAAAGGATTCTGTGAATGTTACATAGTTGAAGAGTTCGCATTCATTAGAAAGAAGTTTTAAAACCCTTCAGTAACTTAGTCACTGGGTAAGGTCAGGGTATACTGGCATGGGAGCCATCAGCTGTAGAACAGAAATGGGTAGTATGTACTATCAAAGACCTTTGGCAGGGATCCATAATTTATTGTTTGTGCCAGTTCTTGCTCCAGCTCCTCTTCCCCTGAAACTCCAGTTTCATTTGTAAGTGATTTTCAGCATGGTGAGGTATCACTTGACTCATGTTCTTTATGTGACTGTGGATGTCCCAGAAATGATAGCTTTGAGTCTGGTAAATGGTTCTGTGAATCACAGTAAACTTTTTGCTGAGAAACAATGATTCTGAATATCACACAGTTGACTGTTTTTTTCTTGGATGCTTAGTAGAAGCACCTACTATTAACAATCATATTACTAATGGTAAGATCTTTCTTTCCAAGTTATCCCAGCTTTGTCCTGTATGATGAAACCATCACCTTTCTCATGGCAGCCTCACAACACTGTGCACTTTATATTAAAAAACCAAATGTCCAAGAGCTGCAGATTAGTGAAAACTAGAAATACATGTCTTTTAATCTTATTTTGTTTCATGAATCTACATATGCTGTTCTTCCTAAACAGAGAATATCTGTCACTGTCTTGCTGTCTTGTACTGCTGTGTTGCAAGCAGTAGCCCTTAGGACTTTGAGGCTTCGATGCTGTCAGCTTTCTTTTCCACTGTCCGGTGGTCTCTGGTTTTTGGAATTATTCCATTGAAAAATTTTTCTTTCCCCGAAGTGTTTGTCATTGGCTGTGCTTCAAATGCAAAGATAATAATGTTTTGTTTAAATCATATGAATCATATTCTCACTGTAATGTGAATATCTTAAAATCGTAAAAAGCACAGTACTTCCTAAAACCAGCAGCTCTTTTTTGTGGTTGTTTTTTTCCTGCCTTTTTTGATGTTCCCTGGCTACTCAGTCTACACCTACCTGTTCCCCCAATTATAAATTAGTCTGCTGTGGCTGAGTGTCCCAGATTTTCCTGTCTAAGCGATATGATACACAGAGCAATTATCCCATTGGGTCAAATACCCTGTTAGTTGCTGTTCTAGGGGACTTCACGTGAAGGGTCAGATACCATGATGGGTCAGGAGGGCATCCCCGCACTGTTATAAATTAGCTTAGATGGGAGAGGAATTGCATGGTTTCCCTTACCCTGTGTGTAGGGAGAAAATTCTTGAACCAGCCAAGAACCTGAGTACTACTGTATGTAAAATGCATGCTAGTAAGTCCTTTACAGAATAGTAAGGGATCTGAGAAATTGAAAGTGAGTGCTGGAAATCAGCTTTAATTATTACTTGTGATAGCCTTTTGCTCACTTTGCCCTTGTTTTCACTTTGAGTATTAAGTCTGTAAGTGCATTAGTGCGTTAGCAAGAGAAAGATAATGACCAGCTTGCTGTCTGGAATTTCTCTATAGTGATAGCCTGTCAGAGAAGGTCACTCTCCTGTATCTTCAGACCTTTAAAACCACCCACATTTTAACTGTTCCATGCCGACTTCATTACCTGTTGTCATCATCTCATCTGATCCTGTCACTGCCATCTGTTGCTGCACGCATTTGTCTCAGCTGCTTACTCTGCTTCTCCTTCTCAAATCTTAACTTGCCTCATCTGTAAAAACAGTTCATTGATGGTAGTGGAGCGAGCTGATGGTTCACTTCTCCTTGTCAGTGGTGTTGCTAGAGAGCTAATGATTATTTTGGGCCAGTCTCCTGTTTGCATAATCGCCGCCTTGATCTTGGTTTTGCTAGTGAAATATCTCTGAAAGTTCACAGCACGACCTGCCTGACATTGGGTATTTTCCACATTACTCTGACCGAGCCACTTTGCGTTCGCTTGCTCTGCGTCTGTTGCTTTCCTGCATTTGAACGCAGCATCTGGAACCATAGTGGCCTTGACCTGGTCACTTGTTTTAGAGGATTTCCTTAAAAGGAACTTATGTCAGATAGGCCTCTTCATTCTAGCTCATCTTTGAAAGCATATAATTTGAAGAGAAAAAAAAAACTTAAAGCAAGGAAATCTGGACTGTCTGGAATCCTCTAAGATGCATACTAACCCTTGACAACTCCAGCTCTGCTCGTAGCTCTCCATCACTGTCTGCCCTTAGCCTCACTTCTGCTTCATGCACGACTTGCTGACAATATGACTCTCAAAAAAACACCTACAAGATTCTTAACTATGCTTGGATAACATGCCGTGTTAGATGTCTGAATCCTCTTTTGCCTTGCATTCAATTTTATAATTGCACAACAGATCTCTGTGGACGGTCCTTGTCTTTCCTTTTTCAGTCTGAAAGAATTTTTAAAGAACCTCTGCTTAGAAACGAACTAAACTGACTTTTCCCATCTGTCAGAGTATTACTAAACTGTTTTCTTTCCTCCTCCAGGGTTTTATCTGTGGCTTTTCAATAGCTACAGGAGCAGCTGCAAGACTGCTTTCAGGATACGACAGTTACGGAAATATTTGTGGACAGAAAAATGTCAAGGTGGAGGGAATAGTCAACAGTGGTCTGGACCTCACACACAAGAAGTGAGTATGTGATTCAGTTGCTTCATTCTGTAAACCAGGAAAGGCAAAATCTTTCTTCCTTTGAGAGTGGTTTTCAATAAAATGGGAAAAGGGATACGCTAACTCATTCCTACTTGTCCTCCACTCTTCTCACCTAGAGAACAACGATCTTTTGTAACAACCATCAAAAGTACTTGGAGAGTGTATGCTGACAGATGTACAATATGAGTACAGCTAAGACATTGAGGAGTTTCCCTTTCTTAACATCCACTTCATGTAACAGATTGTATCAGGCCACTGAAGAATCTTGTTTGTTAGTTTTAGGTATGACAAGTATTCTCAGATTTGGGAGCAGGCCTTTGATATCTGTGTAGAAGTGGTTTGCTTTTGATGTTGTATGCTCAGTTTCTGCCACTGAGTTTAGGGGGAGATGGGATATATCCAACACATGAAAATGAGACTGTAAAATTTAAACTGTGAGCAGAATATATGTAAGTGGCTTGTGGGGAAAATGAACAATTTTAAGCAGCACACAGCTCTTATTAAGCAGTGTCATGTTAAAACACATACAGGTCAGAACTAGCACAGGTATTTCCTATCTATTGTGCAGAAAAACATACTGCAGTAGTAGTTCTGGAGCTGAGTAGCAAGAATTCTGGACTGATGGGTTGAAAACCTGTGCATGTCTGTTGGGGTCTGTCTGCCAGTCAGTGCTCAGAGTGCATCTGTACAACTTGGGTGACTTGAGAAAGTAAACTATTTAGTCTGATCTTAGAACAGTGACAGAAAAGATGTTTCTTTCACTGTTGATTACTTCAAACAACTAAAAAGTCTTTAATTTCTGAGAATGATAGCCTTTTATTTCACGCTTTACCTTCAGACTAACAGAAAATCCATAATTTGCATGAATTATTTTGGAAGGATGCTTTCCTAAGATCTGCTTATTTTCAGTTGCTTGACTAAAGATTTCTAAATATCTGATTTAAGATTTAATATGGCTAGGTAATAGGTGTGTTTCCAGAAGAATTTGAGTTAAATAAAATAGCCTGAAATTTTTTACAGATATCTTCTGTCAAAAGAATAATTTCTTGATCTAATCACAGCTTCCAGGAGGGTTGAAGGGCTTAAAACTTATGCAGCGTAATTTTCCTACTTTTTTATACAAGTATTTTAGTGCTTTCTAAAATCAGGTGTATTCAGTACAAAATTGTCATTCTTGCGTTGTGAGAGAAAATACAAATTTTAAAATTATAATTTTAAACTTACCTCTAGAAAGAAATGGTATCTGAGTTTGTGTGAAGGTGGAGGAACTCAGACACCCTATTGAAATGTAACAATTAATAGTGTAATAGTCTCCTACATGTGACAGAAATCAGGCCATCATGAGGAGAAACATCTACCACTGCTAAGTGATTTCCTCTTGTAAAGGCAAGATCGAAAGACAGCAAATAAAAATATTGAGACTATTTTTAACAGTTAATAGACAGAGCCCGTTGCTTGTCCAAGTCTTAATAAGGTTCAAAAGGGTTACGTTTTTCTAATAAAGGTATCATGGCTTGAGGATACACTCATACAGGATATCATCATTTCTATTTGGTTGAGGGTGAGAGAAAACCTTCTACCAAGGCAGATTATTCTATAACTGTTCACAGTGAAGTGCCTGGTACAAGTCCAGGGTACCCAGCTTTGGAGGAGGCCAGTTCTTTTATAAGCGAGTGATCCTTCCCACTCTCACACCGTATAGCTTTTTAAATTTGCTTGGCAATTTTTCAGAAGAAACTATCTGCTTCGCATCAGTCCCTAGCAGATGGAGTTCCTGCAGTGTCTGAGGTGCAGTTCATGGGAGTATGTCATGCTATTTTATAGGAATACTTTTCAGACAGCCTGTAAAAATAAACTCTTCTTCCTGCCCGTACATTTCAGTTTGTGTAGAGAAAGAAAGGGCTTTAAGCTCTACGAATGTGGTTCTGGAAACATGAAGTTATTCTCATTTCATTCTGCTTGCAGGGTAATTCTGTCTTCATTTCCCAGTCCAAGGCAGAAAAGCTAAATCATCTGTAAAAATAACATTTTCTTCCTTGTAAATGACAGCAACCCATCGGCACTGTAATGAGGAAGTGAAATGGATGTGGTCTGTGTGGATATGGAAATCTGGGTGGTAAGGGTGAAGAGCAGAATCCTCACAGCGATATGATTTGATCCATGTGCATCAGATATGCTGAAAACAGTGAGATGAAATGTTGGGAAGGAGGATTTTACAGCCTGGTCTCATCAACGAAGAGTGAATCAGGCATCTCATTATTTTTACAAAGAAAACACAGTACAGCTTTAATAGGCTGTGCTCTAGAGTCAGACATGGGATTATAGTCTAGTCCTGGCAGTGAATTCTCATTAAACCTATCTGCTTCAATAATAAATTAGCTCCTTGCTTTTCAAGTTCTGACAGTTATAAGGGGATTAAAAAATGACCCTTTCTTTGCAAATAAATGATGACTATGGTAGCCAAATATAAGTCCCTGAAATGCTAGTTCAGTCTGATTTTTGATCACCAATACTTTGCTGCTTGGACAGAATTCGGTTTGTGCTTGTTCACTCAAGTACGAGAACATGCGCATGTGCAGCTATAGGGAAGAGTTAGGGTGGCATTCCACCTTAATAAATGCTGTTGACTCAGGAAAATGCTTGGGATTTAGTTAGTGGGAAAACCCACGGAGAGTTTGCAGCACGCATACAGAGAATTTGGTTGAGTGAAACTGTATATGCCCTACCCATAATTTGTTTAGAGTGGGTGTGATCACTTAATTCACTTCTCCTTTATTGTGGTAAGATGTTTGTAGATCACAGTGAATGGCTGTTCTGTAAAGTACGCATTTGCCTATAAAGAGAGGCCTTGAGGGCTGACAGAAAATCAGTGACACTGGCAAATATAAGAGTGTACAAAATACTTGAACGTAAGATAAGCTTGTTCATATGACTTGCCACAGTGCTTCCAGAATCAAGGTGTAGTGTACAAAATGATGATGCTTTGTCTTCCTGTTTTTGCAAGGGAAGAGGAGACTGGTGTATTTCTCATGGGCATGAATAGGTAATGGGACACTTGTCTAGTAAACTACCAGTCAGAAACCAAAATTGTTGTTTGTTTTTTTTTTTAACCTCTGGTCATTTTGAAATTATATTTTTAATTACTTGCCTAGAAATCTGGATTTTTCTTTCAGAAGTGAAAAAAGAAACACATTGCAATATAAGCTCAAAATGGTACTAAAGCGTAAGGAAGGTTATCTTATAGATCTGTTAAAAAAAAAAGTTATGATATGTTTTGAAAAGTTGTAGTGAAGTTCATTTTGAATTACATGCCTCAGGATGGACAACTTGACCATATTTTCAGACACCATTGCTTTTGAAAAGTTAAACTCTTTCCTTATTTTCCTTTATGTATAGGAATCAGCTTAAAATTAAAGATGAGCTTAAAATTTCTTATTTTTATTACGGTGACAGGAGGTAGACATATTAAAAAATTACATGCAGTTATTTTTACTCAAGTAACTTTTTCCTCATGCTGTATTTCAGACATTCTTTTAACAAACTGATTTTGAGAAAAGTGGTTTGTTAAGATCAAAGAATCATAGAACCATAGAATGGGTTTGGGTTGGAAGGGACCTTTAAGGATGATCTAGTCCAACCCCCCCGCCATGGGCAGGGACCTCTTTCACTAGATCAGGTTGCTCAAAGCCCCGTCCAACCTGACCATGAACACTTCCAGGGATGGGGCGTCCATCACTTGTCTGGGCAACCTGTTCCAGTGTCTCACCACCCTCATAGTAAAGAATTTCTTCCTTATAGCGAATCTAAATCTACCCTCTCATAGTTTAAAACTGTTACCCCTGGTCCTGTCAGTACAGGCCCTCATAAAAAACATCTTTCTTATAAGCCCCCTTTAAGTACTGAAAGGCCACAATAAGGTCTCCCCAGAGCCTTCTCTTCTCTGGGTTGAACAGCCCCAACTCTCTCAGCCTTTCTTCATAGGAGAGGTCTTCCATCCCTCTTATCATTTTTGTGACCCTCCTCTGGACCCGCTCCAACAGGTCCATGTCTTTCCTGTACTGAGGGCTCCAGAGCTGGACGCAGTACTCCAGGTGGGGTCTCACCAGAGCAGAGCAGAGGGGCAGAATCACCTCCCTTGACCTGCTGGCCACGTTTCTTTTGATGCAGCCCAGGATACGATTGGCCTTCTGGGCTGCGAGTGCACATTGTCGGCTCATGTCCAGCTTCTCATCCACCAGTACCCCCAAGTCGTTCTCTGAAGGGCTGATACTTCATAAAGATGCATAAAGATGCTTCCTAGGTTACATAAAGAATTTCCTATAGCAAACAAATTTTCATGTGCAGTGTTGAAGCTTCTCTAACAATATGATTACTTTGTTTACGTCAGTCTTTGTATTGCTGATCTAAGTTACTTTCTTATCAACGGATTAGTCTGTTGTTCTGAGATTGCAGTACAAAGCATGTAAGTATGTTCTTCTAGTGAGCAACAAAACCTGTTCTGTGGTGACACAGTATGGAATTTTTTGCAGTAAAATCACTTACTTTGAGTAAGTAAGCTTTAAAACCAAAAACCAAAATACCTTTTCCTCTGCAATGCTGGTGCCTAGCATTTTGAGTCTTGTTTTAGCTGCTAGAAATTAAAAAAATCTTACTTCTGTCTTCTTAGACCATGGATTGAAGCCACAGATTTGATAGCTTGGAGTTTGCTTTGCAGCTGCCTTATTGCTGTCAGAACTGTCTCTGAACCATGCAATGCGGTGTTCAAATTACATGTGTCTGTTTAAGGGTATGCCAACACAGCACGCTTCTGTCAAAACTGCATACAGCACTATAGTTGCATTGTATTTCTAAATTTTCAGGCTTGAGTTAAAATTGTAGTGTTTTTTACGAAATACTGTAATTTCTTCTGGCCATGAAAATTCTAGCTTGGCCCTTGAGTTTAAATCACTGTAGAAGTGGGCTGGATTCTAGCTTGTTAATGCTGACATTCCTGACTTGGTTTCCTTAGGTAATACATGTTAAGGGACATTCGGAGGAGCCTCCTGTCTGGCCACCGGAGCCCAGCCTGATACATCCCAGGACCCAGGGTCTCTGCCTGGGCTGAGGGATGTGGATGGACAGGCACACATGGGACACTGACATGGCTGGTTACACGGACTGGCACTGACGAGGCGCTGCCTTCAACAGCACCCACAATGTGGGACTTAAATAAACACAAGCACAGTGATGTCCCCTCCTCCTCCTGGGCTGGCAGAGACAGAAGGTCACTAGTGCAGGCACGCACATGACACTCTCCAGGTTCACAAGCACATGCACATTTATGGATCTCCCAAGTACCAGCACAGCCTCTCTGCCCACCCGGCACCCCTGCCCTGATCCTAGGCCCCCTTACCTGCCCCATGGGTCCCCCCTACCTGACAGCTGGTCCAGCTTGGTGCTCACTAGCAAACACTCACACACTCATCCCACAGGCACCCCACGCTCACAGGTCCCCCAAACACCAGCACAGACCTTCCACCCACCTGACACCTCTGCCTGGACCCAGAGCCTCCTACTCACCTGCTGGTACAGCTTGGAGTTTGCTGGTGAGTTTCACATGTGCACACCCACTTCAGGGAAGGTACCGACGCTCAGCCCCTGCCAACAGCCAGCACCACATGGGCTGTGACCCACGGTCCTGCTCCAGCCACCTGTGCTGAGCCCTTCACCTCTGTAGCTGGTTTTTTTTGGGACACACATTGTTCCCACCCCACTGGCTGGTGGCCAAGACCCCTCCCTGCCTCAGTCGCTGGCACTGAGACCCCACTCACTTTGGTAGCTGACACCACAGGCCTGGGGCACCCAAACCCCTGGTCTGACTCCAGTTGCTGGCACCGAATCCATCATGCCACTCCTGACAGTAGCTGGCAATTGGTCCTTGCAGCACTTGCAGCATCCGTGCACATGGGATAGAGACTGGAATTAGGCAGAGAGAGTTAAGAAAGCATTTAGTAAAAGCATAGGACAGACTGCAGGGATCAAGCGCTGGGCTCAGTCAGACCAATGTACTGACCAACATCAGCTTACACGCAACTGTCCCCTTTTACAACCCTTTCTGTCTGCCTCCCCTCTTTGTTTCTCCCTGAATCCTGTCCCATGCACATTCCCTCAGCATCTGGCACAGTCCCACTGACCCCTCCTGCATCCTGCACCTTCGGGTTTGCATCCTTATCAGTTGCAAATCCCTGCCTGCAGTTTCTTGATAGCCCATCAGTTGTGATTGATGGGGTTTGTTTCTGGTTATTGTTTTCATTAACACTAATTGGTCAAGTTTTATGTCTGAGTGTCTCCCTCCTTTTCCTTATCATCACAATTTGGCAAGGTGCTTAGCCAGATAATCTTACTGAAAGATAAGAATTCTCACACTCCACATATCCTTACCAATTAGTGCGACTGACCAGGTTTGTTCCTATAACAACCTCCCTTACCACGTGTCGGTCAGGTTTGACTCTGTAGGTTCTTGTTTGTAGCTCCTTTGGCCAGATAGCCTCAAAGCAGCAGACATTCTCCTTCCACGTACCCTTACGGTATGGAATAGCAACTGCAGGAACTTGCCCTCATGAAGAGGAAGCTGTAACAGGAGTGATCAGTTAACACAAGTATTATATATCTTGGTATCAACTTGAGTATTTTCTTTGAAATGAAGGAAAACTGAGGAATTAGTGGCTTATTGCTCACATGCAGTTACTTTGGCTGTGTCTGCGGGACAGTTTTCATATTTGCACTTGCTTCTTAGACTTTCATGATCTATGGAGTCCTGAGATGTGCAGTAAGTATTAAGTAAAAAAACCCAAATAGTACTGGATAATTTTCATAGAGATGTGGACAAGGAAAGAGAATGTTTTAAGACTGCAAGTAGTCTATTACCGCATTACAGTTGATATAGATGACGTGGGTTTTGATGGACTTCTGGGAAGTAAGAATGTACTACGTACTAATAAATAATTCTTGTATACTGAGACTGGATAATAGAACAGTCTTTCTGTGGGGGAAAGTTAGGTGGCAGTTGGCATACAGACTGAAGTGTTCAGGCAGGATCTAAATGCTTTCTAGGACCAGAAGGGATTTTTATTGATTACGTAATGAGTTCCCATAGTGAGGACTGCAAAAACAGAAATGGCATTTTATATGGCAGTTTGGTGGTGTTTTCCTACGATGATGTTAGAGAATATGAAGAGAGTATTTCAATGCATAATATATCACCAGAATTGTAGGAATTTGAAAGACTTGTTCAACTTCAGAATAGAAAACCATTCTGCGTCTGTATTATACCATGAATGGACGGACAATACCGTAGGGTTAGCGTTTGGGATGAAATGTGTATAGCCAGGAGAAGATGTTAGCTAGGAAGCTATAATACATACTTCATGCATTGGGTTTTTAAATGACAGTGACGCATCATGGAAAGTTAACAAACAGAACCTCTTTAAAATACTGCACTTGAACATTAAATAGTTCAACAAGAAATACTGAACAATTTTTATTTCAAAATAAATACTGAAGTAAGCTGCTCAGTCATAAGGACCAGTGGTGTGGAAAATAAATCTAAACCAAAAAGCTGTTCTTAATTACTGCTATTATGTGTATTCATTAAAATAGCTATGGACTTCGTCCTTTTTGCAGCAAAGTATAACCTTATGGGGTTTCTTGGGTCTTTTTGGAAAAAGTTGGAAATCTTGAAGTCACGTTTAAGGTTGGAGTGAAGCTTTGTTTGTGAATGTTTAGACTCGTATCTGCGAAGAGGAACGGTAGAAGTGCAGCTGGTTTTATGCACAGCACCATTTGAATGGACTTGAATCTGGTAGAGTTAAACATCCTTTCTGTGTGATCTGGAAGTATATAAATATCCATATATTTGTGGTGCATATGTTGAGTACATGACACACTTTTCTGTGTTTCTGGGAAGACTGAAGGTTAGTCTTGGCTGAATCCTTTAGTTTGAAATGAAATTGATTTTGTTCAGTGTTAATTAAAATATAAGTAATTTACCTTTTTTTTCCCCCTAGGTATGTGTTCTTCTTGGATCCATGCAACATTGATCTAGTACATCAGAGGATCAAGTCTCTTGCTTTGTGTGTATCAGCTTGCCCAAGGAAAGAACTAAAAACTCTGGCTGATATTCAGAAATTTGCAGAAACTAATGGTATGCAAAAAGCATGTCTGTTTTTGTTAACGTACCAGATATTTTCATAGGATTAAAAAAAGACTTGTGCATTAGCTGAACTAAAAATGAAATATGTATTAAGAAATATCAGTAGAAATAATGTGATATTTTTATTAAGCTAAAACTTTAATATATCTTACAGTATTGATATGCTTCTGTTCTGTCATGTCTTGGACAGCTTTGAAAGCTCATTGTTAAAACAGGAGTACAAAGCATAACAATAATTTGAGGGAATGTCTGACTGTAGGATATGTTCTCAACTCCCTCGGAAATGTTCTGACATTGCTGCTTAACAGTAATGCTGTTGAAATGTCCTCATGTATATGGGGTTAGTGAGAGCAATGCTGCTATTGAACGGCACTTGCTGCACTGAGTGGCTGTGGATGTGAAAATATTCCTGCTTTCATTCAGTGCTACAGTGCGGTTCTTGTTTTTTTTGTTTTCTTACACTTTTTTGTGTAAAGGAAACTGACTGTATTAACAAATGATATGTTGTACCCCATCTCCCCTAAGAGCAGTACTTCTTCTCTGTAGTAATAATACCGATATTACTAGCTCAATTCATATTTTAACACTGTATGGAATAAAATGCATGAGAGAACCAACTTTTGGACCTTCCAAAAGAAAGTGAAGATAAAAACTTAATTTGAGGAAATTTCAGGGGTTTTCAGCTATTCAAGTGGCACCGTTTGTCCTAAGCTTCCCTACTTAATCTTTTAAAATGCCGCGGTAAGATGTCTTTGCAAGATACTTGGCTGATGATGAGTCAGTCTGGGTGACCAAGTTCAAAGCAGTGGAACTGATTACTTTTCATAGAAGGAAATGAAACATTGATTTCTGTTCTGGTACAGGTTATGTGAGTACTTCTTGTTTGAAAGCAGAGTGAGCTGAAGTGGCCTTGGGACACTGTTAGTGCCCTTGGGTCTCCCACTGCATTGTGCCCACACACCTGGGTGTCTGACAGCCTGAATCGGGGAGCTGAACTACCATGTGGCATGACAGCATGCGTGGAGCTGCACGAACAGCTGTGCCAGCACAGTGCAGCGCGTGGTCTGAGAAGGGGAGCTTCCTCGTGTGATCTGTGCACTGTTGTCAAATACAAGCCCACAGTGAAACTAGCCAATATCTACAGTTTTACTCTTTACCCCTTATCTGAGCATGCTGTGTTTTTCTTAACTAATGCAGGCCAGTTATTTGTTGGTGTGAAGTCAAGGTCATTAGTAGTGGAGTTTCTTGAGTACCTCTTGAAACAATGAAATGCAGCCATGCCTTGCTTTACTACAAACATTGTTTCTATGTTTGTAAGTCAAGTCTCTTATTAACTGTGCCCGAAATATGTTCAGTATAACTGAACTGGTGTACTTTTAAAGTACGCCAAAACCCACTCTTCCTAAAACTTGCTATGCCTTGTCCTCATGATTCTCCATTCTAACTGTATCTCTCTTAGTGTTTTAGATTTTAAAACCTAAAGGTAAAATATTTTTTTTTTAAATTAATATCACAGCCAGTTGTTTCAGTTTACAGAAGCTTGGTCAAAATTATGAAACCTGGTGTTACAGCAGAACAGAATCATTAATGAGTTCCATTTCGAATTTTCATTATATGATGTTGGGCTTATCAAAAACAGGTACTAAACTAAACTGAGCTTTCCTTTTGTAGATGAACTTTCTGCAAGACTGGAATCACACCGTTCAGAGAAATATTGTCATCCTCATGGTTACATTTCTGTTTAAATGTTCACCAACCTGTGCAGGTTCCAAAAAGTGATGGTTTGCAGCAAATGAACAGCTTAAGTATTGATCACCTTAAATGTTGCCTATGTATAGTAAAAGTTCAAGCATGATTCAATCTTGCAACAGAGCAAGAACAGTGAATTAGTACCAAAACTATAGTACTTAGTAAACAGAATCATTTTTCTGAGAGCCACTTTGTAACTATGATAATGGGTTTAAATTAATTAATACTAGGATTATGTTTGGCAGTCTGTTTCAAGTGACCATAGACTCCACTGTAAAAAGGATAATAAGGAAATCTGAGAACTTTGAACATGACTGCACAGAGATTAATTGCAATTTTTATGTTTGTGATGATATCTAGTTAGAATTTAGAGTTCAGCTGTCAAGTTCTGAAGAAGAAGGAGGGCAAGACATAGGTGTTTGGTTTCTTGTGATAATCAATGCTGAATTTTCCCAGGCTTGCAACTTCTAACACTCAACAAGAAAACCACTTTAATGTTTTAAACATATGGGTAGAGAATGCAGTCAACTCTTAATTTTACTTTGCTGAGCCTTTCTGAAAGCTTTAACCCTTCCTGCAACCTGAAAATAGCTATCGTGCTGGAGATAGGTTCTGTGTAGGTTGTTGCATGTGCGTTTGAAGAGTTAGCCATTTTCACCTGGCACACATCCCATCCCTGAAATCACGTTACTTGTCCATGCACCTTGGAATTCTTTCATAAATTACTGTTTAAGAACCCTTCCATCCCAAAGAAATCCTCTGTTGTGCCTCAGCCTGTCAGAGGTGTTATGATAAGTCCAAATAAAGGTTTTTTTTATTTAAACATCTTTATCAAAAGACGTAGCATAGTAAGACATACTACAACATCCTTACATTGATTAATGATTTTATCGATACCAGGTATGATCTTCCAGCTAGCTTAGAATTTATGATATCTTTCCCAAAGTCGGACAGGCACTTGATTGCCTGTACACAACATGACAGAACTGCCAACCCCTAAGGTTCAGAGCAATTATGGCAGAGCTCTTACTTATTGTGCAGTACAGCTTGTATTTTTCTGTAAGCAAGATTATAAATAAGCGTTTAGGGCAGGGAAAATGCTTGCTTGAGGCATAGAGATCATTTATGACAAAGCAGCCTTTTGGCTTCCTGAATCAGTAATGATGCACTTGCTATTCTGCTGTAATTTGGGAAATGGAGCTGCTTTGGTGAATAATGCTGCACCATTTCAGGACAGTAACTTCACTCCCACCCCCACTCCACTTGCTCTCCCACAGTCAGGTCCTGCACTTGCAGTACCTTCCTGTCTAAGAAGAGGAGAAATCCATCCCTCACAAAGCCTGTCCAATTTTAGGAAAACAAGAAAGTGTGAACCTTCAATCTGTTCAGAATAATTGACACCCAGAACACTGGGAACCAGTTGGGAACTTCTACAAGAGCAGGAAAAACAGAAGGAAGAAGCTGGGCAGTTGACTGCTCAGATTTTCAGCCTGTGCAAAGGTGCAGGTTGTAAAATACAGGAATGTTCTAGAGCAACTCCTGGAGGTGATGCAGAAAGGTGCAGTGTTGGCTGAGAACATGTTCTAATGCTGTTCTTACACAGCCATGCTGATACTTGAGTTTGTAGACCTATGGACTGGACACAACTGAGAATATTGTATATTGTGAACCGGCTGCTGCTGGTCTCCCCAGGATTTTCTCACCCAGCGGAACACCTCAGGCAGGGAGTACTTAGGATTCAATGTTTTTGTTGGTCTTGGCACTTAAAAAATGATGTATTTTGAGTAATATGACTGAAAGCTGTTTTTTCCAGAAAGCTGATAGATGCTTCAAAAGTTAATGTCCATGGAATATTGCAGTGCTGTTTTCAAGGACTTGCCAAAGCATTTTGAAATATCCTTGAAGATATAATTCATATATGACTGTGCCAAATGAATAATGAAATGTCATTATTAAAAAGAAACACTAAACAGGCGGCCATAATTTCTGTCATGTTTAATTCAGTGATAACTGTACTGACTGGTCATTGTGGAAACTAATATTCCTATCTGTTGTGTAAATGACTGGATGCAGATTTAGGAACCTAAAATGAAATTTCTATTTTACAACGTGTTGGCAGGCATCTTGGTTGTCAGAATTCTGTAGCTAGGCCAGGCTAGTTGAGGTGCAGGTGGGCTTAGAGCCAGAGGTAAAGCTACATTAAATCTGCTACGGAGACTGACCTGAAAGAAATCAATAAAGGAAATCCGTCTGGCTAAGTCAGAGTAGGTCATCTCTCTGAGCTATGGGAAGGAACCATAGGGGAAACAAAAAGGATTTTTCTTTTGTCTGAAGATAATGACATCTTCATGTACAGTAATCAAAGTATGTCTTTGCAGTTACTGTTGGTACTTGCCTTAGAAATAGCAGTTGTCAGTTGCTGCCAGCTTCTGATGTTTTTCTTCTGCTCCCACTCCCCCCACACACTTTGTTTTTAGTGAAAGTGTGCTTGTTAAAACTTAATCCTTTGCTCATCATTTTCCTGAAGCCTGTTGTACCATATCAGTTATAGGCATCTTACGGTTAAAGAGATTCTGCACCACTAGGTCTTTGGGAACCTGGGTATGTTAATTTTGCATGTCATTTTTTGAATGGCTGGAATAAAAGTACACTATGACTGGTTTTGAGATACGGAGTCATCCACTGCTACTCTACCTTGTTACCAGAACTGCCCACCAGGGTTGTCTTGTGTTGGAAATGGATCCTCTAGCCAGAATGAAATCGTTTTCACAACAGAAAGTGGCTGCACGTGGAGTCCTCCAGTAATATTGTGTTATTGATTACATCAATAAACCATTTGGAAAAGGGGAGGAACAGTGAGGTAATAAATCTTGCTGTGGCTACTGAATTATTTAGAATTATGTGAAAAAAATCTGATATCAATTGCAGTGGAATAAAATGTTGAATGGAAAGGAACGCCTGTCGAATGAAGGGGTGGGAAACAGCCATTATTATGCATTTAGTGTTTTACTTTAAAATGGTTGTTGTTATTTGGGAAAGAGAGAGTATTTGAAGCTACTGAGGATAGCGAGGGGATTAGGTGGAGGCACAGCATTGTCCAAAAGTGTAATGTTTATTAATTGTGAAGAGAAAAAAATAGGGACTGTATTTTGTGTAAACTCACACTCTGTTGGCATTATAAAGGCTGTGTTCTGGTCCTTCCTTGACGAAGTGTTTTCTTAACTTTTTTTAAACTTTATGTATTTAAACTTTAAACACGCGCACACATATATGTATATGAAGGGAAACAAGGATGATCACAAGAAAAGACCAATGATTCTTCTGCCTGGAAAAGAGAAAACTATCAGGAAGAATAAGGTCATTAAAAGCAGGAATAGCTTAGAGAAAGTAAAAAAAAAATTATTCCTTGATCTCATAACCTGAGTAATATGAAACTAGAGGTCAAAAATTACATCACTAGGCACCAAAGAGCCAGATTTTTTTCCACACAAGTTATGGTTAATTTATGAGACTTATTGCCATGAGGATATTTTAGATACCAAAAGATAAACTGTTAGAATAATAGTGTTTGGATATTTAATAGGAGGTTAGTACTCAAGGATATCCTTGAGCTATAAGCGGTGGAAAGCTAAAGATACAGTAGGGGAAACATCTGCTTCTGGACTAGATGGATTTTTAATTTGATTCCAGAATAGCTGATTTTATTTAGCACTGGAAGAAATATGAGTGGAGGAATGGGTAAATTAATATTTGTTTTCAACGTTCTGTACTGTTCATAAGAATTGGGGGATAGAGAAAAGGATAGTCTGGGCTTTTTAATTACAACTCAAAATACATGTATATGAAATCTGACTCTAGGATTTTTTTTTATTTTTATTTTTTAACGTGCGGTTAGTTGTAACAGCAACTGTGCTTAGCTATGTCAGTAGTTCTCTTTGTGGTCTTCAATTCTGGAGACATTTAAAGATGTAAGTAGTGGGGTTTTGTGTTGGATTTTTTTTGGAACATTCTTGCAGGCACTGGAGAATACTTACTTCCACTTCAGTCCCACCTTTACTTATAAAAGCAAGCTGTAATTTCTCCTGCCCTCTGATGCTCACTCTTTTAAAAAAGTGATGGTATGTCTCTCTGCAACAACTAAAAGTTCAGATATACACAATCCTTACTTTCCTTCCTTTAAAACACACACCGTGCTTCTGGAAGGCACCAGTGGATAGATCTAGAGAACGAAGCTTGCTTTCTTCACTGAGAACAAATCTGTCATATTAATCTGAGAAGTCCTGGCTGCAAAGTGGGGTCTGTCCTACGCCTTCTTGCTCATTTCAAGGCATCGCCATTTTCTAGGCTCTACTAGGGCTCAGAAATTAGGTTTAGGTGTTAAGGTTCAGCTCTATCCTTGTTTGGCCTTCTGCCTCTATTCCTGCACCATTTGCAAAAGGCATAGCTGTAATGTTTAGGTATGTTTGTGCAGTCCTCTGATGCTTCCACATTAACTGCTACTCCAGGCCGTAATCAAATCAATGGCTAAGAAGTGGAGTTCTTGTTTCCTCACTCATTTCCAGCTCTGGTGCTAATCTGTGCACACCTAAATGCTACTTCATTCCTAAATGAAGCATTAAATGTGAACTTGTCTGCTTCTGGAATGTTTTTGTTGTTCTAAAAACACGTAGGCAAATAGGAAATTTATACAAGCCTAAACTTTATGCATTCTTAGTGCTTGTGTTCTGAGTAGAATTACTTCCTATAGTTGTAGACAGGGTATAATTACAGTTATCAGACCTAGCAGACAAAGAATGAAGAAAGTCTGGCCAACATCGGTGTATTTCCTTTCATGATGGCCTGAACCTTTTTCCACTTGGCAGGAGTTCGTGAAGAGAGGGTCTTCTTGTCACTCCCCATAGGCACGCTTTTTCTGAGGTCATGCAACATTGTTCTCTGTTACTGGCAGAAGTTGGCAATGGATAGTAACTTACTACCTTCTGTGGAAGTAGAGCTTGGCATCCTACCTTTTCTGTGGTTTTTGGCTGTGAATTTTGCAGCAGAATTCCCTACAGATACATGAGCCAGTGTCTTAAGCTTCCACTTTTCTGTGCCATGTTGCTAGTCCATAATATGGTAAGATAATATGCAGTTATTGGTAGTGTACCAAGTTGTCTCATTGCGTGAAGCTTTGGACTGGTAATGTGGTTCAGATTAACAGTTTAGAGCTGATAGAGTTCAACAGGTAGATTTGAGTCAAGCTCTGGAGTGAGGAAAGTAGAGAAATGTTAAGAATTTCATCCTTGTGAGAGTCTAGGAGCCTTGACCTTCCTGAATACCAGTGAACTCCACCTCTGTCAATATCCAGCTGTCAATACCTCTTAGCTTGTATTGCGTGGGTTGTTCAAGCATAATCATCTGTGAGTCATGTATTCACAATGTTAGCTATGTTTTAATTGGTGACACTTGCTCATACAACACCCAGAACCCAAGAGGAATTAGCACTGGCCTGAAAGTACATAGGCCAATAGTTTTGATTTAAACAGTCTCACTCCTGCTAACATTTCTGTACGTTTCTGTATCTGTGATTATGTGGACTTTGATTCCTGTGTTAGAGGACTTACGTTACTGATGGACTAATAGGATGTTGCTTGAGAAGGAGAGGGAATGCTTAAAGTGGAATAAGATGTTGAGATTTTTAGCTATAATCTCTGCTTCATCATACTGTCTTTTAGAAGTCAGTTATGTCACATATGTGCACTATACATGCATACTGTCAGTGAGATTCAGAACAGTGAGACCATACATGGAAGATCATATAAATTACCTTACCAAAGCTGTGGTTCCTAGTCTATCAGGCTGTGCTTTGCCACGTGCCTGCAAAAAAGGGTATGTGGAGCTGCTTGGAGCTGTGCCTGGCTTAACCAGAACATATTCCTAAGGTGACTGTTTTGCTCCTGGTGCTGAACCTATCCCAGGTATCTCTGTATAGTTTTGTATTTTTCTGCTTAAATCCTTGACCCTCAATATAAGTCCATGTTTTTAGATCTGGAAATCCTTGTTTTAGTTCCTGCTAACACTGCTGAGAGATGGGTAGGTGCTGCTGAGGAGCTCAGAATGGAATCCAGAGAGCCCCTGGTGTGCTTTCCACCACTATCATTTGGGCAGTATTGATGTCAGTTATTTCCTCTGTGGGCTGGTCCTCTTAGCAGATGACTTAGGAATTCTTACCATTTCTCAAGCTGTGAACTATTATATTGATAGTGATGCTGATGTAGCAGAGGTTTTGTGTGTTTGTTTACAACACAGCAAATACAGGAAGGAAAGCTGTGCTGGAGCTCTGGTCTCTAAAAGTAGTTTTATCTGACCACCTTGGGATAGTATGGAACTTCCCATTTGCTGTACTGCTGTGGGAATCAGGAGGTTATGTCTTGTTGTTCTGTGTGCTGTGTCCTCTGAGCACACAAGACCTTTAATACTCTGCCTTCTCAGCTGGAAAGAATCTTTGAAATAAGATTTTGGTCCCCCATCTTTGTCCTGGCTTTCTACAGCATCTTTACATAATTTGTGCTAATTGTAGTTGTTTTTAAGAATGCCAGAGGTAATGGCTCTTCAGCTCCTTACTAATTCAAGCCTAGCCAAAACAGAAAGAAGGAAATGGTGGCTTTCACTCCTACGGCTAGGTTGGGGTGAAAGGAAAGTTTGTCTTTTGAGATACTTTGCTCCAGTCATGGCCCCAAAATATTCTAATGGCTGGAGCAACTCTTTTCATGGAAAGGAAACCATGGAACAGAAGCTGTGTTGTGTCTCCAGAATACCACTTTGTAGGTGAAAGCACCAAATACAGCCCCGTGGGACCAGTAAACTGTGTGCTTACCAGTAGCCCGGCGACTGTTGCTCTGCATAGTTTAGAAGTATTTTTCTTCAAGGTTATAACATGTTGGGATCTCAAATCCAGTCCCTGTAGGACAGTTAGATGTTGTTCACCTAATGATTTCTCCAGAAGAAATACGTGCACTGCTGTAGGAAGCAAAGGATGTATTACTTTAATGATTCTTTAGTTTGTTCTCTGAATTCTACCCATAATGTTTTTGAAACATTTACGAGTGATAATCATTTAGGAATAATAGTAGTGTCTTTGGTAAACTAATTATCTCAGCAAGGTAGATGATTCAAGTTCTTTAAGCTTTTGCAGGCCTTGCAAACTCAAACAGCAATAATAAGACTGGTTGTGCTAAGACAGTCTCTGCTAACCCAGAATAACTACTATGGGGTGGAAGGTTTGACAAAGAAGTCCATTCCTCCCGCTCTCACCTTACAAGATTCAAACTTTTATTTACTGATGCACAGGGACTCTTTTCTTAAGAAATCAGTTTAAGTTTGATGTAAAGTGATACATTGCTCAAGCACACGTTTGTGTTGTAGAACTCTGCCACATGGTATTAGAGAAGTCAGAAGGTTTTCAAAATGTAACGAAATAAGTATTTATGGGAATAGTAAAGATTTATTCTGCCTAATTATATAGGACAAAAGGAGAAATAAATCTCATGGACATTATTTCAGCTACGGGACTGGTAGTTTGTTTAGATGCAGGTTGGTTAACGTCCCTTGTCTGACAAGCTCCATGAAAATACTTTTCTGCTTGGCTGAGTTTGAAGAAGCACGCTGTGTGAGGTGGACAGCTGAAGGAAAGAGATCCAGAGGAGCCCCAAGAGCATTTCCCAGGCAAGAGCTGATAGTGGCAGCCAGAGTCGTCCACTGCTCCATTGCATGATAGGAGGGAACGTGCCACTGGGTTCCAGAGGAGCCTCGCAAGATGCCTCCAGTTTCCTCCACAGCCAGGGGTTTGTTGGGTTACCCTAGTCTACAAGTCCTACTTGAATGGCTTGTGACCTGTGTTGCAGATCAGTATCTGGCATTTGGTTTTGCTTGGCTTACATTTGTGGTACAAACAGAGTGTGTTCAGATACACCTTTGTGCAAAGAACCTAGATCTTCATTCACTGGCCATAGCAAATCCTGCCCTTTTTCCCTTCTGCCTGAACTGCTAGAAGTCACAAGGAAGCATGGACATCCACAGATCAGCTGTGTCCCTTAGGCTTATTCACGTCTGGGGGCCTCTGTATAAGATACTTAAACTGTAGTTCAACACTGATAGTGTTGAATGGCAAAATTACCAAGCTGGCACCGACTGTTCTGTGTCATGAATCTGTATACAGTTGTCCAAATACAGTCCCCCCACTTCTTCCTATAGGACTTCTTATTCTAGTCATCTTTAGAACTTAGCTCTTGGCCTGTATTCAAAGCAAAATAAAATAAATGTAAATGTCTGCAATCTTCTTTTTCCTTCTGTTTTTAAGATAAACATGTGACTCTCTCTACTGCTGCCCTTCCATCAAATTCTGGAGTTGTTTGTAAACGTACTTGAGCAGAAGTTTTCATATCTACAAGAATAGAGTAAAAAAATTTGCAGCAGTATAGAGCCTTTTGTCCAAAAAGAATAATAATTACTTTTAGCTATTACGTTTACAACTATGATGTAAGGAAGGTAGTTTTGTCTGATGTCGGTTTATCTGATGCCGTGTTTTCCACATAAGCAAGTAGAGGCATAAGGATTCATATAAACAGTATAATTGAAAATGGAGTTCAGATATTTTACCTGATACCTTCCCTTTGCAGGAAATCTAACTTTCTTCAGTGGTGTATTTGGTGTTTTGGACCTGCCCCCAAAAAACTAATTCACAGAAGTGGTATTTAAGTAGTATTCCAGAGACTGCATGGGATAGCCTGCTCAGCTGCTCTCTGTCTTCTCTTCCAGTCTGTAAATAGAAGGTGTCTCTTCATAGAGGTAGCAATGTGACAATGGTAAACAAGATTTCTGCAAATAATATTCTACAATTTCTACAAATAATACGTCTGTTTGGTGTCACACAGGCCAAGATAAGGCTGTGTGTCAAAAGTCTTGGTTTAATTTGGGTAAAAGTGTGGATGTATTATTCACGTCCAGTTTGTAGAACTCTCTGCTACAAAGTATTTCTGGAGAGGAGACTTTCATAATGGAAAGAATTGAATATTATAGGGATGATCAGGATGTTCCTAGTTCATTATGTAGGAAAAAAGAACACTAAAGGCTTATGTATCCAGAGCCCTTGCACTGGAGAGTAAGCAATCTGTTAGCAAACAAGCTTGGGAAGAAACTCATCTTTGGATAGGCAGCTTATACCATTGGAGGCTTTCTTACCTCTTCCTCCAGTTTCTGAGAGACCGCTGCTCCAGTCTGATTTGGCAGTTGCTATATTCCTGGAGGCATTGGCTCAGATGTTCAGTGTCTTGATTATAGACAAATGGGAAGAGATCTATCTCGGTAATGTACTTCCATTAGGCAAGTGTCACGTACTAAGGAAAGCTTAAATTTGTTTGAATTTGGTTGTAGGCAGCTTGATCTTTATTGTGCTGTACCAATTTCTTTATAGAGAGAGGTTCAGCTTCGTTAAAAGCTTTGGTCATCTAATGTGGTCACAGCTTGTGTTATTTTTCAGCCAACTTTCTAACCTCAGCAGTTTGGTTCCTTTGTTCCTCTCCCTGAAGTCTGTAGACCGGTTGTGTTTTGAAAACACAAAAAAAAAAACCCTGAAAAAACCACTTGAATGTTTTCTTTCTATAATGAATGTTGTCTTATGCAATATTCATGCACTAAAAATCATCAAGAAGAGTGTGGTGGAGTAGCAGGGGAGGGTGACTTCGAAGCGCTTTGTGTCCTTCTCTTTTACACTGCATTGTGAATTAGCCTTTTTGATTCCAATACACAGATGTTGGAAGACCCAAAGCTAGATGAAGAGTGTCATTCTGTTACACTGAAGCCTGTGTTGGGCTTGATTCACTGTTCCATTACAGGAGGAACTGTAGCATAGCTTTGTGGTAATAACATGAGGAGCTGCAGAATCAGGACCTATATCAGTTTTAATAGCGCTTGCAAAGAATAGGAATATTTAATTTTTATTTTTCTTCCGCATCAATCTTTTTTTTTCCCTCTCAACAGGATCCACTTTGTGTAGCTATGAACTACAGCCATCAGAATACACTACAGACCCAAGGGCCGCCAAGTTATGTCCTAAATACCCTGTTCCAGAGAGGTAATATTAACATCTTGTCTGATTGGGGGTGGAGGGAGCAGAGATTTGTTTTGTTCATGACAGTTCTTTAGAAAATATGCAGCACAAATTTATTCTGTCTTACAGGTGGATGTTTTAGTGTATTATTGCCGTATGTTTTTAAAAGACATTGTGAAAGCAACTCTTAAAGAAAAACCTGAACTATCCACGCATGTGTTACTGAGAGTATTGAGCTGGTATCTCCAAGTTCTCTTCTGTCTCATGTAACTGACACTGTGCTGAGTATCAGCTGTTCTAACTGCCTTTCACCCTATAGCCAGCTGCCTGTCAGCAGCGCAGATCAGAGACAATTATGGAGCACTTTGGATCTTTGGGAGGAAAAAGGATATATTCACACGCAGCTCTCTGCAGTGTTCACTTCTTACACCTTACCTCAGCCAGTCAGATTTAGCAAATTGCTTCATTTTTTATTCTTTCAGACCCCAAATGACCAATATGAGGATGGTCAAGTACCAAAAAGAGGGCTGTATTTTATAAACAGATCGATTTGAGTTTTATTGTTTAAAATATTTTACTAGACTGCTTTTTGTGAAGTAGGAGAGGAAAGTTTGTAGCTCCAGAAACTCTGCTAGCTATGCTGGCTGGAACTGTGGAGATGAGCATTGCTGAGAGAAGTGATCTGTTCGCTGTTGTGCACACCCTTGTGTCAGTAATTCCACTCACTCAAGAAGAATCATGTTGTGTTTTCTCAAGTTTAGCTTCTCAAACATATCCAGTAGTGGGTTGTAACTGCGGTCTTGCCCTATGCATAGTTTTCTGTTACGGTTTTATTAACTGTTACAATTGTGTCAGCTCTAAAAACTTCAATTCTAAGTCTCTCTTGTCTGCATGGTAGCTTCTCCAGTGAATAATTTTTTTATATTGTAGCGACAATAAGTAGCACCTGGAATATTAACTTGTTTTTTTACTTTTCCCCACAGCAGATTAATATTCCATGCAGCTAACCAGCTGTTATAGCTGTAATACAAAAACAAATGAAAACTTCAGTGCCAGCTTGCATACTGAAAAGGCTTGTCAGTCATAATTTTTGCCAGAATTACATTGACTTTTCTCACTGTGTGTTCCCATGTCATTCAGTCTGAATGAATATAGCTTAATAAGAAAACAGGAGGATAGAACAAGTGTGCCAAGTGCTAATGACACTATGTAAATGCCTCACAAAAACTACCTCAAGAGTTGTTTTGGAAAAGCTATTGTGTAGGTGGAGTATTTCCCCTTTTTTATTTGATATGAATAAAATGCTCAATATGTTTGGATATTTTCTGAGATTGAAAAGTCTGAACTTAATGCCCTAAAGCAAAAAAGGCCAATATTGTATCTGTAAACTACTCTGTTTTTCAGATTTTTATAGTTAAATTATTTGAGTAAATTAGTGTAATTTGGAGGGGAAATGGAATCCTGTGGTGACCAACAAATGAAACCCCAACACCCAGGCTGAGGCATTCAGGGAGAGCTTACCTAACACTCCTGTTTTCAGATTTGATCTGTCAGAGGTATGAACCATCATCTGACTCCCATTAGGTCCATGGGATGGAGATAGCGTATGCTGTGAGAACTCTCCCTTGATGTGTTCTGTTTTATGACCAGACTTCTTCGTGCCTTTCAGTTGAGGCTCCACCTTTCAGTGGACTCTGATACTCCAGCTTCAAGGCACTATGTCCAACTTTGACACAGCAGTGCAGTCTAGCAATGCAGCCAGCGATACATGTGTCTTCCAGAAACTGTGCCTAGCACATCTCAGCCACAGTAGAGCATGACTTTGCTGTTTAGTTTTGAAATAGAGGACCCTAGAGTAAAACCTATGCAGCTTTTCCCTGCAGTGTTTATCAAAGAGTTGTGCCGAGCTGTGCCAAGGGGCTGCTCTGTAGAGGTTATAAGGAGCAGGTAGCAGTGGCACTCCAACCAGGCTCCCCACACACAGGTTGCTATATATGTCCAGGTGTAGTAGTGAGAGGAAAAAGCTCTCCTCTGAAATCTAGTACTTGAACAATCAGATGGGTCTCTTAACTTCATTTGAATATTGCTTTAAAAATACAATTTTTAATGTCATCATCTGCTGGCTTGAACTTTACTTGCTCTTGTTCATGATTAAGTATCTTGTTGTTATTCTTGGAAACATGTAATTCCATTTTGGTATGTAATATACCAAGTTATAATCAAGAGGCCATATGAAATAGCACAGGTCACTGAGAGTAGATCTATTACTGTATTTTTTATTAAACGAGACGCCTTACCTCGCCCACTCATTCAGTCAGAACCACTGAAATAGCAGCAGATCTCAAACGGTGGATTCTTAGGAGTCCTATTTACTCAAGAAAGCTTGTAGGAACCACTAACCTCTTTTTTTTATTTATTAATTACAACAAAGTTAGACATTAATTATTGCACACAAAAATAGGTAACTTAAAATGTGTACTGAAATTGCTATAGCTTAAGGGACATTAGATAGGTAATACAAACTCTGGTATGCAAAAAGCATTTTTTCCTCTGTTGGGATATATTTTGGAACAGTATTTTAATCCCATTAGCTTCTCTTTTCAAAATGGGTATTTTTGTATTTGGATGCAGGAATTACAGTCTTTTGCCTACTCCCAGCTCAGAATTTGCACTTTGTTATTGATATTGACAACTTCTAAATGCTCTAGGCTTTCTGCAAAGTTGGAGCAGTTAACAATTAAATAAACCTCTCAGATTTCAGTATTTCCCAGTATTACTGCATATAATGAACTGCAGTACACTGCATATTCCAAAATAGGCTATGTTGTAAGAGGCTGAGGGGAAATATCGGGCGCCTTTTAAATAGGGCAGCCATCATTATGGGTTTAGATTGGTTTTTAACAACTGTGACTAATTCACAATTACTTTGCTGTACTTAACTGCTGTCTTCATCACTACCTAGAAGTAGACCATCAATATGAGCATCTCCAAATGCATTTACCTATCAGCACAGTAAGTTTAAAACCATGTAATTTACAATCATCAGTCACTTCAAACAAAAACCTAGGTTCTATTAATTACCTAGGTATGGCAGGTGATCATAATTTTTCCTGAATTCTGTACAGAATAATTACACACTAATGGTTTTCAGCATCTGGTCTTTTTTTCCCCAAAAACAATGCATAGAAAGGATGTGCCTAAGGCAGCTGGTTTACTCACTACGTGTTTAAAATGACAGTTAGAATTTTGGAAATGCTTGGGCTTAACAAATAGTTATTGAGTACAGAAAATTGGTCGTATATAGGTCATTGCTGAAATGGGGAAACTGCAAAAGATTATGTGCATTACTGCTACAGTGCACTGAAATCTTTTAAGTAAGGAAGATTGGGGAGGTTGAAACAAATTTAGAGGTTAGAAGAAAAGACTGACTTAATAAAAGACATTTCTTTCATTGGATACAATTACAGGAGGGAAAATGTAATTCATGGAACATGTGTCTGAGGTGTAATTGGGAAGATAGATCAAAAGATGTAATAGGCCACTTTGAGATCTGACATAGTTTATGAGCAAGAAAGGCAGCTACTTAATGGGAAACGTTTGGAAAACAAAATTACCCACTTTTAAAGTGAAGTTTTTGCTCTCTTGTATCTTCCTCTGATGGACTGGATAACAGGTTCTGTTGAGCGTTCTGCAAAGTTTAATGCATAGCGTCAGTATTTTTGGGGAGGATGCTTCCAAAACATTTCAGGAATAATGAAAAAATAGAGGCATCTTTGAATGTTTTGCAAAGAACGTAGTGCATAATTTTAAGAAACTTAATGAAAGTAAACACTGTGATTGTAATCTTCAGTATGAGAGCAAGCTTAGTATGGGGAAAGACTAAGAATAAATACATTGGTTTTGCTTGGCAGCAGTTGTAAGTGCTGATGTCTTTTAGTATAACATCTATGCTTGCAAGAAGAGTATTGTCATTCCGGGATTTCTTTTGCTGCAACTATGGGCCAGTACTCCATTCTAACACGAGTGAAGGGCATTGTTTCAGCTGCTGGTTCTCCACCTGAGGCTTGGATGAGAGACGTTTAAGCGGAAATAGGAACATGTATTTTCTGAGCCTTGCCATTTAAGGGTGGGAGGGTAATAATTTCCTATTGGACTGTGCACTCCAGCCTCACAGGGTTACTTGTAAGAACTGCATCACTTCCCATTATGATCATCCTCATTCCAGCAGCACTTGTGCATTCAACACATGGTTTCTGGTTATGATGTTATGAGGGTGGAGTGGTTGCATCTATTCACCTTTCATTTGTGTGTTGATGTGGCATTTATATTAAGTAGGAGTAATTTTTTTTTCTGATTTTTTTTTTCTTGTGTCACCAGTGCACCTATTCCATTCTTCCATCGCTGTGCTCCTGTGAACATTTCCTGCTATGCCAAGTTTGCAGAGGCCCTGATCACCTTTGTCAGTGACAGTAGTGTCTTACACAGGCTGATTAGTGGAGTTATGACCAGCAAAGAGATTATAATGGGACTTTGCTTGTTATCACTAGGTAATTGTTTTTCTCATTATTAGCTATTTCTTAGTACTGCATTAGGAGATTGTTAATACCCTCTAACCACAATACGAGCAAAAATATGTATGATAGCAATGAGCCCTTAGAAAATGGTTCAGAATGCTTTTTTTTAAATGTTATTTGACAGCTGGATAACTTATTCAGAAGCAATATACATATGCATTCCTGTTTTTTCTCCTCTTCCACTGATTATGAGATACAGAGGATGTGTGGCAGTTGATTAGCCAACGTTAGTTTTGGTATAGTTAACAGAGCACCCTCATTATCCTCATTTTTATTATAATATTCACCTTTCCCTTTTCTAATATTCATCTTCTGCTAACCCAAGTCCAAATATACCCTTTCCAAATAAAAAGGACAGGGTGAGAAGTACACAATAGCACACTCGTCTAAAATGTAGGGAGTTTAGTTTGTTTCATTTAACGTACTTGTGCAGGGATATGAGAACTTTCAGAGGGAAAACAAGAAAGTTAGGTGCCCATTTGTTGTATTGTATGTTACCCCCTCCTTCCCCTTCCCCCAAAGTTAAAAACTTCAGACCTTTGAAAATCTCAGCCTTGTCTGAAGAGCTGGAAATCCCCAGCAGTATAGAGGTGCTGAATCGTTTCTATACTTGTGAGATGCCTCTGGCCTATAGAGTGACACATTGCACTAGACTGAAGTGGTGTTTTAACAAATTCTTGTGAATTAAGGTGGAATGCTACTCACCCACATAAATTACTTTCCTAATCAGTTTATTTTACTCTTACCAAATCTGAAATCCTAAAATGGGAAGCTCTAGGTACTATCCGTGTATATGAGCAGTGTGTGGTTTAGAAAGAAACACTGAGAAGCTGTACCAGATAAAGAGTTCCTTTGTTTTCAGTCTGCCTTTGTGGTTAAAAAAAAAAAAGAAAACAAAGGAGGATGCTAGATACCATTAAAAAAACCCCAAAACACAGAAGACCATTGAGTATCTTTTCAACTATAACTGGAAAGCTGTTTATTCTTCTATCCTGACAGCTGCAGTATTTGATAATAATGTAGAAAGACTGTTCCCAATCTGAAAGCTAGTGGCTGATTAGCAGTGCTGCTGTTGGGTTAGAGTCAGAAGTGAGTACGGAGTTCTACGTACAGTTAATTTAAAAAATATTTTTCATACCTTCATAGTTAAACAGAATTTACTTATTTTTAAACAATGGGTAAGATTGTGTGATTCAGAAAGCCAGGTTCCAGTGGTTTTCATCTAACTGCTGTACACAAATAAGTATATGCAAAACTATGTGCATGCACTTACACACACCACTCACTAAATCTTAGTTGGCTGAGATTGCAGAGGGCTTTTTAACATGCAGTTCCTGAATGGCAGTGGAACTATATGAACAAAGCTTGTTAAAGAACTCATTTTGAATGTTGAAAATAAAGTAGTAATTTTTTTTACTTTTTATTGGCATGACATTTTGGAATACACAGGTGTCACATTATCTGCACTTGTTTGACAAGTGTATTTGAGTGCAAATTCTGCTCTGGTCCTCAGGAGGTGTGCTCATGTTACCAGAGTCGGAGTACTGTCATATTTTGCTGTCTGTTTTGTCATTGTCTAAATACATCTCTCTCTGTATGTACGCATTATGTCTTGTATTTAATGTACCATGTAAATGTATTTATGCTCTCTTTGTTTTAATCAACAGTATCAAAGCAGAAGGTGTAGAGATGCCTAATGTCCTTAACTATCTGTGCAGTGAGTTTGTAAGCCTCAGAAAATAAATCTCTGTCTAAAAATTCTGTTAGAAGGTAGTTATCTTAGTGCAGTGGGAGAATTAGGAAGGCTATTTCTACTTGAAATAATTGCTCTACTTATTTTATTTGTCTTCTTTTGCAGTGTTGTCCATGATTTTGATGGTTATAATCAGATACATTTCAAGAGTACTTGTCTGGATTTTAACAATCCTTGTCATTCTGGGATCACTTGGTAAGTCTTGTTTGTCTCCCAGTTTCTGAGTGCCCAGTTCTAATCTTTGTGCTCCATGTCCTCAGGCCAGCTACACCCTGCACAGATCTTGGACCATGCATTTCCCTTCAGCTTTCCTTTGAGTCCTTTGCAAGACGAATGTCAAAAAAGCCACCTTTGTAATTCCAGTCCTCTCCCAGAGAGTATGTTGCTTCTTAGAGATTTGCTGCATTCCCTGCTTGGCTGGCAAGCTTCCTGTCAGCCTATATCACTAGAGTCCACATAGGCAATATAGGATATTCCTCACAGCACTTGTAGCACAGCCCTAAACTTTGCCTACTTCTTAACCTGCCTTCCAAACATGTGAGCAAGACAGCTAGTCTGGGTGTGTCTGATGGCATACCCACCCGTTGGGTGTGTTCAGGCCTGCAGGAATCAAAGGGCAACTATTGTTTATGCAGCCTCAGGGGACGCTTAGGATGTAGATGTGTCCATACAACCCTGACAGCTTCATCATCCCCTTCAGTCCTCCAGGTAGCTCTGTAGGTGTATCTAAGATCTGTTCTTGAGGAGAGGAAGCAAAGGTGCTTTTCTAGCATTTCTAATCAAATCCTTATATTTCCATATGACTCAAAGTCCTGCATGACCTACGTCATGTATGAAATGCAACAAGCCATGCCATCTTGGGAATGGCCAAAGATTGTCTCATCCAAAATTATTTAGCTTGCATGAAGATAGCCTTGCTTTATCACATTAACTTTTACATTTGTAAAATTAAAGTTTCTATTACTGATACTGAGTAGCAAAGCCAAAATGTATGGGCAGATGACTGTAGGGAAGGAACAAATATAGAA
The DNA here is from genome assembly GCF_000699145.1 of Aptenodytes forsteri. Lineage (NCBI taxonomy): Eukaryota > Metazoa > Chordata > Aves > Sphenisciformes > Spheniscidae > Aptenodytes > Aptenodytes forsteri. Next base: position 524,507 of record NW_008794266.1, read on the forward strand.
TAATTAAATTAGGAAGTACTAGCAATTTAATTCTTGCAATGCATGACTGCAAGGGATGGAAAAAAATCAGCAGACCATCTACACCTTTTCAGGATCACTTGTTTTTTCTGCTTACTGTTCAGAGGATCTCTGACCACAGAAAAGGGAAAAAATAGATTTTTTTTTTTTTTTTTAAATTCATACTCTCTTTAGAAGCTGAGCAACTATGTTGAGTGAAAGGGTTGAATGACTTATTACCATCTGTTATTATATTCTAAAAAATTGCATCCATTACACAGACTGAATATGAACATGTCATTTGTGAGACTTAGTGCTTATTTGGTATTCACTGTTTGTTTAGGAGGCGCCAAAAGAGCATCTTCCATTTAGACCTGAACAGAGTACCTTCAGCAGAGACTTGTGATCTCTAGATAAGCTTAGGCAGCTGATTCAGAAATAACAATGGAACAGAGAAGGATACTCAAAAGAGATACTGAAAAGCCTCCCTGAGGGGCTGGAGTCTTGTGTTTAAGGAAAGTTCTACCTTGGAAAGGTAGCTAGAATATGAGAATTAAATTCTGGCCATGAGGCTAGGATTTCATAACAGGGGTTAGAAGAAAGTACCTCACACTATATTGGCCTCCTGAGCCTTTCACTGATGTTTTTTCCAGTGCCCAAAAGACATTGTCTGATGCAGGTGTAGCTATGTGTCATTAACCTGAGGTGCTGCTTTCGGTCTCAAGGCTGTTCCTTCTCTTCTCGATTGGTCTTCCCAGGAATTGTAGACGACTCCTTCTGTTCCTCTTGTTATTTTGCATCCTAATACAAAGGTCCCTCTCTGTTTCCCCTCCTAAATTCTTACTCCCTACCATAGTATACACATATATACATACGTCCTACCATATAACTCTTTATTCTTCTTTTTGTTACTCTACTGCCTGTCTAATGGGAGCTGTGATCTTCGTTGTTAGGGCTCCCCATGAACTAGTCCTCTCGTGCACCTCACCCTAAAACACAAAAAACTTCAATTCTCTTAAGTGGTCATAGTGGGGTGAGACTGTGAAAAGAGTATATCCACTTGAGAAGGGGGCACTTCTCCATCCTCAGAAGTTCTTGCTGGGTTAGCCATCAGTGCCCGTGAGCATTCTGTACCAGACTAGACTTAAAAGAAGAAACTGTTTAGTTTCTTTGGTACTAGGTAGTATAACTGTGTCCCCTAGAAGGAGCATCTTTCAGTTACCTTTTTTTTTTTTCTCTAAAACCTAGGTGGTACAGGAGTCCTGTGGTGGCTCTATGCTAAGCAACGAGTATCTGCCAGTGCTGTTGAGACTCAAATAGCCAAAGACAATCTTCAGGCTCTTCTGATCTATGCCATTTCAGCTACAGTCTTCACGGTATGCTTTGATAATCACTATATTATTTTCTTGTTCTGTCTTCCTGGTTGTCTCTTTTTTTTTATTCAGGTGAAAGGTTTATATTGCACACATTTTTTAAGAGTTTATTTCTACTGCAAGCTCTGTTGCGGTGAATTTTTTTTTTTTTTGCTTCCAGGCATTGTTCTGTAATATCTGGTTTTGAGTTAGGAGAGAGTTCCTGACCCCACAGCTACTCTCCTCTACTGTAAAATGTCCACAGGGACTTCCATGAATTGGTACAATATTGGACTCCCAATCCAGTTTCACTTACGAGATTTTTGTTAGGTTCCCAGTTCAGAGGTACTTCATCATTTCAGTTTATTTGAAAGTCCTTAGACGATTCCTACTTCTGAAATAGGCTGTTTCCAAACTTTTTCCACTTACAGAAGGATCATTGTGAACTAAAATGCTAGAAATGATTACTGAACCAATTTATCTTCTTCAGGCCTTGCTGTTAGTTTCAAAGTGACTGACTTTACTACTAAAAATTGACAATGTTTGACTAACTTATATAACAAGCTCACCACACCGTGCCCAAATATAGATGTTAAATTGTATTCTTTGTTAAATCTTGCTGATTTCACTGGTTTGTAAAACATAATTGAGGATAGAATCTGGTCTAATCTCATGAGCCTGAGGCTGATGGTAATTCCAAATACATAATTATGAGATTGGAATTCCCCCAAAGTATAATTTGGAAAATAATTTATCACCAGAAGAAGCTGATAGAGGTTTTACATTTTGATCTTGTGACCTTATAGATAGAGCATGTGTTAATTTGATGTGTTTGAATATCCTAGCTTGCTTATTTTTCAATCCTCTAAAATGTGATTTGGAAACTTCTCCCTCTAGGTTATCTTGTTCTTGATAATGTTAATTATGCGCAAACGAGTAGCTCTCACCATTGCCTTGTTCCACGTGGCCGGCAAGGTCTTCATTCACCTGCCGCTGCTAGTCTTCCAGCCATTTTGGACATTCTTTGTGCTTATCCTCTTCTGGACATACTGGATCACAGTCCTGCTTTTCCTTGGTACTACAGGTAAGCAGCTACCAGGCTTATTTTAAATAAATTTCACTTCATTTTTGCATGATTTCAGGCAGAGTTGGTTAAAAAGCATGTGGGAACCTCTAGAAAAAAACACGTATATTATGCTTCTGTTGTTATCTGCTTCAGTGACTTCAAAACACTTGTTTCAAGAAAGTTGTTGCGCATTTGAGTCTGCGTTCCCAGTATGTTACTTTGTGCCTTAGGCCGGCTTTTTGATTTGATGCAAGTTGGCATGTTGCAAACCACAAGAGTCCGTTAATAAGGCTGCTATAACAATTTTTCAAATAATTCCCTCTAGTTTTACAAAAACAGGTCAAAACCAGCTAATCTTACAGCTAACCTCATAAGGTATTGCATTGTATTGTAGCCAGTACTCACACAGAAGACACAGTAATGAAAGGGCTGTTGCACACATTTACTGTCTCCCAAAAATGTAAATATACTCAAAGTAGTGCTCTGTTTTCCATAACTTAGGTGTCTAGTATTATTTCAGCATTTTCTAGGATTATTAGGGAGATTTTTCTGCTGTTTGTACACCATATCCTGAGAGCAGCCAATCTACTCTCAATTTCTGCCTGCTGTGAAGCGCATAGAAGATGAGAGCTTTGTTTGTGTTCAGGGTCTGACAAGAGCTTCTAGAATTAGTCGATCCTGTACGTTCAAATCTTAGTTACTTCAGCAGAGAAACCTAGCAACTGCTTTTTAAAATGGGAGCTTTCTGTGTTATTTTGCAGTAAGTTGTGGACAATGGAGACCATAATTCATTGTTAAAACCTTAGAATTTTGAAATTTATTGTTTACTGCTGAATCAAAAGTAGGAGTGTTTCAGGTCATAGAGTTATTTCAGGATAATACAAAGTAAATATTTTTCATTTCATAGCCTGAAAGGGCTAAAAAAAAAAAAAAAAAAAAAAAGGCAAGGGATGGAGGTAATAGAATTCACATGTTCTTGTTCTCATTACTGTTGAAATTTTTAGTTTTCATTACATGCTGTGCTATGTGCAGAAAATGTTCGCCTCTGAAAGGGAGTTAAGTCTCAGTCCCATGCTTCAGTCTGTAAGTTAAAGATCACTGCACAGGGACTAAATTTGTAGCATAATTTAGGCTGACATTATATTTTTCTGACAGAACTCTTCGATTGGCCTTGATTCTGCAAAGACTAATTTATTCTTTTAGCTTTTTATGCGCTCAGTATCTTCACTGATACCAGTTAAACAAAATCTTTGTGCAAATAGGGCCAGATCTTTTCAATCCACACCAGGAGAACTGAAAAAGTGTGCGTTACCTGTGTATGAGAAGAAGCCTACACTTATGAAGAGCTTGTTCACTAAACCCAAAATTATTTCAATAGTTCAATTTATTCACAAGAAAATACTGATTTTTTATATAAGCGTAAAAGCATAGCTAAGAAGGTAGAGAAGGTGCTATCAATACTAAGTGTAAACAATGGTTTTCAAGGTAAGCATTTTAAACACGTGATGTTACTTTCAGTATTTTTCTGAATCTCATCAGCTCTTCACATAACTGTTGTGTAAGATGAAACATCTCAATGTGGGTTAACACATTGAAATAGAGCTTATCCTAGGAGGGTTCTGACATGTATTGTCAGTCTCAATACATGATACTGCTATTCAGATGAGACAAGAGAGTCAATGGATTTCTGAATGTATGAAATCATATGTTTAGAATCTCTAAAGCTGTTCCTTATGTTTGTAAATACCTGTAAAGCTACAAATATTGTTGAAATACATGCACAAAGACTTACCATAAGGAAAACAAAGGTGATTGTTAATGTTGACATCCAGATGTAATGAGCTATGAAGTTCAACATTGATTCTGACTGTATGAATACTATCAACAGAGCAGCAGACTGAAATTAAGAATGACTAAGGCAGGCTTTTATTATGTTTAATTATAACAAATTTTGCTACTTGGTGGTAGTTAGTTTTGGAAATTTTCACCATGTGGCTATAAATTAAGAAGTGTTGCAGGATTTTGAGTACACTCAGAATATTTTTTTAGTGCTTTTTTCAAATGCCATTATATGGATTGTCGCAAAAGCTGTATCTTTCTTATGAACAATCTTCCTAAACATGACATTTAGTAGTGTTAGTAGAAGCTAGAGGGGTTCTGCTGTAGACAGTTATGAACTGCTAACACCATATGCTTCCTTCTTTCCGAGTTGATGTAAATACCATTTCCTTTTTTACCTTCATTTATTTCTAGGTAGTCCTGTCCCAAATGAAGAAGGATTTGTTGAATTTCGGATGGTAGGCCCTTTGAAATACATGTGGTGGTACCATGTAGTGGGACTGATCTGGATCAGCGAGTTTATCCTAGCCTGTCAGCAGATGACAGTAGCAGGGGCTGTTGTGACATACTATTTTACAAGGTAAGGACAACTTAGACAGCTCTACTGGGAGCAGCCTAGAAATGGAATTAGCAGAAATAATGAGGGGGATAGCTTTTGGGGAGAATACTTGCTTCCGTCCTGAAAGCTGGAGAGCCGTTGAATTGTATCGACTTTTTTTAAATCATGTCAAGTCCTAAAATGTTCTGTTTTGCTGATTATAGATGGTATTCTTGATATTTAGGACTTGAAGCCGTGTTTGCCTTGTAACCTGTGCACATTGTACAGTCATGGATGATTGTTTACAAAGCAGAATGCACCTGGAATATAATCTGTAATGCTAATAATTAATGCTGATAAGCTCGGTAGAGATAAAAAAAATATTGAAAGCAATTGATTATTATTTTAATTGCAAAACAGTGCCCTTTAAATTAGTTACAGTGTTTCATTAATCTTTGTTACACAGGATTGCTTAAGGTGTTACTAGTCATCATTTACATATAGATTCTGACCAGATGATGTTCAACTAAAAAGTGATACAAAATATGTGTGCATTAAAGCTCCATATTTCATTGCTATATTTTTGTACTAAGTTGTGTATCAGGGCATACTTTATGCTGGCTATTCTGCATGTATCTGCTAGCTATTCAAGAAGGCAATCTTAATTATTAAGCAATGGTCTACCAACCTTCAGGCACGAGAATTTTGCTTCACAGAGATAAGAAACTGATTTCAGAATCACAAACAGCTTTGGGTTTTAGTCTCTAGTATTTGAAAACTTTTCTGAAATTACAACTGCTTAAAATTTACCTTAAATAAGTGAAAATTAAAGTTCTGGTTTTAGCCATTTAGGACCCATTATTTTCAGAAAAAAATGGTATCAGGTGCTTTGTTAGTATTTCATGAGAATAAATGGTACTTCAGTGATCTGAAGTATTACATTTTGGTATGTAGAGCAGGACTATGGCAATAATTTTGGTAAGGAAAAGAAGCAAGTACACTAATATCTGTCTTACAAAAGTATAGTTTAATGAAGCTTCTCATGTCATCCTAGATCTAGTAGTTCATGATACATTTCTTTCAAATACCCCCCCCAAAAAAAATAATGAAGCTTCATGTCATCCTAGATCTAGTAGTTCATGATACATTTCTTTAAACTACCCCCCCCAAAAAAACACCACATTGTTGTTCAAGAACTAGATGAGTAGTTTTATTTCAGATGTTCTCAAAGTCTTTTCCAAAGAATATAAATACAACT